>NC_136978.1:24277746-24395246 GCF_032717465.1 Coenobita brevimanus
ACAAAAAAAAATTTAAAGCATCTTTACTATCACAACCTTCTTTCTGATGGTCGGTATGGGTTCCGTCAGGTTCGCTCCAATGGCGATCTTTTCACCTTCCTTTCAGACTCCTGGTCTTCCTCCTTTCGGGACTTTGGCGAAAGCTTTGCCATTGCACTTTTTTTTTTTTTTTTACGTGTTCGACTCTGGGCAGAGGCTCAGGGCCTATTTCTTGGGGGCAGTGGCCTATCCCAAGGCCCAGTAGTCCTGCCTATCCCAAGGCCCAGTAGTCCTCCTACACCTCCACATGTCACTTGACATCACCCAAAGGCTTCCGATCGAGTCTGGCATAAATCTTTAATTTCCAAACTGCCCTCTTAAGGTTTCTATCCTTCTATCTGTGCCTTCACCTATAGCTTCCTTTCTGGTCGTTCTATAGCTGCTGCTGTAGACGGCCATCGTTCTTCTAGATCTATCAACAGTGTTCCTCAGGGCTCTGTCCTATCCCAACTCTTTCTTTTATTCATCAATGATCTTTCTTACCTGTACATCTAACCCTATCCACTCGTATGTTGATGATTCCACCCTTCACCTTTCCATTCTGTTTCCACAACGTCCATCTCAGCAGTTGCTTCAACAAACAAGGGATGAGGCTATGGCACACCTAATGTCTGATTTGGCTCGTATTTCTGAGTGGGTTAAAAATTGCCTTGTTGCTTTCAATGCATCAAAGACTCAGTTTTTACACCTATCAACCCGTCAAAATCTTCCGCAGGAGTACCCACTAAAGTTTAACAATATCCAGCTCAATCCTGCATCATCCTTGAACATGGTTGGGGTTTCCTTCACTCGGGACTTGGAAAAACCATATTGCATCTGTTGTATAATCTGCTTCTAAGATTAGGTGTGCTAAGCTGACTCCGTGCCTTCTTTACCCCTGCACAGTTCTTGATTTTATTAACGGATTTTATTCGCCCATGTTTAGAGTACAACTCTCATGTGTGGGGAGGCTCCTCACATACAGCTCTTCTCAAAAGGGTGGAGTCAAAGGCTTTTCGTCTTGTCAACTCTCCTCTTCTTACTGGCTCCCTTCAACCTCTGTCTCTTCGCCGAACTGTTGCCTCTTTATCTCTTTTCTATCGCTACTTCAATGGTCACTGCTCCTCTGATCTGTCTGCTTGCATCCTTCCATCTCTACGACGAGTGCGTAGCACCAGTCTAGCAACAAACTTTCATCCCTTTTCTGTCCAACTCTTTAATGCTAGAGTTAACCGTTACTCCCAGTCTTTCATTTATGCAAAAGGGCAACTCTGGAACTGTCTCCCTCTGTCTGTGTTTCCTGCTTCCTATGTCCTCCAGTCTTTCAAACTCAGTGTGTCCAGGCATCTGGAAACAAACTGATCTTGAATTTGGCTCTCTCTTGTATTGTTTTTGTTTTTTTTCTTGGAAGGAACTGTTTTGCGGGCTCAGTCTTTGGTTCCTTCTTCCTCGTATATATATATATATATATATATATATATATATATATATATATATATATATATATATATATATATATATAGATAGATAGATATACATATAATATAATGTTTTTATGTAGATATATGATATTTTGAAACATTCCCCCACGGGACCTCACAGCCTATTCTTCAAATAATCCCTCATGGTCCTGATTTTTCCAAGTAATCCTGTAATGTCTGGGAATGCCGCCCATATCTTAACCTCCACTTGGAATATTGTTCACCTTAATAAAGGCTTGTCTTCGGTATGGTGTTTATATTACATTCTGTCGGTTTGTTGCCCTCTCTCTCACTTCTTGCTGGTGTGTTCGTCGGGAATCATATTACGAGCAGATATAATATCCCAAGACTTTAAAGGGACATGTTTATGTGCTGAAACCTTTCAAAATATGTCGAGGACTGAAAAGAAAAGAAAATCTGATTCTCTGTGGTCAGACGTCTTAATCCAGGACGGGATGACCACAAACAAATGCTTCCATGTTACCTTATCCTCCACCGTCAGGCTACCCTCCCTCCAACTCATACCATCGTCATTGACATACCTGTCAACATCCCACCACCTCATCCTCGGTCCCCTTCTCCTTCTCGCCCTTAGCCTCACTCACATGTTTTATCCTACTCAGTCTGTCATTCTTCATTCTCTCCATGTACTCAGACCATCTCAAGATTCACTTTCCAGCACATTCACATCAACACCACAACGTTCTTGTCTATATGTTCCTCTCAGATAACTTAATTCCACTGCTCTCACTCTTGACTTGCGTCATTTCTGCCGAATCCAAGCTTAAGTCCCATATGTTAGAGTAGGGACCCCGATAATGTCGTGGAAAAACCTCATTAATTTTATGTTCACTTCCCTACGCCTTATTATTGATCTAATGCTCTTCTTAAATCTTGCTTTATTCCTTCCTAGAAAACTTAAAGTAGAGCCTATCGACTTTACGAAGGCCATTAATGCGAATAAATAAGGAGATTACAGCAGTATTAATATAAATAAGAAAAAGCACTTAAGGAATGTAATAGCCGCACCCTCAAAATGATCTCAGGATCTAATATCTGACAGCGCTTGGGACTAGACCTTCAACAGCATGTTCTCAAGATATGTTTACTTCATTGTTCTTAACTGCGAAACCTTTCACCATATTTGGTCCAAACTGGATCTCCTGTAGACTGTTTGAGTTGACTTTGCACTGACATTGACCTTTCGCTGTAACCTTGATCTTTGACTAATTATCCTTAAAGAACAAGAGGTGGAGGAGGAGGAGGAGGAGGAGGAGGATTACCTAGGATTACATAGGAAAGCAAACAGCAACAGACCTTATGGTCCTTTCGAGTCTGCTTGTTACAGAGAAAACTATGACTACTATATGCTGAAGGATAAGGATAGTAAAGCAAGAAGGCTCTCCCCACCACCAAACCCTCCAGGAAAAAGTGAGAAAAACCACCATGCAGCATGGAAAAACTGACATGGAAATTTCATAGGAAAAACTGGAAAGGAAAAGTCACATTCTATAATACTTTGTCTATAAGCTACCCGACTGAGTATCCTGAAAGAGAAAGTATTCAAATCAACTAATAGTTCGGCATGACATTATAGATCGGTACATTGAGTTTATGGGAAGTCTGTGGACATAACGTGGAAACTACACACTGCACAGTGTGGATGTTTAGGGATGGTGCGGCAGCCTTGCCTGGCGCTTTTGAGGTAGGCAGCAGTCAATCAGGCCCTAGCTCCGTTCACTCCACTGAGACAAGGAACTCTCCCATGTGAGACAAGTACACAAGTTTCCTCCTGAAGCAGTGACCCCTGGTACATTAAAAGAATCCCGATGGTGGTCACTTGACTAACAGGGACCCTCAGTGATCCACAGCCCATCACAGGTCGAAAGTGAGAGTAGTGACCATTAACTCAGAGTTATCTGTGCAGATCCTAATCTGTGCTTATATTGCTTTCTTTGCATTGGGGAAATTGAAATATATACGACGGGTGTCTTAGATAAAAGGGGGCTGCACAGAGTGGATGTGCAATGCACAGAGTGGATGTTTAGGGGTGGTGCGGCAGCCTTGCCTGGCGCTTTTGAGGTAGGCAGCAGTCAATCAGGCCCTAGCTCCGTTCACTCCACTGGGACAAGGAACTCTCCCATGTGGGACAAGTACTCAAGTTTCCTCCTGAAGCAGTGATCCTTGGTACATTAAAAAAATCCCGATGGTGGTCACTTGACTAACAGGGACCCTCAGTGTTCCACAGCCCATCACAGGTCGAAAGTGAGAGTAGTGACCATTAACTCAGGGTTATCTGTGCAGATCCTAATCTGTGCTTATATTGCTTTCTTTGCATTGGGGAGATTGAAATATATACGACAGGTGTCTTAAATAAAAGGGGGCTGCACAGTGCACAGTATGGATGTGCAATGCACAGAGTGGATGTTTAGGGGTGGTGCTGCAGCCTTGCCTGGCACTTTTTAGGTAGACAGCAGTCAATCAGGCCCTAGCTCCGTTTACACCACTGAGACAAGGAACTCTCCCGTGTGGGACAAGTATACAAGTATCCTCCTGATGCAGTGACCCCTGGTGCATTAAAAAAATCCCGATGGTGGTCACTTGACTAACAGGGACCCTCAGTGATCCACAGCCCATCACAGGTCGAAAGTAAGAGTAGTGACCGTTAACTCAGGGTTATCTGTGCAGATCCTAATCTGTGCTTATATTACTTTATTTGCATCGAATAAATTGAAAAATGTATAGTGACGTGACGCGACACTATGTATGGGTACGTTGTTCAAAGGATGTCTTGTAGACAAAAGGGGAATGAACTTACACGCAGCTATAAAAGAAAATTATTCGGACAGAAAAAGAGTCAGCTGAGGATTCTCGTGCAAATACTTGTCTATTTTGTTTTTGAATGTCTCAATTGAGATACTGTTCACGGTATCTGAGGGTAATCTGTTCCACATATTTACAACTCTGTTAAAGAAGAAGTATTTTGCTTCATGGGACTGGAAACGCTTTCCCATAATTCTGCAGCCATTACTTCTGGTTTGACTCGACCGGTCTATATCAAAATATTTATTCATGTCTAAGTTGTCATATCCCTTCATGATTTTGAAAACTTCAATAAGGTCCCCTCTTAACCTGTGTTTCTTTAAGCTAAATAATTTTTCTTCAAGGCGTTCCTCATATGGTTAGTTTCTAAGTCGTAGTATAATTTTTTTTATTCTTTGCTGAATTTTCTCTAATTTTTCAATGTCCTTTCTGTAGTACGGAGACCAGAATTGCACACAATACTCAAGATGGGGGCGCACTAGTGAGTTGTACAAGGCAAGTATGACTTTTTCCGATTTAAACTCGAAAGTTCTTCCAATAAAACCCACCAGCTTTTTTGCGATTTTAACCTCCTCGGTGCACTGCTTACTTGGTTTTAGGTCATTTGATATTATCACACCAAGATCCTTTTCATTGTCTGTACCTGATAACTGGATATTGTTCATTTTGTAGTTCGCATGGACGTTGTTACTTCCAATATGAAGTACTTTACATTTTTCTGTGTTGAATTTCATTTGCCATTTTTCTGCCCAGCTTGCTAAAGTATTAAGGTCATTTTGTAACTCCTGCCAATGTGATTTTGAAGTTACTTTACTGGTTATTTTAGTATCATCTGCAAATTTGGATACTTTACAATTTAGACCCTCATCAGTATCATTTATATAGATAATAAAAAGTATCGGTCCAAGTACTGAGTCTTGGGGAACGCCGCTGATCACATTACGCCATTTGGATTCCATTCTGTTTATCACAACTCGCTGTTTTCGGTCTGAAAGCCAGTCTTGTAACCATTTCTGCGTATTTCCTTTTATTCCATGTGCTGCTATTTTGCTCATGAGACGCTTGTGAGGGACAGTGTCAAATGCTTTCTGAAAGTCGAGGTAAAATATATCTACTGCTCTTGAGTCATCGTATGATTTGTAAACATCATGGAAGTCTAGTAAGTTAGTTAAGCATGAACGACGATTTCTGAATCCATGCTGCGAGTCTTTAATTATATTATTTTCTTCTAGATAATTAACTATTTTATCTCATGATTTTTTCCATTAACTTGCGCACTATTGATGTTAAGCTGATTGGTCTGTAATTTCCCGGGTGCGCCTCATTTCCTTTTTTGAAAATAGGTGTTACATTTGCTAGTTTCCATTCGTATGGAACTTTCCCAGTAATTAACGATTTATTGAATAAGATAGAGAGTGGCAGCAGTAACTCATTTTTTGCTTCTCTGAGAATTCTCGGTGATATTTTATCGGGACTAGGGGTTTTGTTTATGTTCGTACTATTTATGGCTGAAAGGATATCGTTATTATGGATAGCATAGTTACTAAGGACTGTGCTATTTGCTTGGTTTGTGGGTAGCAGTAGGTTTCTGGTGGTGTTTTCAACTGTAAAAACAGACGCAAAGTAATCGTTAAGAATGTTTGCCATTTCGACCTCATTTTCTGTGTGTTTGCCACTGCTCGTTTCTAGAGGACCTATTGATGTAGTCATAACCTTTTTCTTTCTAATGTAAAATTCTTTAGGATTTGATTTGCAAGTATTAGCAATGTGGATCTCCAGTGCTCTTTTGCTTTGTTTAAAAAGTCTTTTCGATATGCAGCGTAGATTTTCGTACGTGTCAAGTGGGGTTGGTGGAGGATTAGTGCCCCTCCCTGTAAAACAATTAACTCTAAGCCATTGGCCACCCCGTCTGGGATACATGGCGTCTGGCAATGGATGGATGGATGGAATTTATCATCATTATTTTGTGTAGTTTTATATTTATGGTATGCCTGTTTTTTGGCTATTAAGTTTCTTTTAATTTCACTGGACCATCACTTTGGTTTACTATTACCAGCTGAACGCCTGTTACGTAGTGGCACACATGACTTTACCACTTCGTTAAATTTTTTGGTGAATATTTCCAGTGCTTGGTTTATGTCATCGGTTTCAGACATATGATTCCAATCCGCAGTTGCAAGTAGCGCTCTGAGCCTAGTGAAGTCAGCTGTACGATAATCTGGGACCTTTTCTTTGCTCTCCATTTCTTTTACCTTTTCAGTAATAATATTAAACTGTATAATTCGGTGATCACTTGAACTAAACTCAGGTCCCATTTCAAAGTTGTTGACTAGGTTATCATTTGTAGTCAAGATGATGTTTAGGATATTGTTTCCTCTCGTTGGGTATTCTACGTGTTGGGAAAGAGCGCTTTCTTGAAGATTCGTGTAAAGCTCTTGTTCTGAGTGTGCCGTTAGCGGTTCACCCCACTTTGTTACCGGTAGGTTAAAGTCTCCAAAAATTACGCTATCCTCTTGACAACTAATTTCCGCAATTTGATCATAAAGTTTTTCATCTATCTCAGTTGACTGTGCTGGAGGACGATAGACGAGACATATTTATTTTGTGTGAATTAATATTTAGCTGAACATAACTTGCATCTATGTTGGTAATACTGGGTTTGGCTAGCACAAGGGGGTGGAGACTAGTTCTCACATATAGTAAAACACTGCCACCAGCTCGATGTGGTCGCTCACAGCTGAAAATATTGTACCCTGTTAATGAGTATTCCGCCAGAAAGTCATGGTCAGATGTGTTAATCCAGGACTCTGTGATGCCAACAATGTCATAATTTTCTATGTAAATAGGAGATTCTAAATTCTCAAACTTGTTACGTAGACTACGTGCGTTAACATAGAAGACTCTAATTCCGTCCCAAACAGTTGGTGTTATGACTCTGCGGGTATTTACATTAAGGTTATTGCTCCTGGACGTTCCAGGAGGAGGGGGAGGAGGAGGAAGAAGAGGAGGAGGAGAGAAAGAAGAAGCACAAGAACTAGAAGAAGAAGAAGCACAAGAAGAACAAGAAGAACTAGAAGAAGAAGAAGAAGAAGAAGAAGCACAAGAAGAACTAGAAGATGAAGAAGCAGGAGGAGGAGGAGGAGGAGGAGGAGGAGGAGGAGGGGAAGAAAAAGGAGGAAGAGAAGAAGAAGAAGAAGGTTGAGGAGGAGGAGGAGGAGGAGGAGAAGAAGAAAATGGAAAGAAGTTTTATACGGTAAATACAAAAGACAAGAAGACAATGAGGGCGACGATGAAGACGACAAAGACGAAGATAAAGGATGTTATTATCTTGGGTTAAGGAAGCTTCCAAACACATTTTTGGGCTAGGTACTTTGCTTTTAAACCATGTTGATCTCTTTTTTTGTCTCATAAATCCTTCCAACGTCGCCATAATCTGCCAGAGTAATGCGCAGTTATATATTAACAGGCCATAAAGACGAAGATAAAGGATGTTATTATTTTGGGTTAAGGAAGCTCCCATTTTCTGGGCTAGGTACTTTCCTTTTAAACCATGTTGATCTCTTCTTTGTCTCATAAATCCAACATCGCCATAATCTGCCAGAGTAATGCGCAGTAATATATTAACAGGCCATATTAAAAAATAAATAGCTAAAAAAAAAGATGTCAGGGAGCTTCCATAACCGACGAGAATATGAGCCAGAGAGAAGACGGCTAGGAAGACGACGAAAAAAACAAAGACAGCTACGAGGAAGAAAAGGAGGAGGAGGAGGCGGAGGAGGAGGAGGGGGAGGAAAGAAGAAAAAGAAGAAGGAGGGGGAGGAGGAGGAGGAGAACGCAGACATTATGACTATGTATTTTTTATTATTTTCACCATGACTGTCAGCAGACGATAATACTGAAAGCAGAAAGAACTTCCAATGTAACAGTGACGGATCAGCGATTGCTGTATCTATCATCTTACAGTTGGAAAGGCTCGACGTAAGATGAACTGAATTATCTGGTGAGAACAAAATTAAATTTTAAAATACGTCATCGGATTTAAGTGATTATATGACGATCGATTGAAAGAGGCTCATCCTTCCATACATGCACACATACAAAAAAATGAAGGCATGGTACAGCTGGGGTTTTCTATAGACTGGATGCTAAACCAAGTGCCAAAGGCAGTTTCTACTTTTTAATAACTGTTGGAGCTATAGAGGAAAAACAAAATGTTTTGTTAAATTTATACCAATATGATAGTCTCGGCTATGATTGGACTTTATGGATAGTCTATCTTTCTATTTATTGCCAGACGCCATAATCCCGTAAGGGGTGGCTATTTGACTTTGAGTTATTTGTTTTACGGGGAGGGGCACTAACCCTCCACCAACCCACTTGTTGACACGTAGGAAGCACGTATGGTTTGGTTATATGGTTACCACCCAGCATTGTAAATGGTTTCTTGGCTTACAGGAAACCATTTGGCTTGTCACTCAATGTAAAGCCACCGCGTAAAGGAAAGATAAACAATAAGAAGTGACAGGAAAGATGGGAGAAATAGGAAGAGAGGGGGACAGGCACAGAAAAAGTATGATAAAGACTAAGGAGGAAGTAGGCAGCACTACAACAAGTGAGTGGATGGTGGTCGCCACCACCTCACTTAAAGGAAAGATTACCGCTTGACTGTACTTGTAACTGAATGTTTCCTACTTGAGAGTGCTTTTGTGGTTATACCATACTTGTAGCCTTGTTTTATTTTCATGGCGGTATCTCCCAGGGTCGATGCTAGCCATCCATCTAATACCTTTCAAAAAGGATCATTAAGAGAAAAGCTTTTTGTAAGGCTCAATCCTCTCCTAAAACACGACCAGCAATAGTCGATGTTACATCCATGACTAAAATCTTACTGCTGTGTGAAAAGGAACATATGGGATTAACATCAACTCTTTAATATACGAGTAAGTCATGTATGTGTTCTAAAATATTACCTTTTTTTTTTTTTTTTTTAACACACTCATGATCCTATATTTTACTCATTGCAAAAGAAAATCACTTATGTTTGAGTGGAAATGTTTTGACCATGAAAGTATTAATGGTGACAGAATTAACTCTTTCAAGCTCTTAAGTCTCTCAGTTCATGTACGTCGTCTGGCTTTAGCTGGAAGAGAACACTAGAGTTCTTCCGATGCCCAGAGGTTTGACAGAGCGCTTAAAAATGTATTGAGACACTGATTTTATTCTTATATATCCCCAGTCAACATATCATGACATTTTGTCTTTGCAGTTTAGAAAACTTATTGTATCATTCGTTATCATTTCACAGTAACACACAAAAAAATCTTTGTTCCTGGGAATTCATCGCTATTTTGTGTTACGTACTGTAGACAACATATAACTTGTAATGAACTTTCATTCAGTCAGAACATTGGATTTGACAGGGCTATGCAAATTGACCCATAATAATTAGCATAATTAAGGAAATCAACCTACTTTCTTTTCAATTTTTTCATTTAAGATCAGGTTTGACTGAAACTTTGCAGGTAGGTGTATCTTGAAATATTGTATTTTCGATTGACAAAAAAACAAAACAAAACCATTCTTTTACTGGTATTTTCAAAATTACTTTTCGTAGCATTTGTCTAAATCTGTACGTTATCGTATCTCCATTTTGTTTTAGATGGTCTCGAGAGGTTGCAAATATCTGCGGCCAGTTCATTAAGAAAAGAGCTAAAAATCACTCCATGGATCTGCCAAGATGTGTGTGGTCTACAAAACGGATTTCAATATACCGGTAGGGGATTGAGACAAACCCTGGACACTTCATGTCACTTGCGAGCAAAGGCAAAAACGGTCGACATTTTTTTAATGCAAGGAAGCAGGAACCAAAGGCTAGAAGCCCGCAAGATTGTTCCCTCCAAGGAGAAAAAAAAAAGAAAAAAGAAAACTGAGAGCCAAATTCAATATCTGTTCATTTCGAGATGCCTGGACACGCTGAGTTTGAAAGACAGGAGGCCATAGGCAGCAGGAAATACAGACAGAGGAAGAGAGTTCCAGAGTTGACCTGTTGGATAGATGAAGGACTAGGAGTAACAGTTAATTCTTGCATTAGAGAGTTGGACAGAAAAGGGATGAGAGTTTGTTGCTAAATGGGTGCTACGTGCCTGCAGTAGTGGTGGAGGGATGCAAGCGGACAGTTCAGTGGAGCAGTGACCATTAAAGTCGCAATAGAAAAGCGATGAAGATACAACAATACAGCAAAGAGACAGAGGTTGAAGGGAGCCAGTAAAAAGAGGAGAGTTGATGAAACGAAAAGCCTTTGACTCCATCTTGTTGAGAAGAGCTGTGTGTGGGGAGCCTCCCCACACATGAAAGTTGAATGCTACACAGGAGCAAATAAAACCCGTGAATAAAGTCAAAAACTATGCAGAGGTAAAGAGGCATGGAGCCAACTTACCAAGCCTAATCCCTTGGAAGCAGATTTGATAAGAAAGGTACAGTAATATGGAGTTTTCAAGATAAGTCCCGAGAAAATTAAACCTCAGGTATGTTTAAAGATGATGAAGGATTGATTTGGATATCATTAAAATGTAGAGGATACTCCCGCGAAAGGTTTTGACGGGTTGTAAGATGTAAAAATTGAGTTTTTGAAGCATTATAAACAAGGTAAACTATTACAAATGGAAATTAAAATGTAGTAATTGTACATTTCATTTTTAATGTATTTTTTAAATTGTTACATTATTATTTTGCTGTTTTGCAGATTGATTCAGAGGGGAGAAGAGAACCATGAAGTTTACCATCCACTAACTTTGGCTAGAACCCACTGACCACCTGAGCAATTGTTACTTCTGCATTGTGGTCCCCTCCAAATGTCAGACTAACAAGAACGTACTTGCTGTCAAGTATTCAGACCTTCCTTCACCCATCGCCTCCTTGCCACACTGCCCTGAGCTTCCCGTACCCACCTTTCTAGAGGAAGGGCATAAATCTTTATCAGGAGAGAGCAGCAAGTAAGAGGGTGAGGAAGAAGTTCCCGATCCAGATTACACTTTCCGAGATGGGACTGAGGAGAGAAACTCGTACTACCCCAACTAAGAAGACCTCAACGACTTGATGAGAGATTTTGGTCTCACAAAGACCAATGCCGAGCTTCTGACGTCTAGGATTAAACAGTGGGACTTGCTGGACGAAAGTGTGCTGAGTCTCAAGTCATAGGAAACGACACCAAGCGTTCTGCAGCTTCTTCACCTTTTGAGATGGACTCTGCTTTTGTCATAACGTGACAGGTCTGTTCAAGGCGATCGGGATCCCCTGTAACCAGCATGAGCAATGCCTCTTCACTGATGGCTCAAAGTCGTGCTGCTCCACAATGAGAGCCGATTCCCAGTTCTGCCCCTGGCACACTCGGTGCACCTCAAGAAGGAGCACAACAACGTCAAGATTCTGCTGGACACCTTGAAGTATGAGTACGGCTGGTACATCATCGGAGACTTCAAAATGATGGCATTTCTGATGGGTCTCCAGGGCAGTTTCCTCAAGTTCCACTGTTAATTTTGTCTTTGGGACAGCAGAGATACAATGGTGTGCTACCACAGGCAGGACTGGCCACAGCAGACCGAGTTCTCCTTGGGTAGGAACAGCGTCAAGTGAGGGCCGCTGTTGGTCCTTCAGAATGTGTTGGTGCCGCCACTGCATATCAAGTTGGGCCTTATGAAGCTGATCGTCACAGCTCTAGATAGGGAGTCTGTGATTTTCAGGTACCTACAAGACTTCTTCCCTAAGTTGCCTGAGGTATACAGTAGGTCATAGCTGGTGTCTTTGTCGGACCACAGATAAAAGAAATTCTGAAGAAGCTCACCAGGGTGGAGAAGGCAGCTTGGAACAGCACTGTCACAGTGGTTTGGGGCTTTCTGGGCAACCATGCAACCACAAGGCCGAGAACTATGTGGAGCTGGTCGAGAATCTGGTGAGGACTAATGGCACCATGGGCTGCAAGATGTCCCTCAAAGTCCATGTCCTCGACTCTCATCTCAATAAATTCAAGGAGAACATGGAAGCATACTCGTAGGAGCAAGGCAAGCGCGTCCACCAGGATATATTGGAGTCTAAACGGCGCTACCAGACAGTATAACGAAAACATGATGGGAGACTACATTTGGTGGCCGGTTAGTGAAAGTGATTTTCTGTATGCCCGTAAATCTCGAAAAAACAAGTCACTTTTAAATTTTATGGAATAATTTTTGTGTAAGTATATGTCATATTCATTCGAAGCGTTTATCTGACTTTTTGTGAATAAGAATAAGGTAAAATACCGGTTTTAGCACTGAAAACAGGCAAGTTTCGAGATATCGATTTCCTGGTCATAAACACCGACTTTAAGGAGATTGGTAGCTCTTTTCTGTACATATTTTTGAGACACAAGCAATCAGTAAATAAGGGTTACATCCCAGAAACAAAATTCTGTTACCCTGTGTCATCATCCTAATCTTTTTCCCCACCTATGGATGGGGCGAGGCTGGGTCTAGAACACAAAACAAACAACAGAGAGACAAAGTATGAGTAAAATGTTCAGTGATATGGGCCAAACACTCATTTATACATCATTCAAGTCCAAGACTTGATGCATTAACTATGCGCTGATTCTTGAGGTCGTACTTAGAAATAACCTACTAGTAATATATATCGGATTTGAACTCTTCAACTTCTCTTGATTACTGAAAATTACCTACACAGTAATTTTCACACATACTGTGGGCTTTCAAAAACAAAGAAGAAAGCCATCAGAGAGTACAACACCTGCTCTTTATACAAGGTCTCTGTGTCGAATGTCTGAGTTTAGCTTGATACTTGAAAGGCTGTTCTCAAAATCAAATTACACACTTCTTGTCTCACCTTCAACATTTCCAGCGAGTTTGGTCCCAACCAGACCTCTTAATCTTTGCCTTACCCTCAGCCATTCCACACAGTTTGATAAAAAATGGATCAGAACTGTTTAAGTTGTCCATGTAATATGACCTTGCCTTTGACCTTTCTCTTTGACTGGACATTTGGTTTATTGTTCGCAAAATGGTATCTTTGCATCCTTGCCGTACGCTGAACCCTCGTATAAAAAATGACATAAATTGATCCTACATTTAAGCTGATAGCGGTATGTGACCATGACACGGACTTTTCCCTTCAACTCTGACCTTTGATCAATTGCTCATTAAATCGAATCCCTTCATTCTTGCCTTACCTCGATCTCCTCACAGTTTCATCTAAACTGGTTCAGAACTATTAAACAAACTTTTCCATGTTACTTCCATCACTGACATTTCCCTTGTGATCTTGACATCTGACTGATTATCCTCAAAACCAAGGCCTGCTCTTGCCTTATCCTTAATCCCTTAACCAAGTTTCGTCTAAATCACGTCAGAATTGTTTTAGTTGGTCTTGCCATATAACACTGACCTTTCACCTCTCCCTGTGCACTTCACATTTGACTGACTGCTCTTGGAATGAAAGCCATTCATTTATTCATGCTTTATCCTGAACCGTTGCCCAAAGTTTTATCTAAATCGGATTAAACTAAAGTGATCCTGCTATATAAGCTTGAGATTTAACCCTTCTCTTTCCATTTGACTTCTCAAAATCATATCCCCTCTGTCTTACCTTATCCAAATTCCTACCCTGAAGATTGGTTTAAATGAGATCAAAACTGTTTAATTTGACCTTGTCACGTAGCCTTGACTTTTGACTTCTTGTTCTCAAATCAATGGGTCAACATCTTGAATTACTCTCACTGCTTAAACCAAGTAGGGTTGAAACTGGTCAAAATCTCAAAGTTATTTTGACTCCCCCCCCACACACACACTCACCGACCAAAATATATTAGCGTTTGGTTCGCAAGGGTGGGTATAAAAATGAAACGTACCTTGAAGTCCTAGGGTTAGCTTGTATTTAGCAAAGGATGTAATTACGGTATTAAGTTGTTGCAGCTTCCAGACCATATGATTTAGTTTAGGATAGAATTTTGGAACATGATAATTTATAGCTTCCATTAATCCATTCATTATGGGAAATCTTTCCTAAGCTGCAGACATTCCTTTGCTTGTAGCCCGAATCAAGTGAAAATGACCTAACGTGTTCAAATTCCGCTTGGCCTACTGACAAACCAGATGTGCATCTTTGAGTTAAGCCAGTGTCGACGAGTAAAATGGATTGGTGGCAGATATAAGTAAAAGAAAATGTTATCCAAACCCGTTCATCGTAATTTGACAAAACTCAGTGTATAATTTATGTATCAGATGCACTAGATTTCTCCTGAGCAAAGTTAAATCATCTGCCGTTAGCCACAATTGAATGTTCAGAGGAAGTTTTTCGAACTCGAGGTATTTAATATATAGCCTTTTTTTAGCCCTCTTCACTACCAAGCAGACTGACTAATGATGGTAACAAGGAGAAAGTAGCAGTGTCCAGAATTCCTGACCTTAATTTCACAACAGTAGCTCATTCAGTAGCTGCTTACTGTGCTGTCGAACCGAGAGTGAGTACTTGAGTCACCAATGAGTAAAGTTATTACTGTCACTGTCACTGGTCCCATAACCAGTCAGGGCTGTGTGGAGCACTGCAGTGATGACCGCTGCACCGGTTGTCTCCACCTCTAATGGTTGTGGGCACGTGCCTGGGTTGCGACAAAACTCTTCCCGGTCCACTAAGCAGTGATGTCTGTCCACCTTTTTCTCTGTCTATCACTTCTCACCTTGCCCTGCCCTGTTCCTTGTACACTGGTCTTCGAGAATTATCTTTACCTCGTTACATGCCCATACCAGTTCAGTTTTCTTTTTCCTCACCCTGGTCAACACTTCATATTGTTTTACATGTTGCTTGATGGCTCTCCCTGAACCATCAGGCAAAATTATCAGGCGTAACAAAAATAAATAGTAAAATGCATCTAGCTACCATATTCATAAAGTTTCTTGAGCTTCACGTGTGTTTAAAATTGGATGTTAATACTGCTACATCCTCATCCCACGCTGCCACGGGCCTCAACAACAGTAGTTCAGTATAGGAAGGACGTCCCATTGGATCGTTCATCGTGGGGTCAGTCTTTCAATGTATGCAAGATCAATACAGGCATCGTAATAACACATGCTTCTCGCGTTCGAAATATTTATTTTCCAAGTAATTACACTGCTTAATTAATTTCACAAGTGCCAGAACAACACTAACTTCACAAGGCCACAAGTAAACCAGCTCCACTATTCACTTCTCCATCCATTTACAACCTTCCTTGCTACTCGAACGTTCTCGGTATTCTTAGCAGTAACAGTTCTTGGTCAGAGATATCCAAAATATTCCGAAGCTTACTTACATGATGTAGCCTCTAAATGTTTTAGCATACAAACCGAAATTAAGTCTGAATATTGCATAATTTAACAAACAGTCATCCAAATAAAACATTATAGAGAACAAATATGAATTAACACAAATTTACAAAATTCCTCCGCCCACATCAGCAGACTACCTGGCCACTCTCACTAACAACTGACAATGCAACCTTTCACTACCACCCAGCCAGCATTCCTGCTTCTTAACACTACCTCTTCCCTAGTCCTTTTGTCGTCCCAACAAAACTGCATATTATTCACAAACATCCTAAGAAAACTAATTATGCGCAAAATAGCCCTTCGACTTATCAGGTCTTCTCCTATGCCGCTTCTGACGACCTTCCTGCTCCTCCACTCAATTCATTCTTCGTGGAATGGTTTGGTCCTCTTCCTGATACACTTGTTCCCTCAGGACACTCTCACCATCCTCTTGTGCTTCAGCTCCTTAGTCCTCCTCAACATCATCGGTTGAAGGTGTGCATGATTCCACAAAGACGTCCCAGCTGGACCATGGTACTGCCACAGACGATTCACATGTCCCAGCTTTCGGCGAGACTTCCTGCCTCCCCGAATCTGGTATGTTATATGCGGTCCATCACAGTGTAGGGCACATCTCACAGGCTCTGCAGCCTTGGTGAATGTCCCTTCTTCTGCTGAGGGTTGTATAACCTTGAAACTCACCTCACTTGTCTTTGGGTCGTACTTGTGCTTAATCACTTCACCTGAAAATTTCAGAGCTCCCCAAACTTGATGATGTATCTCAGCCAGTCTCTCCTGAAGATGCTTTGCATAGCTAGAGGTGTCTGTAGGGAGTTCTTTACCAGGTGGTCTTTCCTTTAACAAATCAACTGGCAATCATAACTCATGGCCCTGCATCAGTTTTGCAGAGGTGTAGCTGGTAGACTCGTGGGATGCAGACCGACGAGCCATCAGTAATGATAATTTCTGGTCCCATTCCATCTGTCCCTCAGCTTAGTACTTGGCCAGTTCTTGTCCCAGGGCACAGTAGAATTTCTCCACCATACCATCTGACTTTGGCCTTAGTGGAGTCGTCCTGGGCTTCTTGATCCCCAGTATCTTGCGGCACTCACAGAACACAGCAGACTCGAAGCTTCTACCCTGGTCTGAAAGCAGCTCTTGTGGCATCCCAAAACGACGGAAGAATTGGGCAACTAACACCTGAGCAACAGTTGCGGCTTCCTAATCGGGGATGGCAGAGGCTTTTGACCACTTTGTGAAGTAGATTAAGGGAACACATATATACTGGTTTCCTTTTTCAGTGAGTGGTAGAGGTCCAGCAAGGTCCACTGTGACACTTTCCATTGGTGTACCCACTTGGTACAGCTGAAGAGGGGTGCAACCACGTTTCTTGGGTCCTTTCTTGGCACAGCATACATCACAGACCCAACGCCTCTCTTCAACGTCCTGGCACATGCAAGTCCAGTACAACCTCTTTCGCAACCGAATTGTAGTTTTCTTCACTCCCAGATACCCATTAGTGATCCAGTTACGAGACTCTTCCAAAATCTTAGACCTCATTTTCTTTGAAACCACCAGCTGCCAATACTTGCTGAGGCCATTGAGTGTCTCCCATTGATGCTCCAGTAGTCCGTTGTTCAAATAAAGAAGGTCCCACTGACTCTAGTAACTCTTACAACCTCTTTCGCAACCGAGTTGGGTTTTCTTCACTCCCAGATACCCACTAGTGATCCGGTTATGAGACTCTTCCAAAGACTTAGACCTCATTTTCTTAGGTACCAATACTTGCT
This sequence comes from Coenobita brevimanus, assembly GCF_032717465.1. Lineage (NCBI taxonomy): Eukaryota > Metazoa > Arthropoda > Malacostraca > Decapoda > Coenobitidae > Coenobita > Coenobita brevimanus. The sequence goes on from NC_136978.1 coordinate 24,295,189, forward strand.
GAGGCCATTGAGTGTCTCCCAGTGATGCTCCAGTAGTCTGTTGTTCAAACAAAGAAGGTCCCACTGACTCTAGTAGCTCTTAGTCGCAGGGCTAAATAAGAAAAAATCTTACCAAGATGGTCGCTCTGTACTCAACTGCAGCCACTCTAGCACTGGTTGTAAATCCGTATCTTCCATCTACATCCACTTCAGGTCCTCTTCAGCTTATACTGGCCCTGTCACTGCAGTGTGGTAACATTTCTTGCTAGGTTTTCTTTTCCTACTATACTGCTTGCAAACTGGGTCACAAGACTGACGACTCAGGCAGTCAACATTGCTGTGTACCCGCCTAGGGAGGTCCTGAGCCTCATGGCTGTGCTGGTCCCCCTTCCTGAGCCAACGGGCCTGTTGTCCTCCTGCAGCCTTCATCTTATCGTCCTTTTTCTTCCTTAGTCAATCACAACTGAAGTGTCCCACCTCACCACATGTCCAGCACCTTTTCTTGCAATCATAGATTTCCTTGCACTGTTCTGTTCTTTATTTCTCTTCTACTTACAACAGACCTCTTTCCTGGCTTCATGCAAAACCAACAACCTCCTCTGATCATCTTCTGTTCCCTCTATTACTTGTAGCAGTATGCTTTCCTATATCGTGGCTTCTAGCATTATCAGCAACTTCCTTCAAATTTCTCTGCTTCACGTACTTGTTCCCTTCTTGCATTAAATTCTGCACTACGTCATGCCTGCAAACTGGATATACTGACTTGACATAGGACTCAAAATCCAGAGCCCTGGCTAGTGTTTCTTTCGTGATTCTTGGTTGTGCTTGCTTCGCTTACACTTTTAATTATGCATTATCAAAACATCAATGAACTGGTCCCTCAGGAAAATAGCCAACAGGTTAGGTACTGCTGCAGGGTATGCCTTGTGTGCCATACTCTCCAAGTCATGAGCAGGCTGCTGAAGGAATTTTCCTCGAGCCCGTACACGGGTCCGGAATCTCGCCCTGTAAACCTCAGTTTGGTACATGGACCCATATCTGCACTCCAGCACTTCTATTAGGGATTAATAACTGTTCCTCACCTTCATTGACATTTGGCCAAGAATCTAAACTGCGGCAACCTAGAGGTTAGTAGCAAGCTGCATTACCCCCTGTCTATCATCTCAACCATTCTGATCTGAAAGGAGCTCAAATTGCACACGGTAAGCTTCCCAAAATACTTTGCCATCAAATTCCTTCACTGGTCTAGGGCCTAAAAACTGGGGCATTGTAATTAGTCCAAGACTCAAAACTTCCACATTCTGATTATTTAGCCCTATAGTGCTACCTTTAGATGCTTGGGATTCATGAAGATTTACCGTACACTATCCATTTTTTTTTCATACGCTCCCCGTACACTAACCTGAGGCTCAGTAGTATAAGATTTCTCTACAGCCTTAAGTCTCCCATTAATTATCTTCAGCTGGTCGTCTACATGCTGTCTGCTCTCCATCACGTTATTGCTCACCTTACTCTTCTTCTGCTGTACCTCAGCGTATACTTCATCCTTCAACTGTTGCTGTTTTTTCTTTATTTCCCCCATGAAAGCATCTAGCTATTATTACATCTTCAGTTGTAACTCTGTCTATTGCTCCTGCAGTTCCTCTTGAACCAGTTCATGTCGTTCTTTCTGTTCTTCACTTTGTACATGTAATTGTTAACTTCGTGCATGTGGGTGTTCTTTGAGTTCTATCTTGAGTTCTTTTTGACCTTCACATTGTGCTTGTAGTTGTTCACTTGAACACTCTCTGTCCTTCACTTTGTGCTTGTAGTTGTTCACTTGAACACTCTCTGTCCTTCACTTTGTGCTTGTAGTTGTTCACTTTGTGCTTGTAAAAACTTCATGACTGCAGCCAGAAATGCCTCGTCCTGCCTAGCTTGGCTTATTGTCTCTACACCTTCCTGTACCATGGCGAAGATATGACTCACTGCAGCACTTCTCTATCCCAACTCCTATCACCACTTGTTACGACCACGTCCCACAGTTCCACGAGCTCCAACAGCAGTAGTTCAGTACAGGAAGGACGGCACCCCGTGGATCATTCCTCATAGGGTCAGCCTTTCAATGGACACAAGATCAGCTTAGGTGTCGTAAGAACACAGGCTTCTCTCATTCGAAGTATTTATTTTCCAAGTAAATACACTGTCTGCTTAACTAATTTCACAAGTGCCAGAGCTACACTAACTTCACAGGGCCACAAGCAAACTAACTCCTCAATTCTCTCCCACATCCTTTTATCACCTTCTTTGCAACTCGTACGTTTTTGGTACTCCTAGAAGTAACAGCTCTGATACGACGTCCAAAATATTCAAAATTGTCTTACATTACGTAGCCTTCTAAATGCTTTAGCATATAAACTGAAATTAAATCTGGATATTATATAATTTAACTAACAGTCATCGAAATAAAACATTATAGATAAAAAATACAAATTAACCCATAACTTACAAAATTCTTTTGGTCACATAAGCAGGCTACCTGGGAACTCTCACTAGCAATTGAAAATGCGCGAACCATTCAGAACCTTCCACTACCACCCAGATAGCATTCTTGCTTCATAAGAATACATTTGCCTTCACTTCTTAACCAAACTTGACTGAATAATAAAAAAAAAGGCAATACGGCAAAACAAAGTGGTTTCTGATGATAAATCCCTTCAACTGATAGCAGTAGCAGTATTAGTTGTTCCCTAGGCAGTCTGGCCGAACAGCCCCGAGTCCCTAAGGAAGGCCATGGCCTAGACAGGGCTTTCTCACAGAGCTCTCAAGGAGTGTATGTCGTGCTGTTGGCGTAGGTGATTGTGTGCAATGCAGTCTTCTATAATGTGCTTATTAGTATGCATGGGGTACTGTGTTACATCTTGAACAGGCATCAGCAACGGAGTTATCCAGCCTCTTCTGATAATTTAAGAGAGCTGGATGATGCTCACATCTCAGTCTGGTCAAGTGGACTGTCCTCACGAGGAAGATAGGATTCAGAAGGGTGGATATCAGGAGGCCATGCATGCAGCTGTATGTTGTCTTTAAGTGACTAAATTGAGCGGCGAGTGATCTGAGTATGGATATGCTTTTGGGGAGTCATCCAGCCTCTTCTGAAAATTTAAGAGAGCTGGATGATGCCCACATCTCAGTCTAGCCAGGTGGACCCTCTCCTCTAGAAGGGGATAGGATTCAGAAGGGTGGACATCAGGAAGCCGTGCATGCAGCTGTGCATTGTCTTTAAGTGATTAAATGGAGCAGCGAGTGTATTTGAGTATGGATATGCTTCTGGAAGCTGGTCTGAGGCAGGCGAGAGGGGAGAGATGACAGTATTTGTGTGTGATATCGTGTGCTGGGTGTTGTTTTGATGTTCGTTGGTGTGTGTGGATGTGCTGCCATGTATTGTAGTGGATCTTGTGGGTTTGTGGAGGCTGCAGCGAGAATTTGGGTGCCTCTGATGTCTAGATGATCCTTGACTTTCTTGATGTATGTGATGTGTGGGTGTAGCAGCAGTGCAGACCGTGATTATTTTTAGGGCCTTGCTCTGTATGGTCTGTAGAGTGTTGTAGTGTGTTTTAGTGAGGTTAGGAGCCCAAGCCGGCTTGCATAATTCATCACTGAACGTATATATTGTTTGTATACTGTGGTGGTGGTTCCTTGTTTTGTGTCCAAATGTTTAATGGGCAAGTGACCTCAAGGCATTGAGTCATGGTGTTCATTTATCTATAATAATAAAGGCACGTGTTTGTATGTTTGTTACCTATAAACTCGGCTCCCTTAGGGTCTACCCCCACATATGATACATATTCTGAATCAGCATGATCCAGGCAGTGTTTTGGTAAATAATTTATTAGGATTAAATGTATGTTGAAAAGTTACACTAGGTATATTGGCCGAAGGCCCAATCAGCTCTCCACAGGAGCTAGCTGAAAAGGTCCGCCTGGAGGGCAGACCTTTTCAGCTAGTTTTTAATGTCCGTGATCTGTTGTTTAAGTATATTAGACCAAGCATTTTGTGTGTGTGTGTGTGTGTGTGTGTGTTTAGTAGGGAGTGTTGTTCATGGTGAGGTGTAGAATGTGACTGTGTTCTGTTGTCCAGTTTGTGAGAAGGGTCGGTGTAGATTTGGCTGGGGCTATTTTGAGCCTGTTTGTGGTGAACCATTCGTGCAGTGCATTGAGGTAAGGTTGGAGGACGTGTGCAGTTGTGTCTGCGTTTTGGTGTGTACATGTAAGTGTTATGTCGTCTGCATAGGAAGCTATGTGTATCCGTGGTGTGTGGGGTGTAGGTGTGTCGTGCATGTATAGTACAAAGTGTGTAGGGGACAAAACAGATCCTTGGGGGACGCCATTTGTGAAGTTTCTGATGTTACATGTGCACATCTGCCTGCTAAGTAGTTTGCTAGCCATCTTTTTGTGTTATTGCGCATGTTTGTGTTGAATATTTTGTTTGTGAGGTTGTGGTGGGGGATGGCATCAAAAGCTTTGGTAATGCCTAGTGTGACTTGGAGTGTTCTGTATGGTGGCCTAGCTGAATTCATACCATCAAAAACTCTCTGTATAACGTCTGTAAGAAGAGAGTTTGTGGAGTGTAATGGCCTAAAACCATGTTGCAATGAGGCTAATGGGGTGTGAGGTGTAACTAGTTGTATTACCAGTCGTTCAATGACTTTGGAGGGGGTGTAGAGGAGTGTGATGGGGCGGTGTGAGGAAGGTAACGTGGGGTCTTTGTTGGGTTTGTGGATAGTGATGATAATGCCATGCTTCCAAATGCTGGGTATTATGTTGTGTGAGTTGCTGTAGTCTGATATGTTGGTGAGTGCTTATATGCCTTGTCGTCCAAGGTGTTTAACTGTATGCTGCTTATGTTGTCTGGTCCACAAGCAGATGAGTGCTTAAGGTTGCTAATGATGTTCTTAGTCTAGTTGTAAGTGAAAGGTGCAAAGTCTGTGTCTGTGGGGAACTGTCTCTTACGTCGGATGATACGTCGGTCGTCGCGATGAGGTTTAGATGGCTGACATGTGAAAAGTGATTGGTGAGAGTATTTGCATGTTGTTTGTTTGAAGGTATGGTGTCTGTTGTTGTGATGGCAGCGTGTGATTGTGTAGCGTTGCTGTTGGAGAGTGTGATGCTGTTTTGTGTTTTGTAGAGTTTGCTGGTGTTTGTTTTGTGGTCAAGTGTTTGGAGATAATTATTATAATTATTCCAGTTTAGTGTTTGCTGTTCTGATATTTTATTGTTTATTTGAGTGTTGAGTTCTTGTATTTGTTGTACGGTGTCTTGTGTATGGGGTGTTTGGGAGTGTCGTAGTGTGTCCCTTTGACTGATGAGGCCTTGAATTTCTGGTTTGAAGTTCGGGTTGAGTCTCTTTCTGTTGCCACTAGGGATGTGTCTTTTGTCTGCGTTTTGTATAATTGTATTGAAAGTGTGCACAACGGCGCTGATGTTTGTGATGGATGTACTGTTAAATGTTTCAAAATTTGTTTTGTTTCAGTTGTGAAGGCCTCTCAGTTGTCTCTCTTATAATTAGTGTATGTGTGTCTGTGGCCAGCTGGGGTGATTCTGGTTTTGGTAGTGATGATGACTGGGAGGTTGTAGGGGTGAGATTTGGGGAGCAAAAGGTGATGTCTGGGGATGATGGGGGGAAGAGGGCTTGGTGTGGGATATGGGTATGTTGATGGAGATTATTCAGTATGAAAAGATGATCTGTTTGGGATTGTGGTACCAGCCCTCTGTCTGTGTCAGGACTGTTGACATGCTTGGCCGACGCCTTGGCATTGAATCACCACCCAGGATGATATTGGGCATGTTAGTGATGTGGTGTATTTGTTGAGAGCAATTGTGTGGTACTGTGAGGGACTACTGGGGGGGAATGTATGTGTTGGCGATTGTTATATGTGATTTGTTACCAGTACGTATTTTAATTGATTGTAGTTCTGTTGTGGTGTCATGTGGGGGGAGTTTGTGTGTGCACTGGTGTCTGAAAAGTTGATGGATTTGTGTACCAGGGTGATGAGTCCACCGGCACCGCCGTCGGCCCGGTCTTGTCTAATGGTGGTGAAATTATGATATGTAGTTGTTTTTTGTGTTCTGTGTAGTTTTGTTTCTTGTAAAATGGCAATGTGTATGTTTTGTTGTTTCATGAATTGTGTGAGTTCTTGTTTTTTGGTGTTTATGCCATCTATGTTTAACTGAAGGATGTTTATGTTGTGTGTGTGATGTGTGTTGACTGCTGCAGCACGGGGTGGTGGTGGAGGGGAAGGGGTAGGAGAGGGCTGTGATGGAGGTAAGGGTTGGGGTGGATTAGGCTGAGGTGGAATGGGAGGGGTTGGTGGATTGGACGGTGTGGGAAGGATCGGTGAGTTAGGCTGAGGTGTGGAGGAAGTAGGAGTAGTGTTGGTGGGAGGATTAGTGAGTGGGGGTGTCTTAAAAGACTTTGTAGTTACTTGTAAAGAAGTTATCTATTAGACTTGTGGACGAGCGGTTGTTATACTTGAGTTGTTTGTAAGTAGATAATTTTGGTTCCCATTTGTCATGCAATGACAGGAGATGTAAAGAATAGTATGGGACTATTTTTATTTGTCTTGGAAATATTAACAAAGTCTCTCACACACGAGTGAGTATAAGTAGAGTCCCGCTAGCTACCTCCCTGTCTCGCTCTCTCTCTCTCTCTCTTCCAAGTTGCTAAGCCTTTTCTCCCTGCTACCTGCCGATTCTATGGCCTCTCTCCTTCTGAGCTCTCTTTCCTAAATTCTGGTGAAACAGGGGTCGTGTCACGTGTGTTACACTGTGGTTGGAAAGTTCCAGAAACCTGTGTGTGAGTATGTGTGTATGTCACTAGGCTTTGTTCTCCTGCTATTTCGCTGACAAATTACCTGCATCATCTCTTGACATTGCTACCTCCTAATCTGTCATCAGCTTTTCCTCAGTTAAACTTGCAAGATCATTTCCCATTCCCAGGCTCGCATAGAGCTGTCTATCTGTCTATTTATCTATCTATCTATTATGATTTGTAAATATAATATGGACTCATAACATTGCTCGGCCCACGCCGCTAAAGGTCCTCCGACAGCAATTATCATTGACATATGCTAATCTATTAGTACATAATATTGATTATAATATTGTATACATATAACATTCATAGTAAATAGTAATTATCCAGTAATATTACATTTTAAACAAGTTGTATACATATTTGAATAAATGTATTAAAAGTAAAATATCTAACTGTAATACAGTATGTACTTGGGTTATTGTAGTGAAATGCATACATGCAAGAAAAAAAAATAGTTTAAAATTAAGATTATGTTAAGAGTTATTAATATTTCATTTAATGATAATGGTACTGGTATGCCATAGTTCTATATCATGGGTCATTCTTCTTTGTGTTTTATAGTTTTATATATATATATATATATATATATATATATATATATATATATATATATATATATATATATATATATATATATATATATATATATATACATATATATATACTGGTATGCCATACATGGGTCATTCTTCTTTGTATTTTTTTTTATATATATAATTAATACTATATCCAAAATATGTACACTTCATTCAGGGGGGTTAACTTGGATGTTAACTCTCCCCCCACTAAATACTGACTCCAAATTAGCAATTCTTGCATGCATTCTGTGCACTGCGAACAGCAGTACTGCAAATACAATGCAGAAGATTATAAAGACAGTAGGTGCTGGGCTATACACATAATATGGGTTGAACATACTCAAACTCAAATCTTCCCAGGGCTTCATTGTTTCATTGATCAGTTGCATAGTTTCAAACTTAGGTGAAGTCAGCTTAATACTTATGCTCATGTTTAAGTCCATATCAGGCAGTGGGTGGAAATGTTTGTGTGTATGATTGAGAATGGCATAGTGATTGATGGTGGATAAAGTAGACGTGGCTGGTGTAAATACTGCACAGTAGTCTGGTGCTATGTATAATCCTGAGGCTGAAGTATGAGATGGTGGTATATCTGGACAGACTACGTAAAATGATGTGTTATGAGTGAAATAAAAAACTGTGAGTGTCCGATGCGTTGATGGTGTACAAGTTTATCTGGAGCAAAAGTGAAGTTGCAATGATTATGAATATTGTCATTTCTGATGATAGCCATTTCACAAGGGACTGTATCAGTAGGCTGAAACGTGAAAATGTACGCAGGACAAAGATGAACAGCATGTAAGGATGTGCAGCACTTTCGTTCAATCGTTGATTCACTTGTGAAAGTGGCAGTGTCCCGTCTCTTGGAGACCATGATGAGTTCGGTGTCTGTGTTGATGTTGATGATGACCAAAGTGTTGTTATTTTTATAGGGGAAGGGATGTATTTGGTATACTGTGAACAGGTATTCAGTTATGAATGGTACATGAACTACTACTGATGTTGGTGTTAGTGTTGCTTCTAAATATGGATAATATTGCATGAATTCCCTACTGCGGAACAACGGCTTCAATTTATGTTTATGTATGCCTTGACTAATTATCTGACGTAGCTCATGAACTGGGAGTAAGTCAATTGTGATCTTGCCATCACCAGCATTCGAAATTTCTTGCATAAGTGCCCTGAAACGATCTCTAGTGTTGTCTAATTGTAGTAGAATCGTGTCAATATGTTCTGTGATGATGGAGAAGTGTTGGAAAAGTGTAATGTTTCCTTCCATTTCATTTATTTTATCTACACTCTCGAGAGCTATGTTTTCTGCCTTTTTCAGGTTTTTCACAATTGTCTTCATTGCTGAGTTCTGTTCTGTGATGAATTTATCTTGGTATGTTAGTATCTGAGCTATCTTATTAAATTTGTTGTTTATTTCTTTAAGGTCATCCTCTGTAGCCAATCCAAAGATGTTCCCAAGAACTGCGCCACCCAGGTCGAACAAACCGCGCTTTTGGCGAGTACGTGTGATGTTCCTGTCGCTCAGTACCTCCGTTCCATAAGATGGGAGATCTTGGATCATGATGAGCATAGTTGACTTTGCCTGTTCTAGTTTCCATTTCTCTAACTTTACCATTTCATTCACTTCCTTTGTGTTATGTGCTTGTGAAACATAATTTCCTATCATGAAGTCCAGAGTTCGCATCGGCTTCGCAAGGCTGTCTAGATAAGTAGGTAATTCATACAAGTAATCTAGACTTATTTCAGTACTCATGACATCTTTAACGATTGTAGTCGTGGCCGTTGGAGCTATGAGGCATCCTTGTCGTACTATGTGTTGGGGGTCTAAGTTCGCATATCCTCTTGCTATGTAGAGGAGAATCCATAGCATTAGTTCTTCATCGTAACGTACCGAAAAAAAAAAATCTATTAATTTCCTAATATGGTCATGCTGTGGTCGATGATAGTGATGATGTGCGTTACGGTTGATTGTTATTTCATTTATAGAAGGAATTTAAATCGATATTTAATTCTCGTAAATGATGTACTGTAGATTTTATTGGAACAGCTGCACCTATGTTTGATTGTTTGGTATATGACCTTAATTTATTTTTGTAATCATTGTTGTTTTCTTGCTTGGTTTCTTGAGGTACGTTTGCCTGTTCGGTTGTATCCGAGGCTGAATAATTATTCGATAATTCCCTTGAAACTCGTTTTAAATGGTCAATATGAACTTGTTTCTCTTCGCCACTTGACAGTGACTTAATTAAAACTTTGTTTGCTTTTATGTTAATTACTGTGTATGGGCCCTAAAATTTTGGGGATAATTTATTGTCTCTCGTATGAATGATACCGTAAACAATGTCTCCTAAGCCGATAGGTGAATTTCTTGCCTTCTTGTTAAATGCCTCCGTCATTTCTTCCTTGGACATCGTTAATTGTTTTTTGACTCTTTTGTGAATGTCCTGGAATTCACGTAAACGGAGTTTAGAGTAATCATCGTAATTGTATATGGGCATACTGTCACCTAGGAGCTCATATGGTAGTTTTTTATCTGTTCAATATATAATGAAATGTGGTGTGTCACCCACCTATGGATTTACTTATAGATCCATTAATTGAGGCTTCTACTCTGGGAATCCAATCATCCCAGCTTGCATAATTTTCACTGAGAATGTGTCGTAGCACATCTAATACTTTTTTTATTTTGTCTCTCTACCAACCCATTCGATGCTGGGTGATAGGCTAAAACGTTAACCTTTTTGATGTTGTATTGTTTACATATTTCTTGTAAGATCTCAGAATTAAATTCTCCTCCATTATCACTTATTAGTACCTTTGGGGTAGTAAAGCGACATATTACATTATCTGTTATTGCCTTTGCTACTGTCTCTGCTGTCTTATCTTTAATTGGAGCTAAAATGACATAACGGGAAAAATGATCCGTTGCTACGAATAAGTATAAGTTATTATTGTATGATAATGGCATCTTGAGTAAATCAACAGCGACAACGTCCCATGGTTGATGTGGTACAGGGTAATTACCCATCGGTGCAGGTGTGATTGGGTATCCTTTGTGTTTCGCACATGATTCGCATCTGTTTATATGATTGTTTATATCTTTTCGTAATGAAGGCCAGTAATATAACAGCTGGGCTTGGTTGAATGTCTTATCCTTTCCAGGATGTTCTGCATGTGGGCTGTCGTGTATCGTTCTTAATACTTGGGGTATCATGTCATTAGGTACTACCAACTGGTTAGTATTTCTTTGGCGTTTTGGTTGTTTAGAGTTAATCTTGTATAATGTATTATTGAACATTGTGAATTGTTCGAGTGGGACATGCAGTTTGGGTAATTGTATGTCATCTCCACTTTCTAACTTGTATATAACTTTAGACCATATTGGGTCAAGTCTTTGTGCCTTTGCGATATCATCGTGGTTTGGGATATTTCCTTTGAGATCTAACGCCGTGACCTGAATTGTGTTCGGGTTCCTAGATAATGCGTCAGCTACTATGTTCATTTTTCCTTGTATATAATGAATTTGTACATTGTAGTTTTCAACTGTACATTTCCATCTTGCTCTCCTCCCAGAAAGGAGTTTTTCTTTAAACATACCCATCAGTGGTTTATGGTCGGTGAATAAGTGGATTTCGTAACCATATACCAAATCTCGAAACTTTTGTAATGCAAAAACCACTGCAAGTGCCTCTAAGTCTGTAGTGCAATAATTTTTCTCTGCACCTCTTGTTTGTCTGCTGGCAAATGCAATTGGTTGATTCTTTCCTCTTTTATCTTCCTGCATCAGTACAGCCCCTAATCCTTTAACTGATGCGTCTGTACAAATAAGAAATGATTTTGTGTAATCTGGATATGCTAAACAAGGTGCATTTGTTAGTTTAATTTGTAGATTGTTAAATGCCTTTTTTTGTTCTTCTTCCCATTGGAATACAGCATCTCTTTTGAGTAGTTGGAATAGAGGAAAAGCTATATAAAAGAACTGTGGTACGAATGACCTATAGTACCCAGCCAGACCTAAAAATTGTCTAACTTCCTCAGTCGTAGTGGGTTCAGGAAAATCTCTCACTGCCTGTATTTTGTCATCAGTGGTGTGAATACCATCAGAACTTAATTTGTGGCCTAAGAAATTTATTTCCTTAAAGCAAAATTTGCATTTAGAAAGTTTAATTTTTAAACCAGCATCACTAAGCTTTTGTAAGAGTAGGTCTAATATCCTGAGATGATCCTTAATATTCTTCGTTGCGATTATAATATCATCAAGATAAACAAATATTCCTTGTCCTAAAATTCCGGACAATACGTAATTCATAAGACGCTGGAATGTGCCTGGGGCTGTCCTCAGTCCCATTGGCATCTTGTATATTGATAATGGCCTCTGTTTGTAGAAAAGGCAGTGTATTTACGTGACTCTTTCGATACCGGGATTTGATAATAGCCGTTTAGGTGATCGATGGTTGAGAATATGTTATTCTCAGGACCAATATTCTGTAGAACGTCTGGGATTGTATGATTATTTAGTTTACAGTAATCTACTACCGCACGCATTTCTCCATTTCGTTTGGGCACGAAGAATAATGGGGCATTCCACGGGGAGACTGAAGGCTCAATAATTCCAAGTTTTAACATTTCATCGACATACTGATTCGCAAGTGTACGTTGGGAGTGTGGTATGCGGTAAGCTGGTACGAAAATTGGTGGTGTTTCTGGGTGCACATTAATCATGTGATTAATCTAGTTAGTACACCCTAATTGTTCTCCGGGCAATGCTACGGTGTCCCTGTGTGTTTCCAGCAGGGTTAACAAATCATTTTCTTCATCAAATTCACCTGAGTGAATTAAATTCTCTTTTATTCTTTCTCTATCCGTAGATTTTATCTCACTTGTCACTCCAGCTATAACTATTTCCTTCACAGGGGCAGGACATTTTTCAATATTAACTATGCAAGTCCCCTTTTTCAACTGAACTTCCCCATTCATGTGATTAATTATGAATATCTGAGTTTCCCTTCGTCGTTCGTATGACATAATGCGTTTTCTACTGACAATCCCTTTACTTTCCATAATTCTTCTAATTCTTCTAAGGCAAGAACAGTACTATTCCGTAATTTGCTATTTAGGGTAACTTTCATGTAGGAATTAGGTGGTATAACTTAAATCATTAGTGAGATGGGCTGGAAAAATTGATAAATCAGTACTGTTATCTGGGTCACTAATTCTGGAGGATGGGGTTCGTGGTGGGAGTGGATCTATACACTCATCTGTTTGTGTATGTTTGTTTAAGCCTTTAATATTACCAATTCTTTTTGGCTCTCTTTTACCAATCGGTGAGGGCTCTGAAGGTATTTCCTCTGTGAATTCATTGTCAAAGTCTATTCCATTCATTTGTGGGAGTATAGTTATGTTCTCTGCCCTCATGGATCTTAAGCCCAGTAACATATGAGCTTTAATTGCTAAGTTTTCAACGATATAGAAAAATGCAGAGAATGGTCTTGTAGTTTCTGTGAAACTGATATTTAATCTTATCACACCTTTCACTGTAATCTCTTGTCCATCTACTGTGTATAAATCTAAATCAGCTTCATCCAGAAAAGTTACTTTCTTTTTATTTTTAAGAATTCTATTTAGTTCTTCATGTGTTATTAAGTTCACTGGAGAGCCTGTATCTAAAAATAAGGAAACGTTTTGATCCTCACATACAGCTGGTATCAAGATACACTCATTTCCCAACATGCCTCCTATGTGAAGTTTAGACTTGTTTTTCTTTACGTTTGTTCGTATTTTGTCATGACTTGGTCTTCCCCCGATTTGAACATAGACACAATTTTTTCTACTGTTTTGCAATCACTGGTCCAGTGCCCTTGGTATCTATGATGCCAAGGAGCAAATCCTTGTGTCATTTGTTTGTCCTCTTTTGCTTTGATAAAGCATTCATACCTTGTGTGTCCTGGTTTTGCACAATAATGACATAGAATGGACCTATCCCTTGACTGTGACCTACGATGTGATTTCCCATAAGTAGTGTTGTTTATGGCGCAAGACCTGCTCGGGCTGCGCGAAAACTTTTGAAACTGCCTGTAGCCTGGCGTCTGTGATCGAGGCCTCGTCATGTTTGGTTGTTTGGTCTGCCTGCTTTCGGGTCGCGATCGATTTTGTTCTCTGTTTGGGGTCGGTGTAGATGTTTTCACAGCTGATACTGTCTCAGGTACCCTCATTCTACTAGAATGTGCAGGTGTGTCGACCATACCTGCTTTACTGCACTGCATCTCTACCTCGTTCATTAAGTCTAGTAAGCACATGCCCGGGGTGTACGCGATCGTCTTGGCGATCTTAAGGGTCCTATCAGGTAATTTACACAAGGCAGCTACATAACCAATGATGTCCACGACGAGGTCTGGGGACATCTTTCCATCATCTGTTATCCAATTTGAGTTTTCCAAAGTAACTAACAATGTTCTTTTGATTGTGGAGACATCAGCAGTTATTTCACTGAGCACATGGTTTGTAGTGTGCTCCCTTACAAGATCTACAATTTTATGTAATTCTGGAATTATACCTGGCAAGAAGTTCATACCTCCAGAAAATTTCTTCAAAAATTCAGTTTTAAACTCATCATATGTCCTAGCTTTATGGAGCTTATCTGATCGCAATAAATTGCTTGCTGGACATCTTTCCTGGCTTATGCAAGATGAAAAAATAGCAATTTTCTCTTGTTCATCTAGTATGTGGCGCTTGATGAACATTTGTTCGCACTGACTGACTAATGAAATGACATCAATGCGATCTTTTTCTGTGCCAGAGAATTTTGGGGCAGTTTTATCCTCATGATACACAGACACATGGGGTGTTGTTGTTAGATCATCGGTATTTGTTTCTTGATTCATTTTCACTGTTTGCTCTGTTAATTTAACTTGGACTTGTTTATCGTTGTGTGAGGGAATGGTGGAATATGTACGACCGGACCAATGAACCCCGTTAAGTATACTGGCATACGTGTGCAAGTCAGCGACAAAGTCCTCATTTGCTACGTCAGAGGAGGTTTCCCACTCATCATCTGAAACTGCCGTATTTGTTTCTTGGTCTTTAGTTTGTGGTGAGGTTTGTACAAGGGGTGGGTTGTCTTGGTGCTCTCTTAATTGTGAGTCTGTTGTTGTGGCTAATTGTGTGTCGTCTGGTATTAACGTGGGTGGTGGCAAAAATATTCCTGTCATTAAGATATGGTGTTATGAAATACGCCTTTTGTTTATTTATGTCCTAACAAAATAGATGAGTAAATAAGTTGAAATAAATGATAGATAGTGAGTGTATAAGTGTATATATGGAAATAAGTAAAAAAGTTGAATATAGCTAATTTTAGCACTGAGAAGAAATGAGTAAGTACAATTTTACCCACTTGATACAGATCGTAGAGGTGTGTCGATACAAAAGTCGATTTCGGAAGAAAAATGCAGGGTTGATTGAAGATCTCTTGATAATTCTAGTGCTGTGTTGATGGACGATATTACTCAGGAAATTCCATGGCCTGGTGCTTGTGGTGGTTAACAGCTGTCCCAGGCAAACCTCAGCATAGAACGTCGAATTTCCAACTCAATACTGTGGAAATAAATGAGTATGAGTAGGAGCTATGTGAATAATGAGTAATGAGTAGTGGGTGAGAAGTGCCTGGTGTCAGTCACACGTTGCTTGGCGTGGCAAACTCGCGTTGTGATGTCATCTCAGCACATGGTGACGTTGGCTTCCCACACTGGTAGCTGTGGCGAATACTGAGTAGCGATGCTTAAGCTGGGTGAAGAAAGGTGAGTAAGTCACATTATAAATGTGGATCTGGTGTTTTGCTGCGTGTCTTGACCTCTGCGTCAGTGATGGAGGTAGGCGGAAGAGAGCGGTAGGGGTATGTTAGCTTGGTGCTTTAATATTTCCTTTTCTTTACTTGCTTTGTTTTTTATTCTTCTTGCTGCTGCTTGAAGTTACGTGAAGATTATAGAGTTGTTTTGTAGACTTGTAGACTATTTGCATTGTAGGCTGGATTTTGTAGGAATTCACTGTAGAACTGAAGTTAATCTTGTAGAGTGTCACCTGCTTTTGTAGAAATTCACTGTTGATTCGAAGACAAGGTGCGTACTTTTCGCTGCCACCAAATGTCTTAAAAGACTTTGTAGTTACTTGTAAAGAAGTTATCTATTAGACTTGTGGACGAGCGGTTGTTATACTTGAGTTGTTTGTAAGTAGATAATCTTGGTTCCCATTTGTCATGCAATGACAGGAGAGGTAAAAAATAGTATGGAACTATTTTTATTTGTCTTGGAAATATTAACAAAGTCTCTCACACACGAGTGAGTATAAGCAGAGTCCCGCTAGCTACCTCCCTGTCTCGCTCTCTCTCTCTCTCTTCCAAGTTGCTAAGCCTTTTCTCCCTGCTACCTGCCGATTCTATGGCCTCTCTCCTTCTGAGCTCTCTTTCCTAAATTCTGGTGAAACAGGGGTCGTGTCACGTGTGTTACACTGTGGTTGGAAAGTTCCAGAAACCTGTGTGTGAGTATGTGTGTATGTCACTAGGCTTTGTTCTCCTGCTATTTCGCTGACAAATTACCTGCATCATCTCCTGACATTGCTACTTCCTAATCTGTCGTCAGCTTTTCCTCAGTTAAACTTGCAAGATCATTTCCCATTCCCAGGCTCGCATAGAGCTGTCTATCTGTCTATTTATCTATCTATCTATTATGATTTGTAAATATAATATGGACTCATAACAGGGGGAAGGAGCATAAGGAGCAGGTCCAGGTGTTTGTGTAATGTTTTCTTGATGCAAGTGTTGTGCAGGTGTACAGGGTCCAGTTCTTGCAGGAATTGCATTGAACTGAACCCTTTGTCTGTCGGCTTGAAGTGATAGGTTATGAGCATGTTGGACATATGTATTTGTTGGTGGGTCCTGGATTGCTCTCGCTGTCCCCGGCTACATAAGGTCGTCGAGAAATGACCGCCGGGGAGTCATTTCTCAGTGTAGAAAATTAATGATGTTGTTGTGTTGAGAGATGTGGTACTTGCCCGGGCGACCGAAGCCTGTCTCTCCACGTGACTCCTCATGCATCTCTCACATAACTCATTTCCACTGCTGTCTTGACTTGTCTCTCCAACAAGGTCCAAGCTTCTCCTCCATACATTAGAGTTGGTATCACAATTCTGTCATGTAGTAACTTTTTCACTTCCATGCTAACTTCCCTGTTTCTTATCACTGTTTTCAAGGAACCAGCAACCTTTCTTCCTTGTTGTACCCTTTCAAGCACTTCACCCTCTAAACTTCCATCCAGACTCATCACACTACCCAAGTACTTAAACGCACTCACATTTTCCATTTCCTCCTCATTCAACCTCACTGTACATTCGGTGACTTCACTTCTTTTGAGACCGTAACTTTACTTTTCCCTACATTCACTTTAGATTCTGTTTCTTACACACTCTTCCAAACTCATCCACCAAGCCTTGCAGCTCCCCTTCGTCTTCACTTAACAAGACAGTATCATCTGCACACAACAGTACAGGGAGTTTCCAAACACTGCCCTCTCTCATTAGGGCCGCTCCAACATCCTCTGCCCTACCTTGTATCTCTTTTATAACCCCATCCATATACAGATTGAACAACCATGGAGACATGACACATCCCTGCTTCAATCCAACCTTCAAATAGAAAAATTCACTTGGTTCACTATCCACACCCACTGGAGCCATTGCACCCTCATACATACTCTTCGAGGCATTCAACATCGTCCCATCTACTCCATATATTCTTAATACTTTCACAATCCTTGCAAGTAATTCCTCTGTTATTTCTCTAAAGGCCCTCTCCCACTTCGGTGTAAATAGGCACGATCAAGCCACGATGAAAATCGTGGCCGAAGTCGGTGATGTGTCGACGACTCTGACCAAGAATCGTGGTGTCGACATAATACCGGCGACACCAGTACAACAAAACGCCCACACCTCGGTGGAGTATACGATATAAGCGGCGACTAGTAGCCGACATATCGCCGATATGTCGGCGTAATGCACAAGCATTATTCTAAATTCAAATTTTAATGTTTTTTTTTTACGGCGATAAAGGTACAACAGCGGCCTGCTATCGACAATGTATCGTCGATGTGTCGGCGAATGCATCGGCGCAAGAGGCACGAAGTTATTCCTCTGAGTTCACCTACATGTCGGCGCAGTATCGGCGATATGCGCAAGATCATCATACGAAACATTGGCGACTTAGACAGGACTATATATAGGTGGCCAAGTGAGACGCCTCCCATTCTAGTGTCAGAACCTATACAACATGGAACACACCCTGGACACTGTCATGGTGGGGACCCACTTCATCTCACTGCGAGTTTTGTGGTATAATTGTGGATGTCGTTGAAGAATACCAGCAACGAGTGAGGGATGAGTTGGAGGAGCAGGAAAAAAGGGAGGAAAGCCAGAAGAGAACACAGAAGAAGAGAAGTATATGGGTGCGTTCGTGGATACAACAGAGACCAGAATATGGCCAGTGGGAGCATCTCATCCCAGAGCTTGTCATGAATGACCAGGCATCATTCAAGAACTTCTTTCGCCTTGACAAGGACCTGTTCATGGAGATTTTGATGAGAGTGGGCCCACACATCCAGATGAAGGATACCAACTTCAGGAAGGCCCTTGAGCCAGGCCTGCGACACTTCGCTATCTGGCCACTGGTAACGCCTTCCATGATTTACGTTTCGGTTTCCGTGTTGCTGATAACACTATTTCAAAAATAGTATCTAAGACCTGTGAGGCAATAGTGAGCGAGTATATGGAAGAGGTCATTACTTGCCCCTCCACACCAGAAGAATGGAAGAATATTACTGTCGCACAACCCGGTCTGTATCGTACGGTTTACGTAGGCTATGTCGTATTAATCTCACCGATGCATCGCCGATACATTGCCAACGCTTCGCCGTATGACCGTATGACATCTCAACGGTTTTTCCTAATGCCGACGCCTCGCCGATGTCGGCGATCATACGTGGTTTATACGCTGGGTAATTGCCGACGTCACTGAGGCATCGCCTTGTTGTCGATGACTAATCTGCGAAATTTTACAAAATCGTGGAGGGCCACGACGTTTTCATGCAGCATGAAAACGTCGTGGCCCCCCACGACAAATTTCCACCTCGTGCGACGTATCGGCAACATGCCACGAATGGACAAGATTTTGATCACGAATACCCATGATTAGGGATTTTTGAAACATCGTGACTTTATCTTCCCCACTTTCGCCGAAGTGGGAGAGGGCCTTAACTCTGTCAGTAAGTCTCCTACCATATACTTTTCCTATTACACTAAGAAGACAAATGTCCCTATGATTACCACATACTTCTTTTTCCTCTTTTCCTTTGTACAGGGGATTAATTATACCCGACTTCCAATCCTCCGGGACTCTACTTTCCTCCCAGGCCAATCTGGCACATCTTCCACATCCATTCTACTACTATCTCTCCCCAATGGTTCAGCATTTCACCACGCTCCATTAAATCCTGGGGCTTTCCCCATTTTAACTTTCTTCATTGCTTCCACAACTTCCATCCAACTGATTTCTTCCTCTCTTCTCACATCTTTCCATATCCCAGCCATTCGTCTCAAACTGCAAACCGCTCATCATAAATGGACATGCCTAACGGGGAACACACTTAACATATGTTGTAAGCCTTGTCCCCTAGTCGGAAGGAAGAAGGGGGACAGACGAAGATTTATTTGACAAGGAAGTGAATTTCAGGAAAAGGAACAAGTGTCGGGCCTTAACTCAACATTCATGGACAATAATTTGTGAATGAAGACCAATCTCAAACGCATTCAAGCATGGGCGACAGTTAAAACACTCTTTGCTTTACAGTTATAGCTATGATGATGAGAACAGAGTGAGACATATATCACTAGCATTACTCACGTAGTGTCTCCTTTGCCTGTTGACGAATCAAAAGCGCGTCTTTGAGTTGGTTTACGGTGTCAGTGAGTGTGGTGAGTGAGGAGGCTGCCTTTATCTCGGTGTCTAGCAGGCGGGACAGATGTACCTCCTGACGTAGCAGTAGTAGCTCGACCAGGCTCTGTAGGAAAACAGGTAAATTAAACTGAATATTAAGTTAAGAAAAAAGAAATGAATAGACAGACAAAGCTGTCGTTCTGAATAATAATGGACAGCTATGGAATCCTGTTTATCGTAAATAATTGGTTTGGATCTTTTTTATACAATTTCACCACGGCTGAGACGACCAAACTTACGATCAGCTCCCTCTAGTAATAAGATTTTCTTTTTAACCGGGAAGAAACTAGGATTGTTACAATTTTACACTTTTCTTTCTTTGACTCTTGATATATATATATATATATATATATATATATATATATATATATATATATATATATATATATATATATATATATATATATATATATGTGTGTGTGTGTGTGTGTGTGTGTGTGTGTGTGTGTAATATATAGATATATAGATAGATAGATAAATGTTACGTCCCAGTCCCCACACTGCCACAGGATCCAACAGCAGTAGTACAATACAGGAAGGACGTTGCCAAGCGAGTCGTTCTTCCTATGGTCAGCCTTCAGGTGTGCAGTACACAAGATCAGCTGAGGCAAAAATAAACCCTGGCTCCTTTAAGTTCACTGTCTTTATTTTCCAAATAATTCCACTTAATGCTTTCCAACTTCACTGTTCTCAAGCACTGGAGCTATACACACGTTACTACTGCTATCACACTTATTGCTTGACAACACTTTACTGTTAGTACACTTAATGCTTAACAATACTTTATTGTTAGTACACTTAATGCTTGCTAACGCTTCACTTATTACACAAGTACAGAATATAATCTTCACTGACAGTAATTACAATTAATGCTTGCCAATAATTCTTCACAAACTTCACTAGCAGCACTGCACTGATACTGCACTACACTCAAACTGAACCAAAACCGACTCCACTTCACTCAAACTGAACTGAAATGAGACTGAACTCGTTCTAGTCTCTTATCCATCTTTATATAATCTTACATTATTCTAAAAAGACCTACTTCTCAACATTCTCGGACGTGCTGGTCTTGTACACCCGGCGGCAAAAGTCCTGTCGCCTCGGCCGCCTCACCGAGACCTGCGATATCCATAGACTCGAGAATGGTAGCTGCAGATAACGTGCATATTTCTGCCAACAGATGGCAGACTGTGAGGTGTGTGGCGGCGAGGGTGGAGGACGATGGGGGAGGGGAGGGGTTGTTGCTGTTGGGGGTCTGATGGTAGGGGGAGGAGGGAACACTTTATTTGAATGTATTTTCCATTTTTTATAATAAACTGAAAATATAACTACGTTTGTAACACAAGGAACACGGCATGATAAACCACCAGATATTTTAAGCATTCTATGGAAATTTACGAAAAAACAAAAAAATATTGTCAATCAAACTCTCTCCTCTCTCTCTCTCTCTCTCTCTCTCTCTAACGCAATAAACTGATGATAAAGTGCCCCTATGGGTTTACCCTATCATGTAGTTACTGATTGGGCATCAATCAACAAGTGATTTGCTGACATGGTCGCCTTAGATACGAGAAACAACCATTAGATCAGTGGTCAGATCAAACAATCAGGGTGAGGCGGCTTGTTGAGGGTTCGGGATACAGGCCTAACCAACAGAAGTGATGTATTGACGAACATCCTTCTACACGATCTGTTATACCCCATCACTCTTAACAGGTGAGACATGTTTTATAAGCGCCGTCTATACTGCTTTTTTAAATGCAAACTATTCCTCTTATATTCTGTATGGAACTTTGATACAACTGTATTGTCACCCGTTATATTGATATAGTATATATTTATCTCCGCCAAGGAGGTAATGTGACACCCCGCATATGTGTGTGTGTGTGTGTGTGTGTTTAATAGATAACTCAAGAACTACCAAACAGATTTCGATGAAATTTTCAGGATATGTTGGAGCCAACCCTTGGCGGAAGTCTGTGCTCTCTGATCATACCCCCTCTAGTTATTAATGTAATAGCTGCATTCGAGCATAGCCTGGAGGATTGGTTGTTCATCTGGGGATCATCACAACTTCGCGTCCCGCTACCTAGCAGGTGGGGTGGTGCTCATCCTCTCTTACTCTAGCCGCAAATTATGGTCTCTTGAAACCTACAGCGTGGATTATTTTTCATGTCAGCTAAAAGTATCGACATATATATTTTACACTTGTTATACGTCTACTTGTCCTGAGAGTACTGTAATTAAGAGGTGAAATAATGTTCGTTATTATTATTATTATTATTATTATTATTATTATTATTATTATTTGAAGAGCATATTCCCAAAAAATATTCATGTTATTTGTGATTACTTGCCCATAGGCATGGCTACAGGGAGAGCTAACTCTGTGGAGGCAATATCTGAACGGGGGCGAATTATTGGACTGTGGGAAAGTGGCATCCCTACTAGAGATATTGTGGCTACTACTGGAGTATCACAAAGGACCGTTCAGAGGTGGATTAGAAGGTTCCGGGAGGAGGGATCACTGTTAACCAAACCAAGGAGTGGAAGGCGATGGGTAACAACACCTGACGATGATGGCCGTCTCCTCAACACAGTGGAAAACCAGCCATTAACATCGGCAGTTCACCACACCCGTAACCTTCAGCTGCCCTGCCATCCTAGCACAACAAGGCTGCGGATCCACGAGGCAAATATTCAATGCTGTATCCCCGCCAATAAAGAATTATTGACACCACAACAAAAGGAATGCCACCTTGGATTTGTACTTGAGTATCTATGTAGGGAACACTCCTTTTGGGAAAATGTCATCTTCACTGATGAAAAGTATTTTTCTTTTTTTTAATGCAAGGAAGAAGGAACCAAAGGCCATGAGCCCACAGTAACAGTTCCCTCCAAGAGAAAAACAAAATACAATAGAGAGCCAAATTCAAGATCCGATCATTTTGAGATGCCTGGACATACTGCGTTTGAGAGACTGGAGATCATAGGCAGCAGGAAATACAGACAGAGGGAGACAGTTCCAGAGTTGACCTGTTGCATAAAGGAAAGACTGGGAGTAACGGTTAACTCTTGCATTAGAGGGTTGGACAGAAAAGGGATGAGAGTTTACTGCCAGACGGGTGCTACGCGCCCGTCGTAGAGGTGGAGGAATGCAAGCAGACAGTTCAGAGGAGAAGTGACCATTAAAGTAACGATAGAAAAGAGATAAAGATGCAACAGTGCGGCGAAGAGACAGAGGTTGAAGGGAGTCAGTAAGAGGAGGAGAGTTAATGAGACGAAAAGCCTTTGACTCGGTGGAAGCACGAGCACGGCACTGCTGGAGAAGGAAAACCAGATATCATGACGTTAATATTCAGGAGAGAGCCAAGAGTGGACGAGTGGGTGTTAATTTCTGGGGTTGGATGTGGGCTGAGGGTCCAGGGGAGTTGATAAAACTGTCAGGACGATTCACAGGCAATGATTATGTAAAAGTGTTGGAGGATGTTCTCGTGCCAACAGTGAGGCGTATGGCTATTCCCGAACCACACCCTATCGTTCTAGTTCATGATAAGAGCCCCATCCATACCAGCAATGTGTTAAGAGACTGGCTAGAACAGCATCCAGAAATAGAAGTAATAAACTGGCCAGCAAAGGGGTGCGACATGAATCCCATTGAAAACCTATGGTCAATTATGGTTGGTGACTGGAATGTGGGCGAACAACGAACCACCGAAGCAATAGAAGCGCAAGCCTTTGAAGTGTGGGAATCAATAAAGCGTCGCCCTAATATATGTAGGAATCTTGTTAAGAGTATGCCCACACGTCTACAGGAGGTGTTCGATGCAAATGGTGGCTGGTCATCCTACTAAGCCTTAGTAGTACTAAGGTGTGTGCAGTAACCCTATATATTTCTGTTTATATGGTGAAATAATGCATTAACATTTATAATGGTGCCTGGGCATTCTACTGCGTGTTGTTATGGCTGTGTATTTAATTACATAATGTATGATAAATCAATATCTGTGGTGGCTGGTCTTCGTACTAACGAGTGCTTGGTACCAAAGACATTACTGTTTATAAACAATATATAGTGGTATAATGAATCAGTATTTTCTATTTTCTAAGGGTTACTTAATCATCAGTAGGGAATATAACGTTACGGCTGTTTTGGGATTTGTCTATACATAGTATATAAATGTATATAAATTTACGGAAATATAATGTTTATTATTATCAAGGTCATTATTGGCCTACTCCTTGTATGAATGACAGTCATCTATGTCGGATATGACAATTAAGGTAATTACTATTACACTTTAAGGAATTGTTGAACGTAGAGGATGGAAGTAATGCGAGTATAAGTGGCTGGGGAATGGCTGGGAGAAGGAGGGAGGTGAGAAGACAGGAAGAAATTAGTAGGATAGAAGTTGTGGAAGCAATGAAGAAAGTTAAATTGGGGAAAGCCCCAGGAATTGATGGAGTGTGTGGTGAAATGCTGAAGCATGAGGGAGAGATAGTAGTAGAATGGATGTGGAAGATGTGCAGATTGGCCTGGGAGGAAGGTAGAGTCCCGGAGGATTGGAAGTCAGGTATAATTATTCCCTTGTACAAAGGAAAAGGGGAAAAAGAAGTGTGTGGTAACCATAGGGGCATTTGTCTTCTTAGTATAATAGGAAAAGTGTATGGTAGGATACTTATAGACAGAGTAAGAGAAAGAACAGAGAAATTAGTTGGAGAAGAACAGGGAGGCTTTAGGAAGGGAAGAGGTTGTGTAGATCAGATATTCATTCTTAGATCTTTAGTGGAAAAGTTTCTAGAGAAGGGAAAGAAGTTGTATGCGGCTTTCATGGATTTGGAGAAAGCATATGACAGGGTGGATAGACAAGGATTGTGGAAAGTGTTAAGAATATGTGGAGTAGATGGGGGGTTGTTGAGTGCTGTGAAGAGTGTGTACGATGGTGCGGGGGCTGCAGTGCGTGTGGATGGTGAACTAAGTGAATTTTTCTCTTTGAAAGTTGGTTTGAAACAGGGATGTGTCATGTCTCCGTGGTTGTTCGATCTGTGCATGGATGGGGTAATAAAAGAGGTACAAGGTAGGGTAGTGGATGTTGGAGTGGCCCTGGTGAGAGAGGATAGTGTTTGGAAACTCCCTGTACTGTTGTTTGCAGATGATACTGTGTTGTTGAGTGAAGACGAAGGGGAGCTGCAAGGCTTGGTGGATGAGTTTGAGAGAGTGTGTAAGAAACGGAACCTAAAGGTGAATGTAGGGAAGAGTAAAGTGATGGTCTTTGAGAGAGGTGAAGTCAGTGAATGTACAGCGAGGTTGGATGGTGAGGAATTGGAAAATGTGAGTACGTTTAAGTATTTGGGTAGTGTGATGAGTAAGGATGGAGGTTTGGAGGGTGAAGTGCTTGAAAGGGTACAGCAGGGAAGAAAGGTTGCTGGTTCCTTGAAAGCAGTGATAGGAAACAGGGAAGTGAGCATGGAAGTAAAAAAGTTACTACATGACAGTATTGTGATACCAACTCTAACGTACGGAAGTGAAGCTTGGACATTGTTGGAAGGACACAAGTCAAGAGTGAGAGCAGTGGAAATGAGTTATTTAAGAGGAGCCTGTGGAGTCACGTGGAGAGACAGGCTGACGAATGAGGATATAAAGGAACGTTGTGGTGTGGATGTGGATGTGATAGGAAGCGTTGTGAGGAACACACTGAGGTGGTTTGGCCATGTGGAGAGGATGGAGGGTGAAAGACTGACAAAGAGAGTGTATGTGAGTGAGGTGGAGGGTGGAAGAGGGAGGGGGAGACCGAGGATGAGATGGAGGGATGGGGTGGAGAGGTATATGAGAGAGGGGGGTGTGAGTTGGGAGCAGGGCAGTGAAATGGCGGGGGACAGGGCGACTTGGAGGCGATTTGTTTGTGGCCACCCCAAACGGGATTGAGGCGTCAGGCAATAGATAGATAGATAGACTATTACTATTACTAAAAACACATCTATATGAATGTGCAACCAACCTATACATTAGTATGAAGCTGGCAACAGAATCGTATAAGCATCATTGACATTTATTTATGTGAATGCAGATATTACATCCTCGGTTGCATTCACATGTGTCAAATGATGGCCACCTAGTCACTGAAAAATAGAATATATTTGATACAGATCAAACTTCACAAAATACTGTAAACCTCCTTCCACATTCCCCTATATCCTCCCCCAACAGCTACAACCCCTCCTCTCCCCCATCCTCCTCCACCCTCGCCACCACACACCTCACAGTGTGCCATCTGTTGGCAGAAATATGCACGTTATCTGCAGCTACTATTCTCGTGTCTATGGATATCGCGGGTCTCGGTGAGGCGGCCTAGGCGACAGGACTTTTGCCGCCGGGTGTACTTGCCACTTACAACAGTTACCAAGTAAGAGACATCAAAATATGCTAGAGATTTCCTACATTATATAACACCCTAAATCATTTACTATACGAACTTAAACTACATAATTTAACAAGCAATCACGTACATAAAACTTTATAGAGAAAAAGAGCAGAAAAAATAATGCATAACTTACGAAACAACAACGCTCACAAACAACAGGCAAACCGGCAACTCTAACTCGTACCGATACCGGTACACGAAACGCCGAGAAGCTTCCCGAGCACCTAGCTGGCAAAATCTCACTTCTTAACAGTACCCACTCCCTAGTACTTTGTCGTCCCGACAAAACTACACAATATATACAAACACAATCCTTAATCTTAATGGAACATCTAACTATACACAAAATTGTTATGCAGCGTATTCTAGGTTCCGACTTCTCAGTCCTAAGTACGGTGCAGTGTGGGATTCTTTGTTCCAGACCGGGTCAGGGTCAGCCAGGAAGGGAAAAACACAAACACCCTGGGTCAAACAGTACACTTATCTATTAACTGAGAATGCATACATACACTATTCTGTGATGAAAGCCAGATGGATACAATGGTACAATATAGCTGTTGTAAAGATCACTCTTCATAATTCATTGTTCAGCTCGTCCAATAGGGGGTCGCACCTGAGTAAGTTTACAATATATCCCTACAGTATCACAATGAATATTCCACAGAAATGTTCAGGCACATGACGTGTGACACATACACACAACACCAGAGCTCAGTGTCTCCGCACAATGGAGATGACAATATATATACCCGACCTTAAGCCTAGATGTCCGTTTCACAGAGACGAAAGCCTAGCTAATATAATATGCTCGTGTTACATAGATGATGCCCTAGCTAACTTAGTCCATACCGCATCACATATAATATATATATATATATATATATATATATATATATATATATATATATATATATGGTCTCACGCTGACAGTTGCTGGGGGAGAGGTTTAATGAGACTAGGGTGGGTGTACTGTCTTGGGAATGGAGAGGGGGGGGGAAAGTTAGTGGGAGTCCACTGGTGTGGGTTACAGTGAAGTCTGCTGTTCGGTGGGGACATACATAACATAGCTCAGTGTCTCCAGCACAACAGAGATGACAATATATGTACTTGACCTTAAGCCTAGGTGTCCGCATCACAGAGACGAAAGCCTAGCTAATATATTATGCTCGCGTTACGTAGACGAAGCCCTAGCTAACTTAGTCCATACCGTGTCACATATAAGGGAATATATATATATATATATATATATATATATATGGTCTCACACTGGCAGTCATTGGGGGGGGCGGTTTACTGATGCTAGGGTGGGTGTACTTTGGTGAGGATGGAGAGAGGGAGGGGAGTTAGTGGGAATCCACGGGTGTGGGTTACACTGACATCTGCTGTTCTGTGGGGAAGGTGACACTGGGGAGATATTGGTCACGGTAGGGGGGGGGAGACTGACCCAGGCGGGTATGTCAAGCACTCCGCGTACAGCACTTTGAGTAATATGATACACTAGAATTCACAAGGGGAGGGTGAGCACACTGAGTAGTGGCACACTCTTTGGGGAGGGGTCACTGGAAGGGTCCACTGTGAGGTGGGTCTGGTCACACTGGGGGAATATAAATGGAGGATCTATGACTCACAGTTTCAGATGGAATGGGAGGATGAGCACACTGGGGGAGAGTTACACGTTCTTTGGGGAGGGGTCACAGGGAGGGTCCACTGTGGGACGGGGCTGGTCACACTGGGGGAATATAAAGGGAGGAAGTGTTACTCACAGTTTCTGATGGAGGGGAGGACAGGGCCCACCACGACAGGAGTTCCAGGCTGCAGCCTGGCGTAGGAGGAGGGCCGCCCGGTGATTAGTATAGATGCAGGTGGTCTACTAGGTTGCCACGAGTCCGGGAAGAATGGGCCTGTGGTGTGTGGGGCGGCTTCCTAGCCATTATGGCCTGACAGGGGGCCGGGCTCTTGGGGCTGGGGCCCGAAGAGGGCCAACAGGCGCGCAGCTCAGCACCGGCCCTTCGTCGTTGTTGGGGTTCTGGGAGAGGACCTGGGGAGGCCTGGGGATGGGATCAGGCACAGAGGGGGTGGTGCCCAGGTCGCACAGCAATCACGCCCCTTGGAGGTGGCTGTCAGAGAGGAGCTGTGGCTGCCAACGTCTGGGGAGGCTCGGCTGCTGCAACAGGCACCAGGGGAGGCCTGCTGTCTCTGGGGTTTGCAGTCTTGCTGTCGGGAGGAGGCCGTCAAGGGCAACTTCCGGCCTCTCATCCCTCGGGAGTCTGACAACAACTGGGGCTGCACCGACAGGACACTGGCCCTCGGGGATCTCTCGCCCACTCTGGTCTCTGGAGGTTCTCCTGAAAAGAAACAAGAGTCGCCCTCGGATACCGAGGGACAGGGCGAGGGGCACCTCACTTCGCCACCGAGGTGGTGGTCGGGGCATGAGGCGCCACCTTCTGCAGGAGCCTGGTTATGGGCAGGAGGAGAGTGCCCTGGAGCCAACCTGCCTGCTGCTACAGACCCTGACGGCTGGGAGTAGGCGCCCGATGGATACACCTGGCTATTGCCACAGCTCAGACAGAGGCTGCACTCGGGCCTAATTCCTGACGACGGGGAGAAGGCGCCTAATGGATATGTCCAGTTATCGCCACAGTGCCGACAGACACTGCTGTCCAACCATTGTTTCAAGGGCAGGGAGAAGGCGCCTGATGGATACGTCCAGCTATTGCCACAACGCCGATGGAGATTGCTCTCTGGCCCTTGTTTTGGAGGCAGAGAGAAGGTGCCCACTGGATACCCCCGGCTGTTGCCACAGTGCCGACGGAGACTGCTCTCCTGCCTTTGGGTCTGGGGCTCCTGTATTGGAGGCAGCTTTGGTGGACGGCAGCGTCACGTCCGCTGCTCCTTGAGAGGGATAACAGCCCTTGAGGCTCATCCTGAGTTCTCTTTCAAAACGGAGGCCAATCCAGGGGACTCGGTATCCGAGGGTCTGCTTGGGAGCTTGTTAATACAAGTCCCACCCCAATTCTGACAAGCATTCCTTCTGCCTGAGTGTAGTGTGCTTTTCCTGCACACTGCCGTGTGGTTGGCTGCTGAGAAGAGGGGTATCGGGGTACGAGGGAGATACGACGCTCTCGACTGGAAGACGTGACAGGTAAACCAGCCTCCCTGTCACCTCCTAGTGGGGTGGGTACTGCCCCCCCGTACTCTCCTCCTGGGGTGGTGGTGTCCAGCTCACCTGACTCCACGGATATTTCACCACCGTGTTGGAGGTGAAAATCATGTCCCCATGACTGGAGTCAGAATGTTTTGGCGTTGGCGGTGCGGTGCGAGGGGGTGAGGTGGCTGAGGAGGTTTTCCGAGTATGTGGTTAATGGGTTGGGTTGGAGGTTCTGGGAGCAATATACGGTGAGGGATGACAAATCTGGGGTTTGAAAAAGGAGTTGCAGGAGTTGGTTGGTGCCCTGGATGTGGTGTCTGCGCCCTTGGTGAGGGGTCCAAAATATGGCTGTGATCTTCATGTCAGGGATGTATGTGATGGAGTCGGGTTGTATATTGGAGAGGGAGGACACTGTCGTGCCTTTATAAGGGAGTCTGTGGTAAACCAGCTTAGTAGGGTGGGCCATTGGGATATTATCCGGGGAGGTGGTGTGGTGTAAAGGTGAGGGGGGCAAGGTTAGGGGTAGAGGTGGAGGGCAGGGAGGGTTTGGGTGTAGCGGGCTGGCGGGCAGGACAGGAAGTCTGAACGGGTGCAGGTGGTGGTCAGCAGGGGTGTGGGTGGGGATTGGGGAGTGGCGGATGGGCGTTTTGATGCTGCGTGGTGTGGGGGCAGTGTGGTGGGTGGTTGTGGTGGTGGGGGGGATGGGGGGGATGCAGGCGGAGGTGGGGGAAGGGGATGAAGGAGGAGGGTGTGGTGGTGGAAGAGGGTGAGGGTGGGGTGGAGGATGGGCGTGCGGGAGGCAGGGGTGCAGGTTGCAGTTGTGGTGATGGGGGTTGGGAATGTAAGAGGCAGGTGGTCGTGGAAGTGGGGTTTGGGGCTGGATGGGCAGTGGCAGTTGGAGGGGATGACGGAGGTGGAGAGTGGGCAGAGGGAGTGCGAGGAGATGAGGTGGGGGTGGAGGTTGGAGGGGGGGATGTTGTGGGGCCTGGTGTGACGGTGGGGTGGTGGCCGGGGTAGGGGTGGAGGAGAAGGATGGGGAAAGGTAGCAGGGATAGGAGTTATCTGGTGAGGGGGAGGCAGCGGGAGACGGGGTCGGCGGGTGGTGTGGTTGAGGGGATGGTGCATCTGGTGTGGAGGTACGGCGCAGGTGTCTATTTCTGTAGGTGCTGGTGGTGCGGTGGTATCTGACGGTGACTCGATAGGAGTTAGGGACGCTTATGATTTCATAGGGGCCAGTGTAGTGGGGAGCAAGTTTGTGAGGGGTGGGTAGGGTGGCAACCATGATGAGGTCGCCAGGTTTGTAGGGGTTATTGTGGGCGGTGTCTGGGGCCAGGTCTTGCGTGTCTTGCAGATGTTGGAGTTTCTGTTTGAGGTGGTGGAGGGGGTCGGAAGGAGTGGGGTTTGTGAGGGCCTACAGGTGTTGGCGGAGGGGGAGCAATAAAGGTGTTTCCCCGAACACTCGCTCATGGGGTGTAATGCCGCCCTCGCGTGAGCAGGTGTTCATGCCCCATTGGACTATCTTGACGTGTGCGGGCCAGTCTTCACTCTGTGTGGCTAGTATGCGAGTCCTCACCTGGTTGAGTAGCGTGCAGTGGCTGCGCTTACAGATGCCATTCCCTTGTGGCCAGTAGGGAGAAGAGTAGGAAATATTGTATCCAAAAAGGTTGGAAAGCTCAGTCCAAATTTTTCCTGTGAATTCGGGCGCATTGTCGGAGTGCAGGGCATGGGAGATACCAAAGTAAGGGAACACTTGGCGAGTTAGGGCATCTGCGACGGCAAGGGCATGGTGTTCTTTCGCCAGGCATGCTATCAGGATTTTGGAATATGTGTCAATGAATGTAATGATGTAGCGGTAGCCCAATTCTGGTGGAAGGGAACTGACAATGTCAACTGATAGTAGTTGCCACGGTTTGCTGGCCACCAGGTGGCCAGTGGGGCCTAGTAAGTGGATGGCGTCCTTTCCAAGGGCACATGCTTGGCAGGCCTGGACGATTTGTTGCACAAGTTTGGAGGGGTGTGGGGCCCAGAAAGTGTTGCTGAAAGTCCGATGTAATTTTTTTGTGCCCAGATGTATTCCGTTGTCGGCATGGAGATGGGTGAGGGTGTCCAGGGCATCGTTGGGGTCAAGGGTACTGTGGCCAGAGTGGGTGTACAGCAGGTCACCGTGCCATTGCAGTTTGGAGAAAATATGGGCCGGCATCCAATCAGGACGGTCCTTGTATTGCCAGTATTGCATGAGGGTAGGCACAGCCTGGATGGCATTCACAGGGAGCCTGGAAAGGGCGTTGGCATTTGTGTGGAGTTTTCCTGGCCGGAAGATGTCAAAATTGAATTCTTCCAGGGTTTCTCGCGATTGGATCATCTGCGCATTCTTGGTGTCGGATTGGCAGAGCCATTGGAGGGACTGATGATCCGTAATGAGGATAACGTGGGTGCCCACCAGGTAAGCACGGAAGTATTCAAGGGCCCAAATGATTCCGAGGCACTCCCTTTTTGTGGCCACGTAGTTGCATTCAGCCTGGTTGAGGGTGCGGCTCGCGCAGGCAATGATGTGCTCCCTGCTGTCTTGTAGCTGGGCTAGTGCAGCTCCGATGGCCATAAGTGAGGCGTCAGTGTATAGCGGAATGGTAGGGTGTAGTTGGGGAATGCCACAATGGGAGCCTTGATGAGCTTATCCTTGAGATTCTGGAAGGCTTAGAGGCATTCTTCTGTCCAGGGGAAGGGTTCCCCTTTTTTGGTGAGGTCATGTAATGGCTTTGCAATAGTCGCGAACCTCTTTACAAAGTGCCGGCAATAGGAGGCGAGGCCTATGAATGCGCTGATTTCATGCATATTCCTAGGCAGGGGAAGTTCGGCTATAGCTTTTAGTTTTTCGAGGTCAGGAGCGATACCTTCCTTCGATACGACGTGTCCTAGGAAAGAGACAGATCTCTGAGTCAGGATGCACTTGGATGGGGGGAGTGTGAGTCCAGCTTGGCGAATCCCGGAGAAAACCTGACTTAGGCGATGGAGGTGGTCTGCCTAGGTTCTACTAAAAATGATTACATCATTGAGCTAGGCAAGGCAAATCTCCCATGTGAGGCCACTAAGCATGGACTCCATCAGGCGGAAAAATGTAGCTGGGGCATTGCACAGGCCAAAGGGAAGCACGTTAAACTTGTAGTGCTTCCCGTTACTGGTTGAGAAGGCGGCTTTCCTTCGATCATCTGGGTGCACAGGGACCTGCCAGTATCCTGACTGTAGGTCCAGGGTGGAGAACCAAGATGCCCCGTACAGGGAGTCCAGGAAGTCATCGATCCTCGGGGGTGGCATCTTTTGTGGTGACATCATTAAGGCGACGGTAATCCACGCAGAACTGCAATGTCCCATCTTTCTTTTTGACAAGGATAACGGGGGAAGACCATGGGCTGGTTCATGGTGATTGTCATGAGTCGGCTAGTGTCGTTGGGAAACCACGAACTCAAGTGGAATCCCAGTTTATCGTTCAGTAACCGCTCATTTGATCGGGAGTTCTTTTCAAATCAATTTTTCATTGTCATACGTGATTGTCTTTGTGTGAGACATTAGCGCTTCTGTTGAGCGATTTGTTTTGGGCACGTTTCGCTCACTCTAGCCATTAAAAATGCGGCCCCTAGAGCTCCCTTTTTCCCACGAGTTTATTTAGCCAAGTGTCTGCTGTGACGGAGTGAGGTTCTGTGCTCCAGCAGTGAGAGGTCAGCTAGCACCCAGGCTCACTAGACTACAGTTCTCCAGGCTCCCACCCTTCGTTGGTGATACACTGCATTCATTGACCAGTATTTCCTTTTCGTTTTCCTAGACTTAAGAGTTTAGTTAAGGTGTTTTTCCTAGGCGTAAGAATTTAGCTTTTGAGTGAGTGAGTGAGTGTGATCTCATTAATTTGATTTTGAAATGTAACGTTAAATTTATTTTTGTAATCAATAAATTTAACAGTTCTTTTTCTTGAGCTTAATGTAATGTAAACTCTTGTTTCATTTCTCCACAATTAAGCTTAAAATCCGTTGTGCTTTCTAGGAGTTAAGCATCAGCAAGAACCTATCTCTATCTATCTATATACCTAGGCTGCTTCCCCCAAGGAAAGGGAGGTAGCCGAGACAGGACGACTCACTCTCCATTTACTCATCCATTCAAACACATTCATTCGCATCTTAGCTCCAAAGGGGAGAACGGACAGATCCTAACCGCATCACACCGCACAAGGGTCAACTGCGCAATGCAATCAGTGACATCCGCAGCAGGGCCCGACAGCAGAACTGGTTTAACCCTGCCACATCATAATAGACCCATCCCCTTACCCGCACCTGACCTGAGTAGCTGATCAGACCAAATGCGGGAGAATGTCCCCTCAGGGCTGCGTCATCACTTATTCATTCACAATTTCTCTCCATTTATTTCTGTCATGCACAGCCACTCTTCCTTGCTCAACAGACATCCCTCTCGCATCCAGCGCTCTCTTCACACTGTCCATCCATCCTATTCGTGGTCTTCCTCTCAGCCTTACACCTCTCACATCAGATCTAGTTATCTTTTTCACCAATCGCTCATTATCCATTCTCTCCATATGTCCAAACCATTGCAACACCTTCTGCTCAACTCTACCAGCCATCTCCCGAACAACTCCAGTTCTCCTTCGCACTTCATCATTTCGCACTCGATCCATATGCGTCACTCCACACATACTCCTCAGACATCTCATCTCCATTACATTCAAACTTTTCCTCTCTGCTACACCCATATTCCATGTTTCAGCCCCATATAATGCAGTCGGTACCACAACACCCTCAAACAGCCTTCTCTTTACATCCATTCTAAGCGAACGACATTTAAACACTTTTTTCATTCCTCCCAGCACCTTTCCTACTTCATTTATTCTAAACTTCACTTCTGCATCTATTCTTCCATCCACAGCAACATGTGACCCTAGATATTTAAAACAATCTACCTCCTCAAGCAACTCACCATTCAAAACTATATTCATCCCCCTACCATCTATCAACCTCGTACACTTCATCACTTTACTCTTATTCTCATTTACTTTCAATTTCCTCCTTTCACACACCCTTCCAAACTCCTCTACCTACTGTCTCAATGTCTCCTCTGAATCAGTCACCAGTGCAGTATCATCTGCAAACAGCAGCTGCTTCAGATTCCACTCTCCTCCATCGACATTTACCAGACTCAGACCACCTAAAACTCTTGCATTCACCTCCCTTACAACACCATCCATGTAAATGTTGAACAACCAAGGCGACATCACACATCCCTGTCGCAGCCCCACTCTCACGGGAAACCAATCACTCACAGCATTTCCCACTCTTACACACGCTCTACTATTTACATAAAAACTTTTCACCCCTTTTAGTAACCTACCATCAAGTCCATACAATCTTAAAACAGTCCACAAAGCCTCCCTATCAATTCTATCACATGCTTTCTCTAAATCCATAAATGCCCAAAACATATCCTTGCCTTTCGCTAAATACTTTTCACACACTTGTCTGACAGCAAACACATGATCAATGCATCCTCTCCCTCTCCTAAAGCCACACTGCTCATCACTAATCACTCCCTCTGTACCCTCTCTAACTCTCATAATTAACACTCTACCATACACTTTACCTACAACACTCAACAGACTTATACCCCTAAGGCTAGTACATTCATACTTATCACCCTTGCCTTTATACAACGGGACCACACAAGCACTTGCCCAGTCAATTGGCACCATACCTTTCTCAAAGCACACATTCAACAATCTTACTAACCAGTCAACAGTAGTCACTCCACCACCCTTCAGGCATTCCACAGCACACCCATCCATACCTGCAGCTTTCCCTGTTTTCATCTCCTTTACTGCCTTCTCCACTTCCTCCTTCGTGACCAAAGAATCATTCAACTCTCCCAACACATTTATTCCTTGCACCCTTCTATCCACCACAATCTCAGCCACCCTTTCCTCCTCTACATTTAACAATCTTTCAAAATACTCTGCCCATCTCTTCCTTACTGCATCCATCTCAATTAACATCCTTCCATCCTCTGCTTTTACTCGTTCTTCCTTCCCAGACTCTCCCTTTCGCACCCTTTTCACCTCCTTCCAAAACATTTTCTTATTCTGTTGAAAATTCTCTGTCAGCTGCCTACCCCACCTCTCATCTGCTGCCACTTTAGCATCACGCACAGCCCTTCTCGCTCTATTCCTCTTTTCCTTATACCTTTCATATGATATTTCATCCTTCCTCTGCAGCCACACTTCATATGCACGTCTCTTCTCAGCCACAGCCATACTTACTTCCTGGCACCACCATTCACTTCCTTTTCTTACACCATCACCCACACGTCTCACACCACACACCTCTTCTGCATGCCTCACCACAGCACTCTTAAACAACTGCCATTCCTCCTCCACACTGCCATTTTCCCAATCTTTCACTGCGTTCCACTCATCTTTCAATTTCTCCTGATACTTTATCTTTTTCTCTCTTTTATCCAACTCACTCACTTTCAAAACCTCCCTGCCACACCTAACCCTCCTAGCTCTCACCCATCTCTTACCTACTCTTAAGTTTCCCTCCACCGGGTAGTGGTCAGACATACCTCCACCCTCCCCTCTCAGAACTCTCACATCCAACAATCTTCCTATTATATTCCTAGACACAACCACATAGTCCATCAAGGCTCCATCAACAACCCTTCCACCCTCCTGTCTCACCCATGTATACTTATAAATCTCTTTCTTCTCAAACAGCGTATTCCCAATCACCATCTCTCGCTCAACACACATCGCTATCATTCGTTCCCCATTTTCATTTCTTCCAGGCACACCATGCATACCAACTACGCCTTCAACTGCTACATTTCCCACTCTAGCATTCAGATCTCCCATCATTACCACATTCACATTCGCTCCAAAACTCTGCAGACACTCATCAACATCATTCCAGAAAGACTCCCTCTCTTGTTCATCCCTTTCACTACCAGGCCCATATGCACTCACAAACACCCACAACTCACGTTCAAATTTCGCTTTCACCCACATCAGTCTCGATGACACCTCCTTCCATTCAATCACACACTGCTGTACTTCCGGACTCACTAACATGGCCACACCTTCTCTTGCCCTTCCTCTATCAACACCTGACAATCTTCCATTCACACTTGCAAACATAGATTCCCCCTTCCCTTTCATCTTGGTTTCACTCAAAGCTAACACATCCAACTTTCTTCTCACAAACATTCTCCCAATCTCCTCCCTTTTAGCTTCAATTGTACTACATCCACGCACATTCATAGACCCAATCTTCAGGGTACGGGGATAACTCCATCCCCCATCCCTTTCTCTGGCCTGTCTCTTTTTAGGAACTAAAAAACAGAGGAGGGGGTCCCTAGTCCCCTCACCCCGCCCCTTTTAGTCGCCTTTTACGACACGCAGGGAATACGGTGGCAGTATTCTTCCTATCACAACCTGGCCGCAGAGTAGTAGTACCATCCCATAGTGCGGGCAGGTTGTGTCCCCCCCGTCACAGGGGGGGGACACAACCTTTATTGTCAGGGGTGAAGTAACTTTCTCCAGAGGCTAACAGTACTAATAAACAGCAATTGAATGATTAGTCTCTGCTGTGTATTGTTGAGAAAGTTTATAAATTCTCGTTCTTAGAGAATCGTGTGAAGCAAGCCAGCGTAAAGTAATCATTGCTTGATGTAGCAAGACAATCATTGTCCCTGCTCTTCAATATTATTGAACGTTATCATCATTTAAATAATATTTGGATATATTTTAAAAACCCCGTGACAATTGGCGACCTCATTCCAGGATATTAACTCCTAGCTCTAAAGCTATTCACGAGATAATACTCACTCGTTCATATTTAGGTATTTATCATTAAAGTTGATAGGCACAAGCTTACTGGTGTTTACCGTTAATTTAGCAAGTGAATTTTTGCTCTATTAATCCATAGAGTACTTAACTCTATTTAGTACTTTATTTTTGGTAACGCCAGACGATTTTATTCGCTCCTGGGTAGCCGCCGTACCCATTGCGTTAATTATTGAGTCTTCCCAGTCATTTGCGTTTTTGCTTTATTTTTGCCAGTTAACTAGATAAGACTGGTCACCACTAGCTTGTGTCTGTATTCTTTACTTGTGTTTATTAGTATTCGTTTGCGAAGGAGCAGTCAGTACCCAGTTTCGGCTTGCTTAGTAAATTAGCATCATGGCTACCACTGTATTTTTACAGGAAGCCAAAGAGCTGGGTCTTACAGACCCAACTGAAATTAAAGAGTACATACTCTCACGGCATAATATGGACCAGCAGCGCGAGAATGATGCCCGTGAAGAGCGTAAGATTCAGCGCGAATACGAGTGAGAACAGCGTGAGGAACGCGAAAAGGAGCGCGAATACGAGCGAGAACAGTGTGAACACGAGCGAAAACAACACGAACTCGACTTAGAACACGAGCGAGAACAACGTGAGGAACGAGAGAGAGAACGAGAACACGAACGTGCTGAGCGAGAAGCACGCGAAAAACACGAATATGAAATGCTGAAGCTCAAGCGAGATTCTTTGGCTTCAGATACATCTGGTGCAGTTGGTCAAAGCTCCACGAGCGTTCTCCCTGCACATGTCCTGGCGACCCCATGCATCAAGCTTCCTTCATACAAGGAAGGCGAGCGAATCGAGCCGTACATAGCTCGTTTTGAGGACATGGCAAACATGTATCAACTGGATGAGGCAGCTAAGCGGCTCCAATTTCTTAGTTTATTTGAGGGCCCTGCCCTCGATATTCTCCACAGAATTCGTGGAGACAATCTCACGTATGAGATGATGAATGCTGCGCTCATTAAAGCGTATGGTCTCACAGTAGACGATGCCAAAGTTCAGTTCATGCGAGCTTGTCTCCAAGACAAGGAGACAGCTGTTCAGTTCCTCAATCGTCTCACTGCTTACTTAAATGAGTGGATGGAAAAAGATGATACTCCTTCCACGCGTGAGGGGATAATTGACCTTATGCTGCGTACACAGCTAGAGAGGTCATGGCCTGCTGAGCTCATAGCACAGCTTAAGATCTGCCAGGTGAAGGATGCCAGCCAAATGGCAGAAAAGGCTGACTCGTATTTTACTGCATAAAGGTATCAAACTCGTAAGCAAAACACCAGGAACGGCAGAAAAGATACTGCCAAGTCTGGGAAGCCGTCTCAGACTGAACCTCAGCAACAAGGCCATTCTCAGAATAATGGCCAAGGTCCAAAACCGCAGTGGAAGGACCAGGGGCAAAACACTCAGAAACCTGAGTGGAAGAGGTACAACAAGTACCCTAACCAGCAGCAGTATCAGCCACGCAACCGACCGTCAGGACAAATTTTTTCACCACCAGCTCAAAAGAGGCACGAAGCAAACGCAGCCTTCATTCCTCAGCAGCAGCAAGGTGGTCACGTCCCTACCAGTACGGGTACTCCCCCACAGTTCACTAGTCCCACAGCGACAGTGAACCCCCCTCCACAGATGGCCAATGTTCCATCTCCACAGGCAGTGAGTACGACCCCTCAAGTATATAATTCTCAAGGCACAATGTTTGCTGCATCAACTCAGCAGCCTCATGAATGGCTAGCTGCTTCCTCCACAGGCCCTCCCACAGGTGACAGTACCTTCCTTGTTCAGCCATGGTTTGTGGGAGGCATTCCTGTGAAGGTCCTGAGAGATAATTGTTCCTCAGGTTGCTCTGTCAAGCAGAGTCTAGTTCGGCCTGAGCAGTATACAGGTCGACAGATCCATGCAAACCTTATTGATGGATCAGTGAGATTGTTCCCTGAGGCATGTATCCAGGTGGCATCTCCATTTTATACTGGTACGACACTCGCAGTTGTCATGCCAGAACCTTTATTTGACCTCATCATAGGCAACATTTTCGGTGTCAAGGATAGTTGCACCGAACATGACGCTACTCAGACTTCGGCTGCGGTAACACGAGCCATGGCTGAGGCTCCAGACTGTGTCACCCCAGTGATCATTGAATCGCCGCAAGATCTGATGTGTAGCCAACTTGTTGTACAAGAACAACATTCTGACCCGACACTTGCTGCCGTGCGGAACAAACAAAAGGGTTGAGTGATTAAGTATTCACGGGGAGGTTGAACCAAGTTCCTTCGCAAACAAGGACGGCTCTACCGTGAGTCACGAACACCCGAGGGCGAGGTTCGACTGCAGTTTGTCATTCCCGCCAAGTACTGCCTAGCAGTGTTACAATGGGGTCATTGTTCAGCCTCAGGTCACATGGGCAGAAGGAAGACCCAGGGCCGTATCCGAGCTGACTCTTTCTGGCCAGGGATGGGACGAGACATAGTTTTGTGCTTTCCAGCAGTGTGTGTCAAAGTAACACCACTAATCAGGGACATGTCCTTCCTGTGCCGTTCATAACCACACCCGTAATCTCTGAGACAGTTGAGAGACAGGGTAGTGGTGAAGTGGGTGCAGACCTGACGTCTCACCCATTGGCCCCACAGGACACATCATGTCCAGGGTCTGTATATACATATTATGTACTGTAGGTTAAAGGGGAAGTTCAAGTTTGAGAACTCCACAGAGGTGACTCGAGGCTACGGAAGCCCGAGTTTGCACAAGGATTCTCAGCTCCCCGATATTAATATAAGTACTGTAGGTTAAGGCGGAAGTTCGAGAGAGAACTCCGCAGAGGCGACTCGAGGCTACGGAAGCCCGAGTTTGCACAAGGATTCTCAGCTCCCCAATAATAATATAAGTACTGTAGGTTAAGGGGGAAGTTCGAGAGAGAACTCCGCAGAGGCGACTCGAGGCTACGGAAGCCCGAGTTTGCACAAGGATTCTCAGCTCCCCAATAATAATATAAGTACTGTAGGTTAAGGGGGAAGTTCGAGAGAGAACTCCGCAGAGGCGACTCGAGGCTACGGAAGCCCGAGTTTGCACAAGGATTCTCAGCACCCCGATATTAATATAAGTACTGTAGGTTAAGGGGGAAGTTCGAGAGAGAACTCCGCAGAGGCGACTCGAGGCTACGGAAGCCCGAGTTTGCACAAGGATTCTCAGCTCCCCGATATTAATATAAGTTCTGTAGGTTAAGGGGGAAGTTCGAGAGAGAACTCCGCAGAGGCGACTCGAGGGTATGGAAGCCCGAGTTTGCACAAGGATTCTCAGCTCCCCGATATTAATATAGGCACTAGGTTTAGGCACAGGTTGAGGACCCATGTGCAGCTCGAGGCTACGGAAGCCCGAGTTTGCACAAGGATTCTCAACTTGCCGACACTAATCGTAAGTGTAGAGTTAAGTTAACCAGTAAACTACACGAGTCCTCGAGACAACGGCGTCCAGGGACTACGTTTCCTGGTTAACAATCTACCTAATAAATTAATGGCGACCTCGAATGTATGAAGCTTAGGCTGTCACTCGTTTTTTTCAGCTAGAGCGTACCTTTCGTAGCATGTACTGACTGCTAGGCAGAGAGAGTAATTGTAACGTAATAAGAATTTTTGTCTCATTGACACTTTTGATGCTCCACCTTAATTGATTTTGCAGGTACAGCAATGGGTGTAGCAGTTTTGCTGTGCGGGCCAGCTGATCGTCTGCCGCACGCTGCCGCCTCTTCTCCTCTGCCTTCGTCGTCGCCATATTATTAATATTTACTGTGTCATTTTACACATAGGTACAGTTACACCACAACTGTCACACCTACACCATGTATTACATACATTACGCTACATAACAATTAGTTGTTAATGTAAATGTAGCGAACTTTCGCTCAGTTGACCTGAGTACAGGATTTGCACCGTCATCACAGAGTTTTTCCCTCAAGCTTGCTTCTATTAACGTAAATATGAGTTTTTTTTTCGCTCACTGGCGACTGCGACTTTCTCCTGTAGCAGGATAGCACACACACCACGGTATGAATCTTGTGTGACTGAGTTTGGAAATATATGTATGTATATTGAAATCTTTCTTCTGAAGAAAGAAAGATTTGATTTTCATGGGGTGTAATGTCACAAGTCGGCTAGTGACATTGGCTTTTGTGGAAAACCACGAACTCAAGTGGAATCCCAGTTTATCGTTCAGTAACCGCTCATTTGGTCAGGAGTTCTTTTCAAATCAATTTTTCATTGTCATACGTGATCGTCTTTGTGTGAGACATTAGCGCTTCCGTTGAGCGATTTGTTTTGGGCACGTTTCGCTCACTTTAGCCGTTAAAAATGCGGCCCCTAGCGCTCCCTTTTTCCCACGAGTTTATTTAGTCAAGTGTCTGCTGTGACGGAGTGAGGTTCTGTGCTCCAGCAGTGAGAGGTCAGCTAGCACCCAGGCTCACTAGACTACAGGCTCCCACCCTTCGTTGGTGATACACTGCATTCATTGACCAGTATTTCCTTTTCGTTTTCCTAGACTTAAGAGTTTAGTTAAGGTGTTTTTCCTAGGCGTAAGAATTTAGCTTTTGAGTGAGTGAGTGAGTGCGATCTCATTAATTTGATTTTGAAATGTAATGTTAAACTTATTTTTGTAATCAATAAATTTAACAGTTTTTTTTCTTGAGCTTAATGTAAACTCTTGTTTCATTTCTCCACAATTAAGCTTAAAATCCGTTGTGCCTTCTAGGAGTTAAGCATCAGCAAGATCCTGATATTATTAATAGTATTAGTTATTTATTGTCAGGGGTGAAGTAACTTTCTCCAGAGGCTAACAGTACTAATAAACAGCAATTGAGTGATTAGTCTCTGCTGTGTACTGTTGAGAAAGTTTATAAATTCTCGTTCTTAGAGAATCGTGTGCAGCAAGCCAGCGTAAAGTAATCATTGCTTGATGTAGCAAGACAATCATTGTCCCTGCTCTTCAATATTATTGAACGTTATCATCATTTAAATAATATTTGGATATATTTTAAAAACCCCATGACAGTGATAAGACGCCAGCATCTAGCATGTCCTGGACCTGCCAGTCTTCTTCTGCCGGCTGCGTGGGATTCTTCCGGCGTGCTGGTTGCCGAATAGGAGTGCCCGTCATGTGTATCTCATGGGGCAGAAGGGTGGTATGGCCGATGTCTGTGGGTACTGATGAGAAGATGTCCTGGAAGTCCAGGAGAAGGAGTTGCAGATCGGTGGTTTGTTGCGGGGAGAGGTGGTCGGGGAGGGGGGGCTGGGAGGGGGAGGTGGGGGGGAGGGTGTTTGTGCTGGGCTTGGCTTCTTCCATCTCGCCCACTACTAGGCCCTTAGGGAGCGTAAGGGGCAAGGTGGAAAGATTAGCCGCGTGGACTGCAGCAAGTTGGGGGGAAGGAAGGTGGGGGACAGGAGGCAGGAGGCAGTGGCGCCCTCTGGTGGGGTTGGGGAGAATACTACATGGGTGCTGGCGAGTCAGTGCAAGGAGAGTCAGACCTCGTGGTGGGGAAAAGTGGTGACGGCGGACGAGAGTGTGGTGGGGAAAGTGGGGGGTAGGGTGGGGGGGTGATGGCAGAAGGAGGGAGAGGAAGGGGGAGGGGAGGGGGAGTAAGAGGGGGTGTTGTAGTTTGGCAAGTGCAGAGAGATGGGGGGGGCGGATCTGGTGCCTTGTCAAAGTGCAACCGCCTTCCATGGCAATCTATGTTGGCCAGGAGTTTTTGCAACAGATCCAGCCCCAAGTAACCGTCTATGCATGTCTCCCCACGGATAGGCAGGGGGCCATCCCCTGCACCTACGAAGTGGGCCGAAATGGGGAGGAAGGGGCCGAATGCTCTGGCAAGGCAGGAGTAGAAGTGGTGATATAGGCAGGACCTGGCTGCTGCTGTATCAACCAGTAGTCATGCCTTTACCACATTCAGTGTGGCTTTATCGACGACTGGGGGGCGGTTTTTGTGCAAAGTGACCCCCGCCACTGCGGGGGCAGTCC
The DNA here is from genome assembly GCF_032717465.1 of Coenobita brevimanus. Classification (NCBI taxonomy): domain Eukaryota; kingdom Metazoa; phylum Arthropoda; class Malacostraca; order Decapoda; family Coenobitidae; genus Coenobita; species Coenobita brevimanus. The sequence continues at coordinate 24,338,108 of NC_136978.1, forward strand.
TAAAAATCCAGGTGCGGTGAGGGGCCATCCTCTTCGCTGCCCACGTCAACTTCCTCAGTGTCAGGGATGTCGGTGAGAGGGGTAGGTTCATCAGGGGGGTCATCCTTGATGGCCGAACTTTGTGGCACCCTGAGTTGGCGGCCCTCCACCGAGCGGCTTTCAGCTGCTCCTGGATGTCGTGTATGGGCAGCGATGGCTACATGCCGTGAATTCCCAAGAATTGATAGAGATCAAATTGGACGTTTCCCTGGGGTTGTGTTGTTTCTTGGTGGGGATGGCTTGTGGTAGGGCTGGCGGTTCCTGGGGCGGTGGGTTTGGGGCGGGCGTCCGAGGCTATTTGCTGGGGAGTGGTGCAGGCAGCGAGGAGGCGCCTCACCAGCTGGATATCCCTATCAATATCCCCAGTCGGGTCGGGGATAGTGAAGTGTTCCCTGACAACACTGGGGAGTATCTGCAACAGGGTATTGAATACATGCTGGTCCCGGGTTTGTACATCTACCTCCAGGTAGGCAGCTGCAACGAGGCGTCGCGTCTGGGTGAGGGTGTCACGAAGTTCCCATCGTGTGTATGTGCATCTTACTGGGAGAAAGCAACGACTTTCCCTAACAAGGGTGTGACAACTTGGGTCAAAATTTGATGAAACTGGTCCCATTTTAAATCCGGGACTATTTTTGTGGCTATACTGTATACGATTTTGCCTAGGTGGGGGAGTGTGACTGCTATTTTTTCTCGGTCATTTTCAAAACTTATGTCTAGTATGGCCTTGATCATGGACATATATGTATGTATGTCATACAGTTCAGAATCGACCTTAGGGAGCTGTTCATGTAGTTGGCCACCTTGTCTGCGAATTTTCCATTCCCTGCTGCTCCACCACCGGGTCAAGAACTACCGCTAGCCACCAGTGTTATCCAGAGTATTCTAGGTTCTGACTTCTCGGTTCTAGGGACGGTGGAGTGTGGGATTCTTTGTTTCAGACCGGGTCAGGGTCAGCCAGGAAGGGAAAAACAAACACCTTGGGTCCAACAGTACACTTATCTATTAACTGAGAATGCATACATACACTCTTCCGAGATCAAAGCCAGGTGGATACAATGGTACAATATAGCAGTTGCAAAGGTCACTCTCAGTTCCTAGTTCAGCTTGTCTAATACGGGGACGCACCTGAGTAAGTTTACAATATGTCCCTACAGTATCACAATGAGTATTCCACTGAAATGTTCGGGCACATGACATATGACACATACGCACACAACAGAACTCAGTGTCTCCACACAATAGAGATGACAATATATATATATACCTGATCTTAAGCATAGGTGTCAGCGTCACAGAGACGAAAGCCTAGCTAATATAATATGCTCGCATTACATAGACGAAGCCCTAGCTAACTTAGTCCATACCGCATCACATGTAGGGGAATATATATATATATATATATATATATATATATATATATATTGTTACGGAACAGAGAGAGATAATGAACACTTCAAGTGAGAATACTAAAATCACTACTGTCCCGCAAAGTTCCAGGTTCAAAACAAAAGAGTTAGGTAAAATTACAAGTTAAAGTTTAATGCACAAACTAACAACTAAACATTCAGGACTCATAAGGATAATGTAATGGAAAAAACAGGTTAAATATATGGTTAACTGCAATAGCCTCTATTAACACGAATTTAGCAAGAACAAATTTTTCTAAGTCAGCCCTGATAAATGAGAAAACCGGATAATGCTCAGTTAAAGCAAGATATATTATTACAGATACAAAATATTATTAATGATGGCTGACATTAAAAACTACATGAATCACAAAAACCTTACCAGGCCTACGAATTAACGCCTTAGGCCATACAGTACAGGAAAAATGGTAACAACACATATACTCAAATTATACAGCAGCTAGATGGTTGGAGACTTCCTGAGCACTCACAAAAATAATAATACACTATACAGGGGAGGACAGAGATGTGAACAAAATGAGGAGTAGATCTAAGTGGCAGTTAATGCAGAGACTGAGCTCATTATATAGGGGCTGACAGAGCTTGATACAACTTGTAAGAAGGATGCGCAAATGAAGCCATAGGGGACAAAGAGTTGACAATCCTGCTCTGAACAACAGAAAGAATGACTTACTCTACTATAAGGGGGAGAAGGGGGAGTGAGGTAGAACACGCAAGCCTGGTCACTATGGAAGCCACGAGGCGAATCGTGATCAAACATGCAGCATACTGTACGTTAGAATTATACAAAGGATGATGAAATCATATGCTATGTAACACCTCCCCACAAAGAAAAAGAAATTTACAAAGGAAATTTCTTATTACTCTAAAACAATCTGTCTAAAGTCTAGATAAGCAATCTGCAATAACATGACATGTTGTATGTCTAATGAATACTCCTGAAGAAGTGGACTCCATCTTGTCAATCTCTGATTTTTATCTTTAAACTTACTAAGGAATTTCAGTGGGTTATGATCGGTATAAATGACTATGGGGTCAAAACCAGAACACAAATAAAATGAAAAATGCTGTAAACCCAAAATCAAGGCCAAAAGCTCTTTCTCAATAGTGGAGTAGTTCTTTTGAGGTGGATTGAACTTCTTACTGTAATAAGATACAGGGTGTTCAATACCCTGATCATCCTCTTGCAGCAAAACAGCCCCAGCTCCTGTATCACTTGCGTCAACAGCCATCTTAAAAGGCTTAGCAAAATTTGGAGTAGCGAGCACTGGCTGACTTAATAGGATAGCTTTTAGTGAAAGAGGATTCACAGTTATCGGTCCAGACAAATTTAACTCCCTTTTTCAGTAGGTCTGTAAGTGGTGATACAAGAATTGAAAAGTTAAGAACAAATCTCCTGTAATAACCTACCATTCCTAAAAATCTTTGTAGGTCTTTCCTGCTTTTAGGTCTGGGAAGATCACTTATAACCTGAACCTTAGCTCCTGGTGGTGCAACGTGTCCATCACCAATTACGTACCCAAGGTACTGAACTTTAGCTCGACCAAACTCACACTTTGATAAATTAGCTACAAGATTAGCCTGAACCAAATGCTCAAGAAATTTACTGACATGGCATAGGTGATCTTTCCAGTTGTCACTGAAGATTAATACATCATCAATATAAACAACACACCCTGCCAAACCCTCTGTTACAACATTCATGAGCTTCTGAAAAGTGGCTGGTGCATTCTTCATACCATATGGCATTACAGAACATGCAAAAGTCTTTCCTAGTGTTACAAAACATGAGATCTCCCTAGCACGTTCAGTCATAGGTACTTGCCAGTATCTCTTTAACAAATCAAACTTACTTATGTACCTAGCCTTTCCGATCTTGTCTATGCAATCTTCCACGCGAGGGAGAGGGTAAGTGTCTGTTTTGGTTATCTGATTAACACGTCTGTAGTCGATGCAAAGCCACTGTGACCCACCTGGCTTAGGGACTAGAGTGACAGGAGAACTCCACTCGCTCTGACAGGGCTCAATCATCTTGTGGTCCAACAGGTAGCCAAGCTCCTTCTGGATGAGAGGAACTTTCACTGGGTTCACGCAGTAAGGAGGCAGTTTAATTGGCTTTGCATCTCCAACATCGACATCATGCATCAACACAGTGGTTCTTCCTGGAGTGGCACGAAACACTTGCGGGTACTCCTGCAGTAATACCGAAAACTCCTGCCTTTCCTCGGGAGCTAGATGAGAAAGTTTAGTCTGGAGATCATTCATGATATCAGGATTCTTCCCCAAACTATCACTCAGGTTCATACTGCATGGGAGAACTTCACTTGCAGACTCGGGTGGAACAGCTACAGTGCAGACTGGGTTATTTTCGTCCCGCCAGTGATATAACTTTAGCATGTTGATGTGACAAAGTTGCTTGTTCTTTCCACGATCTGGTGTGGCGATGACATAGTTGACATCACTGAGTTTCTTCTCCACGAAATAAGGACCACTAAACTTGGCTTGAAGAGGTTGCCCATGCACCGGTAGCAGAATCAAAACCTGATCTCCTGGCTGAAAGTGGAGTAACCTGGACTTCTTATCATACCAAGTCTTCATCTTCTGAGCAGCTCCTAAATTCTCTCTCGCCAGCTGTAAAGCAGTGGACAGCCGTTCTTTGAACTTCATCACATACTCCAGCAGGTTGACGTGATCTTCCTCCGACAGCCAGCATTCCTTGAGTAGCTTAAGGGGTCCTCTTACTTCATGGCCAAACAGTAGTTCAAAGGGTGAGAAGCCCAGTGATTCATTTGGAGATTCTCTTGCGGCAAATACAACGAATGGAAGACCTTTATCCCAGTCTTTCTGATGTTCCAAACAGTATTTCCTGAGCATCGATTTGAGTGTTTGATGATATCTCTCCAACACTCCTTGGGTCTGGGGATGGTAAGCTGAAGACGTGATCTGGGAGATCCCCAACTCTTCCAGAGACTGCTTGAAAACATTTGACATGAAATTACTTCCCCGGTCTGACTGTACCTCCTTGGGCAGACCAAACTTGGTGAAGAACCCCAGCATTTCCTTAACCACGTTCTTTGCTGAGATATTTCTAAGTGGAATGGCTTCAGGATAATGGGTAGCCATATCAATCGGGGTTAACACATAAGAAAATCCTGAAGAAGTCTTAGGAAGAGGGCCCACAATATCCACCAACACACGGGTGAAAGGCGCCTCAAAAGGAGGAATGGGAACTAGAGGTGCAACCTTTTTGGTCTGATTACACTTCCCCACAACTTGACAGGTGTGACAAGACTTACAATACCAGGAAACATCTCTGAAGATACCTGGCCAGTAGAAGTGTTTCAAAATGCGTGCCACAGTCTTCCTCACTTCAAGGTGTCCTGCCAAACTGGAATCACGAGCCACTCTAATGATATCCTGCCTACAAACACGAGGGATGACAACTTGATGTACAACCTCCCATTCACAGTCGGCTGATGCTGTTGGGGGTCTCCACTTTCTCATAAGTACTCCTGACTTTATATAATAACAAGTAGAAGCACCAGCTGACTCTTCCTCACTGCAAGCAGAGTTAGCTAGACCTTTCAACTCAGGGTCAGCAACCTGCAACTCAACCAACTCTTGACGAGACAAATTATCAACACTACGGGGTACTGCCCCATCTGGTGAGTGGTCCAAATTAGCAAGAAAAGTGTCAGCTAGGATAACATCATCATCATCATTATCCTCTAAGTCACCAGTAACTTTAGAGACTTAGCCCTAGTGACAGCACATGCAGAGAACACATCAGGGACATGACAATCCCGGGCCACAGCCACTGGCTCACAAGACAACTGAGGAGCTGGACACACTTGACTTCCACCAATATCATTTCCAAGTAAGAAAGTTACACCTGACATTGGGAGTGTCTCAACCAACCCAACCATAACGGAACCATTAACAAAACCAGACTCTAAATTCACTCTGCACAGAGGGACAGAGAAGTAATTATTCCCTACACCTTGTAAGATTACAGTTTCATCAGAGGAATTAACATTAGAGCCTAGAACACTGGTCAGCATAAGGGATTGGCAAGCACCTGTATCATGATATATTTTAACTGATTTCCTGCCATTACTGTCCAGAGGACTGACAAAACCATCAGACAGGAAATTAGCACATGAACTCTTGAGAGTGTCACCCATGTTACTGGTCAAACGAGGAGCTTCATCATGAGAATTTAATTTACCCCTCAAAGCAGGTTCAATTAACTCGGTTAAAGAATTCTGGGAACTCTCAAGGGTGGACACCAGACCAATTGACTGAATATTTAAAGACTCCTTTTTATTCACATCACGCTGTCTCCTGAAACATTTCTCCGTAGTATGACCAAGCTTACTACAATAAGTACATTTACTTTTCTGAAAACTAGAGGTGAAGCTGGTATTTACTTCCTGAGAAACATCATCTTTATTCTCTTTCCTGTTACCTGTACTCTGAGTAGAGGCAACGTACTTACTCTCAGCTTTCCTTTTTTCTTTAGAATATCTCTTGTGAGTGAGAACATATTCGTCAGCTAAAACTGCAGCATCAGACAAATTATCTATTCTTTTCTCATCAAGATATAGGCTTACATTTTTATTAATACACCTTTTGAAGTCCTCCAGCAAAATCATCTGCTTAAATTTATCAAAATCAGAATTTACATTCTTAGATTTTAACCACTGCTCTAGCAGATCTTCTTTGATTTTTGCATACTCAACATGGGATTGCTTATCTTGCTTATAAGTTGTCCTAAATTTTACTCTATAGGCTTCAGGAACAAGCTCATAGGACTTAAGAATCAAGCTCTTAACTACATCATAATTATCAGATTGATCCTGAGGCAAAGATGCATAAGTTACTTGAGCTTTACCGGTGAGAACAATCTGAAGGAGTACTGGGCAATACTTTTTGGGCCAATTAAAACTTGTAGCTACCCTCTCAAACAACTGAAAATACTTTGTTAAAGCAGATTCATTAAAAGGAGGGACAAGTTTAACATTTTTAGCCACATCAAAATCATCAGAGCTAGATGATCCAGTTCCACTTTGTTTCATGCGATACTCATGGTCTGCCTGAATCCTAGCAATTTCAATTTGTGCCTGTGCCTCATGAATACGAGCCTGAGACTCAGCCTTCTTAGCACGAGCCTCCTGCAGGGCTAGCTATAACTTAGCTATTTCAATCTGCGTTTGCTCATCTGGAGGAGTTACATTAAACAAGCTTTTATTAATCATGTCAACAATTTGATCTTTAGAATGATGAGAGCGAACAGCAATTCCCAATTGTTGTGCAACAAGCTTAAGTTCATTCTTTGTTCTGTTTTCTACATCACACACTGTTTGCACATTTGACAAAAAATCTTTGGCTTCATCAAGAGTAGTAATACTAGACATCATGAATAAATCACAGTCACAAAATATCAAGCAATATCCTTATGATAATATCCTGAATATCCTGATAAGAGGTCGCCAAATTTATGTTACGGAACAGAGAGAGATAATGAACACTTCAAGTGAGAATACTAAAATCACTACTGTCCCGCAAAGTTCCAGGTTCAAAACAAAAGAGTTAGGTAAAATTACAAGTTAAAGTTTAATGCACAAACTAACAACTAAACATTCAGGACTCATAAGGATAATGTAATGGCAAAAACAGGTTAAATATATGGTTAACTGCAATAGCCTCTATTAACACGAATTTAGCAAGAACAAATTTATCTAAGTCAGCCCTGATAAATGAGAAAACCGGATAATGCTCAGTTAAAGCAAGATATATTATTACAGATACAAAATATTATTAAAAATGGCTGACATTAAAATCTCTACATGAATCACAAAAACCTTACCAGGCCTATGAATTAACGCCTTAGGCCATACAGTACAAGAAAAATGGTAACAACACGTATACTCAAATTATACAACAGCTAGATGGTTGGAGACTTCCTGAGCACTCACAAAAATAATATTACACTATACAGGGGAGGACAGAGATGTGAACAAAATGAGGAGTAGATCTAAGTGGCAGTTAATGCAGAGACTGAGCTCATTATATAGGGGCTGGCAGAGCTTGATACAACTTGTAAGAAGGACGCGCAAATGAAGCCATAGGGGACAAAGAGTTGACACTCCTGCTCTGAACAACAGAAAGAACGACTTACTCTACTATAAGGGGGAGAAGGGGGGAGTGAGGTAGAACACGCAAGCCTGGTCGCTATGGAAGCCATGAGGCGAATCATGATCAAACACGCAGCATACTGTATGTTAGAATTATGCAAAGGATGATGAAATCATAGGCTATGTAACAATATATATATATATATATATATATATATATATATATATATATATATATATATATATGTGTGTGTGTGTGTGTGTGTGTGTGTGTGTGTGTGTGTGTTTGTGTGTGTGTGTATATGTCTACATGCATTCCTCCACCTCTACGACGGGCGCGTAGCACCAGTCTAGCAGCAAACTCTCATCCCTTTTCTGTCCAACTCTCTAATGCAAGAGTTAACCGTTACTCCCAGTCCTTCATTTATGCAACAGGTCAACTCTGGAACTGTCTCCCTCTGTCTGTATTTCCTACTGCCTATGATCTCCAGTCTTTCAAATGCAGTGTGTCCAGGCATCTGGAAATGAATGGATCTTGAATTTGTCTCTCTCTTGTATTTTGTTTTTCTCTTGGAATGAACTGTTATTGCAGGCTCATGGCTTTTGGTTCCTTCTTTCTCACATAAAAAAAAATATATATATATATAGTCTCACACTGGCACTTGCTGCAGGGGAGGTTTAATGAGACTAGGGTGGGTGTTCTCTCTTGGGAATGAAGACGGGGGGAGAAGTTAATGGGAGTCCAAGGGTGTGGGTTAAAGTGAAGTATGCCGTTCGGTGGGGACGTACACAACAGAGCTCAGTGTCTCCAGCACAATAGAAATGACAATATATATACACGACCTTAAGCCTAGGTGTCTGCGTCACAGAGGCTAAAGCCTAGCTAATATAATATGCTCGCGTTACATAGAGCAAGCCCTAGCTAACTTAGTCCATACCGCATTACATATAAGGGAATATAAATATATGGTCTCACACTGCCAGTCATTGGGGGGGGGTTTACTGAGGCTAGGGTGGGAGTACTTTCTTGGGGATGGAGAGAGGGAGGGGAGTTAGTGGGAGTCCACAGGTGACATCTGCTGTTCTGTGGGGAAGGTGACACTTGGGAGATATTGGTCATGGCAGAGGGGGGGGAGACTGACCTGGGCAGGTATGTCGAGCACTCCTTGAACAGCACTTTGAGTAATATGATACACTAGAATTCACAAGGGGAGGGTGGGCACACTGGGGAGGAGTGGCACGTTCTTTGGGGAGGGGTCACTGGGAGGGTCCACTGTGAGGTAGGGCTCGTCACACTGGGAGAATATAAAGGGAAGATCTATGACTCAGTTTCTGATGGAATGGGAGGGTGAGCACACTGGGGGAGAGTTACACGTTCTTTGGGGAGGGGTCACGGGGAGGGTCCACTGTGGGGCAGGGCTGGTCACACTGGGGGAATATAAAGAGAGGAACTATTACTCACAGTTTCTGATGTAGGGGAGGACAGGGCCCACAACAACAGGAGTTCCAGGTGGCAGCCTGGTGTAGGAGGAGGGCCATCCGGTGAGTAGTATAGAGGCAGGTGGTTCGTCAGGTTGCCACGAGTCCGGGAAGAATGGGCCAGTGGTGTGTGGGGCGGCTTCCTAGCCATTATGCCTGACAGGGGGCCGGGCTCTTGGGGCTGGGACCGAAGAGGGCCAATAGGTGCACAGCTCAACGCCAGCCCTTCGTCGTTGTCGGGGTTCTGGGAGAGGACCTTGGGAGGCTCGAGGCTGTGGTCAGGCGTGGAGGGGACGACACCCTGGTCACACAGCTATCACGCCTCTCAGAGGCGGCCGTCAGGGAGGGGCTGTGGCTGCCGACATCTGGGGAGGTCTGGCTGCTGCAACAGACACCGGGGGAGGCCTGACGTCTCTGGAGGTTGCAGTCTCACCATTGAGAGGAGGCCGTCAGGGGCGACTTGCGGCCTCTCGTCCTGGGGGAGTCAGACAACACCTGGGGCTGCATTGACAGGACACTGTCCCTCGGGGATGTCTCGCCTGCTCTGGTCTCTGGAGGTTCCCCTGAAAAGGAACAAAAGTTGCCCTCGGATATCGAGGGGCAGGGTGAGGGGCACCTCACTTCTCCACCGAGGAGGTGGTCGGGGCGGGAGGAGCCACCTTCTGCAGGAGTCAGGTTATGGGCAGTGGGAGAGCAGCCTGGAGCCGATCTGCCTGCTGCTACAGACCCTGACGGTGGGGAGTAATACGCCCTGCTATTGCCACAGCTCAGACAGAGGCAGCACTCCAGCCTAGTTCCTGACAATGGGGAGAAAGCACACGATGGATATGCCCGGCTATCGCCACAGTGCCGACAGAGACTGCTCTCCACCCATCATTTAAAGGGCAGGGAGAAGGTGCCCGATGGATATGCCCAGCTGCTGCAACAGTGCCGACGGAGACTGCTCTCCTGCCTTTGGGTCTGGGGCTCCTGTCCTGGAGACAGCTTTGGTGGATGGTGGCGGCACATCCACTGCTCGTAGAGGGGGATAGCAGCCCTTGAAGCTCCTCCTGAGTCCTCTTTCAAGAAGAAGGCCGATCCAGGGGACTCGGCGTCTGAGGGTCTGCTTGGGAGCTTGTTAATACAAGTCCCACCCCGATTCTGATGAGCGTTCCCTCTGCCAGAGGGTAGTGTGCTTATCCTGCACACTGTCATGTGGTCTGTCTGTGGAGAAGAGGGGCATCAGGGTGCGAGGGAGATATGAAGCTCTAGACTGGAAGAGGTGACAGGTAAACCAGCCTCCCTGTCACCTCCTAGTGGGGTGGGTACTGTCCCCCCGTACTCTCCTCCTGGGGTGGTGGTGTCCAGCTCACCTCACTGCGAGGATATTTCAAAAGTAATCCTTCAACTTATCAGGTCTTCTTCTATGCCACTTCTGATGATGTCCTTGCTCCTCCACACAGACCACTCCTCCAGGAAGGCCTTGTTCCTCTTGATTCGCTTCTTCTCTTGGTGAACTACAAGTATCACCATCCTCTTGCACTTCAGCTCCTTGGTCCTCCTCAACATCCTCAGCTGTGGATGAGCATGGTTCCTCGGAGACGTTCCAGCTGTACTGTCCTGGCCCATGGTACTGCCAAATACAGTTCACGTGTACCACCTTTGGGCAAGACTTCCTGCCTCCCCGAATCTGATATGTTACGTCTGATAGGCAGTCCAACACAGTGTAAGGCCCGCCCCATGGGCTCTGCAGCTTCAGTGACTGTCCCTTCTTTCACTGAGGATTAAATAACCAAACTTGGTCACCATCCTTGAAGCTCACCTCACTTGCCTTGGCATAATACTTGCACTTCATCACCTCTCCTGAAAACTTGAGGGCTCCTCACACTTGATGATGTACCTCAGCCATCCTTTACTGAAGGTGCTTCACATAGCCGGTGGTGTCTGTAGGCAGCTCTTCACCAGGTGGTCTCCCCTTTAACAAGTCAACGGGTAAGCATAATTCGTGGCCCAACATCAGTTTGCAGGAGTGTAGCCAGTAGACTCATGGAATGCTGACCGATATGCCATCAGCAATGCAGGTAATTTCTGTCCCATTCTGTTTGTCCATCAATGCAGTACTTGGCCAGTTCTTGTCCAAGGGTCCAGTTGAATTTCTCCACCATCCCATCTGACTGTGGCCTTAGGGGGCTCGTCCTGGTCTTCTTGATCCCCAATAACTTGCAGCACTCACGGAACATAGCAGACTCGAAGTTTCTACCCTAGTCTGAATGTAGCTCTTGTGGCATCCCAAAACGACAGAAAAGCTGATCAACCAACACCTGAGCAACAGTTGCAGCCTCTTGATCAAGGATAGCATAGGCTTCTGGCCACTTTGTGAAGTAGTCCATGGTGACACATTTATACTGGTTTCCTCTTTCAGTGAGTGGCAAAGGTCCAGCAATGTCCACTGTGACTCTATCCATCGGTGCACCCACTTGGTACAGCTGGAGAGGGGTGCAACCACGTTTCTTGAGTCCCTTCTTGGCACAGCACATACCACAGGCCCGACACCACTCTTCAACATCCTGACGCATGCCAATCCAGTAGAACCTCTGTTGCAGCCGGGTTAGAGTTTTCTTCACTCCCAGGTGCCCACTAATGATCTGGTTATGGGACTCATCCAAGATCTTGGACCTCATCTTCTTTGGAACCACCAGCTGCCAAAACTTGCTGAGGCCATCAGCTGTCTCCCACTGACGCTCCCTAGTCAACTGTTCAAATGAAGATGGTCCCACTGACTCCAGTAGCTCTTGGTTGCAGGGCTTAACCTCAAAACTTCTTCCCAAGATGGTCACACTGTACTCTGCTGTAGCCACTCTAGCACTGGTTGTAAATCTGCATCCTCTTCAGGTCTTCTCCATCTGAGCTAGCCCTGTCATTGCAGTATGGCTGCACTTCTTGCCATGATCTTCCTTTTTACTACACTGCCGGCACTCTGGATCACCAGGTCGACGACTCAGGCTGTCAGCATTGCCAAGTACCCTCCCAGGACGGTGTTGCACCTCATAAATATGCTGGTCTAGCTTCCCGAGCCAGCATGCCAGTTGTCGTTCTGGATTCTTTAGCATTTTTAGCCACTTGAGTGCTGCATGGTCTGTCCTGATGATGAAGTTTGACTCATACAGGTAGGGATGGAAGAAATCAAGGCTCTTCAACACTGCCAAGAGCTCCTTACGGGTTACACAGTAGTTCTGCTCTGGTGGGCTGAGCTTCTTGCTGTAATATGCAACCACATACTCCTTATCATCCTTCTTCTGTGACAGGACTCCACCAATACCATGGTCACTAGTGTCAAAGTCCAAGATAAATGGTTGATTCTGGTCTGGGTACGGCAATACTGGAGAGCTTGCCAATGCATGCTTGAGTTCGTCGAAGGCTTTCTGAGTCTCTGCTGTCCATGCAAACTTCTGCCTTTTCCTCAACAGCCCGTGAAGAGGTGCAGCTATCGTTGCAACGTCTTTGACAAAACACCGATAGTAGGTGCACAAGCCCAGGAGACTCCATAGCTCCCTCACACAAGTTGGAACTGGCCAGTTTTCCACAGTTGCCACCTTCTCTGGGTCAGTATGGATGCTGCATTCACCTACAATGTGTCTCAGGTACTTTACTTCCTTCTGAAACAAGTAGCATTTCTTGGGGTTCAGCTTGAGGTGTGCTGTGCGGATCCTGTTCAACACCTCCGACAACCTCTCCAGTTCCTGGTCGAAAGTCTGTCCAAACAAAATTACTTTGTCCAGATATATTAGAGCCGTCTGCCAGTGCAGGCCTTCAAGTACGCGGTCCATGAGGCATCCAAAAGTAGCTGGGGCATTGCATAGGCCAAATGGCATCACTTTAAACTGCCATAAACCCCGCCCTTATGGAAAGGCTGCTTTCTCTTTGTCTTTCTCTGCAACCTTGACCTGGTGGTATCCTGCCCTCATGTCTAGGGTGGAGAACCACTTAGCACCTGCCAGAGCATCCAGAGTGTCATCAGTTCTTGTCAAAGGGTATGCATCCTTCACTGTCACTTCATTCAGAGCTCAACAGTCTATACAGCACCTTACTGAGCCATCCTTTTTCCTCACCAGAACCACTGCTGATGTCCAAGGACTATTGGACTTTTCTTTTACTCCTTGACTATGGAGATTCTCCATAACCTTTTCGATTTCTTGCCGCTGGGCTGGTGCCATCCTCCATGCTGGCTATTTAATCGGGTGGTGATCTCCGGTATCTATACTATGCTCCACCAGACCAGTGCACCCCAGCATCAGCATATTTCATCAGCAGCTGCCTCAACTTTAGCACTTGTGAACCATCCAGGCATTGACAACTTGAGAAAAGGTCTTGTAGGTGGTCTGGCACATACCCGTCTTCCTTGACTGTTCCTTTTGCAGGCCTTCCTCCGATGCCACACAGGGTCCACAGCCTGGCACAGTCCCACAATTTCTCCCTCCTTGATCTTCTGTGGCTCACAGGAGAAATTGGCTACCACAACCGGCACTTCATCTGCACCTATTTCCACCAGTGTTCTTCCCACCATCACCCTGGCCTTCGTCTTACACTACCCCTATACAGCTGTCAAAGAGCCACTCACCTTACGCTGGAGCAACAGTTCTGATTTTGGGGGTATCACTGTAGTACAGAGCGCCCTCACCTCGCCACTAGAACTGGTACGTTTCACTGCTGTGACAGGAACCAACCTTCCCCGAACCTTCATCTTCATGGAGCAGAAGTCCAGCTCACTTCCCATGGACATAAGGTAGTCCAGACCCAGAAGGCAAGGATCCTCTATGTCGGCCACGTAGACTGGTAGAGTAGCCTCTTGCCCTGCCACTTCAATCCGGACGTCCAGGGGTCTCCTCAGTTCCGCACAGTGCCCAGTTATGCCACAAAGTTGTTCTGAAGACTCAGGCAGATACCGATGATGTAACATGTCAGGGCCCACAAAAGTCTGCTCTGAGGCTGAAGCAATCACCAGGGAACACTTCTTTCCATCTACCCTTCAGTCTATTCTCACATTATCAATTGCTTGCCTCTTGCATTTTCTTGGTGGTGGGTCTACTTGGGAAGAGCTGGCTGGTGGTTGCCGCTTCACATTAGCCTCCATTAGTTTCCCGTTTCTTTCTGGTCTCCTGCAACCTTCTTCTCATCATCCTTTTTCTTCTTCAGACACTCGGAACTGAAGTGTCCCACCTCACTACATGTCCAACATGCTTTTGTTACACCTGAAGATTTCCTTACACTGCTCTGTTTTTGCTCCTTCTTCCATTTGTGACAATCCTTTTTCTTGTGCCCTGACTTCCAGCAGAACCAGCAGCCTCCTCCTGTCTTCTCCTGTTCCCTCTTCCACTTGTAGCAGTCTTCTTTTCTGTGTCGTGGCTTTTCACAGTACCAGCAACTTCCCTCAAATTTTTCCTTTTCACATACATGCCCCTTTCTTGCCTTGAATCCTGCACTACGACCTGCCTGAAAGGTGGATGTACTGGACTTCACATAGGACTCAGATTCTAGAGCCCTGGCTAGTGCTTCTTGCATGCTTCTTGGTTGTGCCTGCCTCACTTGCACTTTCAACTCTGCACTGTCAAGAGCATCGATGAACTGGTCCCTCAGTAGAATAGCCAACAGGTTAGGTGCTGCTCCAGGGTACGCCTTGATTGCCATACTCTCCAGGTCATGAGCAAGCTCCTGTAGGGATTCTCCTCGAGCCCGTACACGGCCCCGGAATCTTGCTCTTTACACCTCAGTCTGGTACATGGTTCCATATCAGCACTCCAGCACTTCTACTAGTGACTGATAACTGTTCCTCTCCATGACTGACATCTGGCCCAAAATTTCCACTGCAGCACCCTCAAGGCTAGTAGCAAGCTGCACTGCCCTCTGCCTATCATCCCAACCATTCTGATCTGCAAGCAACTCAAACTGTGCACGGTAAGCTTCCCAGGATACTCTACCATCAAATTCTTGAGGTTTCTTTTTAATTGGACCCCCATTATAGCCATGCACTTCAAAGGTTTGGGGCCTAAAAACTGTGGCATCATAATTAAGGCCAGGACTTAATCTCCTACATTCTGATTATTCAACCCTGTAATGTTACCTTTAGATGCTTGGGATCCGTCAAGATTCACCATAAGCTATTCATTCCCTTCATATGCTCCCTGTACACTAACCTGAGGCTCAGCAGTGCAGTATATTTCTATAGTCTCAATTTTCTCACTAATTATCTTCACATTGTCAACTACATGCTTCAACTGGTTATCTACATGCTGTCTGCACTCCATCACGATTCCCTCACTGATCCTCAGCTGGCTGTCCACATGCTGTTTGCACTCCGTCACTATTTCCTCACTAATTGACTTCAACTGGTCGTCTACATGCTGTTTGCACTCAGTCACATTATTGCTTAACTGATACTACTGCTGCTGTAGCTCAGCATATACCTCCTCCTTCAATTGTTCCTGTTCTTCCTTCATTTCCCCCATTAAAGCATCTAGCTGTCCTTGCATCCTCAGTTGTAGTTCCCTCTGTTGCTCCTGTAATACCTCCTGAAGCTGTTCATATCGTTCTTTCTGTTCTTCGTTCTGTGCCTGCAATTGTTCTTTGATTTCGTTTCTGAGCTTTTTCTGTACTTCACTTTGTGCTTGTAATTGTTCTTTGTGTTCTTCACGTTGTGCCTGTAATTGTTCTAAGAGTTTTTTCACACTGTGCTTTTAATTATTCTTTGTGTTCTTCACTTTGTGCCTGTATTAGCTTCACGATTGTCGCCAGGGAAATTTCATCCTCCTGCCCAGCTCGAGATCTTATCTTCACACCTTCTGCTTCCATGTCGAAGGTTAGACTCTCTGCAGCCCTAAATAATCCCACATTCCTGACACCAGTGTTACGTCCAAGTCCACACACTGCCACAGGCTCCAACAGCAGTAGTACAGTACAGGAAGAACATTGCGCAGCGCGTTGTTCTTCCTATGGTCAGCCTTCAGGTGTGCAGTACACAAGATCAGCTGAGGCAAAAATATACACTGGCTTCTTAACGGTTACTGTTTTTATTTTCCAAGTAATTCCACTTAATGCTTTCTAATTTCTCTTAACTGCTCTCACAAGCACTGGAGATATATACACACTTTACTACTGCTATCACACTTAATGCTTGACAACACTTTACTGTTAGTACGCTTAATGCTTGCTAACACTTCACTTATTACACAAGTACCGAAAATAATCTTCACTGACAGTAATTACAATTAATGCTTGCTTGTAACTCTTCACAAACTTCACTATAACAGCACTGCACTGATACTGCACTACACTCAAACTGAACCAAAACCGACTGCACTTCACTCAAACTGAACTGCAAACTGACTGAACTCGTTCTAGTCTCTTATCCATCTTTATATAAACTTGCATGGTTCTAGAAAGACCTACTTCTCAAACATTCTCGGATGTGCTGGTCTTGTACCTGCCCCTACAACAGTAACCAATTTGGAGACATCAAAACATGCAAGAGTTTTCCTACATTATATAACACCCTACGAACTTAAACTACATAATTTAACAAGCAATCACATACATAAAACATTATAGAGAAAAAGAGCAGAAAAATTAATGCATAACTTAAGAAACAACTACGCTCACAAACACAGGCAAACCGGCAACTCTGACTCGTACCGATACCGGAACTACTGTACACGAAACGCCGAGAAACTTCTCGAGCACAAATCACACTTCTTGACAAAATATATATATATATATATATATATATATATATATATATATATATATATATATATATATATATATATATATATATATATATATATACAGGGTGTAACTCGACATACGACAAAACTTACACCAATGATCTACCATGTAATTTTGAGCATATTTTGTTCTAAAAACATAAACTCTTTGCCAACCCAGTTCAGTACCCAGCATTCGGCTCTGTATGTGTAAAACTTTCGTGGCTTGAATGTGTCATCGGGTGGGAGCTTCGCAGGACGACGGGAGACGAGTATTATCAACTTATGCTGTACACTACATGAAAATCTCATATCCTATGAGTACATACGAGTGTTAAGATGAAACTTTACCTAGTCTGTTGATTCTTTAACATCAAGTCATGCATTCCTGCAGTTCTTTTGCACAAATCGACTGTAATTAAGGATTAAATTCAAATTTTATGGACTGCAAGGGAGTAGGGCGGGAGGAGAGGCTGGAGTGTTGCTGCCAGTTATGTAATGTTTGCTTTGTTGGATATTGCTACCAGCATTATCATAACACCCAGAGCTCATTCAGTGAAAAAAAACATCATTGCAATGCGTGACTAGCGTCACTTTAAATCAGGAGTAATAATAATATTTATTACAATTTTTCTGTTGCAAGTAAACGTGGCACCATTTCTTTCATATGATGGTGAAGTGAGAATAGTGACGTAGATTACCAATGTAACGCCTTTGCAGCTAGACATAGCTATTTTTTTGCTTCTACCTAGTGGCACTATTTGACATCTGTCAACATGATATCTAGCCACACTCTGGCTATTTTTGTCATTTTAGGTGATATTCTAGAGATTTAACAGTATTCTCTAACGACATTCTAGCAAGTATTCAGGACTAAACTAGCAACATTGATGATAAGGACTTCGCAACCCTGAGTCCAAGTTGTCATTTGAATGGGAAAATGTACAGGCGAAGCACACGATTCAAATACTGTTCTCCGCGTTCAGCTGTTCACTGGGTTCAGTTTAACTTGTTCATGAAACAGCATGCCACGTACGTACAGCAATAAAGAATATGCAGATATCGTCTTTTTTTTTTTTTATGGATTCTGCGATGGTAATGCCAGCACTGCAGCCAAGGAATACAGTGGATATACTCAATGGTGCCACATAATGTATACTTGCAGCAGAAAATTTGTAATAAATAATTTTCTTCCTGAATTAAAGGGACAATAACCTCGCTTTACAATAACGTTTTTTCACTGAATGAGCTGTGGGTGTTATGATAATGCTGGTAGCAATACCCTACAAACCAAACTTTAATTTAACTAACTGGCAGCAACACCCCGGCCTCTCCTCGCTCCCTGCTCCCTTACATTCCATCAAATTTGAATTTAATCCTAAATTACAGTCGATCTGTGCAAAAGAATTGCAGGAATGCATGACTTGATGTTAAAGAATCCATAGACTATGTAAAGTTTCATCTTAAAATTCGTTTGTACTGATAGGATATGGGATTTTCACGTAAAGTACAGTATAAGTTGATAATACTCGTCTTCTGTCGCCCTGCGAAGCTCCCACCCGATGACATTTTCAAGCCACGAAAGTTTTACACATACACAGCCGAATGCTGGGTACTGAACTGGGGCCGCAGAGAGTAGATGTTTATAGAACAAAGTATACTCAAAATTACGTGGTAGATCATTGGTGTAAGTTTTTGTCACGTCGCGTTACACCCGGTATATACTGTATATATTTGTACGCCTCTCTACTCGTACAACTCAGTTTTCGTGCAGCTTTTTCGCCCCCAAATCGCTCCAGTTTTCGTACGACCCGTTATTCGCACTAAGAGATGCGGCGTCGTAGGTGCCACATGGTTGCCAGCCTGGCTTTGTTTTCCGCCAGCTACGCATCAATCATACGGGCTCGATTAAACTTTGTGATGAGTTACGTATTTTCGATAGAAAATTGAACATAATCATGGGCCCTAAGAAGATTAGTGAGTCAGCTGGAGGTTAAAGTAAAGCAGTGAGAACAATTGAGCTGAAAAAAACTCATTGCAAAGTTTGAAAGTGGAACCCGTGTATCCGATCTTGCCATTCATTATAGTATGGCGAAATCTACCGTTTCATCCATACTAAAGAACTGATTAATGTAAATTACATTGCTTCTTATGGAAAAAAAAAAATGATGCGGTTTTCAAACAATTCACAACTCGTACAGCCTCCAGGAACGAATTGTGTACGAATTCCGGGGTTCTACTGTATATATATATATATATATATATATATATATATATATATATATATATATATATATATATATATATATATATATTACTGACGACAGTCAACTAATCGTAATCTACCAGTCTCATAACATAGCACTGGTAGTTCTGTCAGGGTTTGTGAAGGGAAAAACCAAACTTAAATCAACAGTAAGTCCTTCAGTCGGAGGACAAAATTTTCGTTATATTCTTGGCAGCTACGATTTCATACAATTTTTTCCTCTCCTGTCTTTGTCTTTCCCGAAATATTATAAAAGAGTTAGGACAGCAATTTTGTAACTTCGACGCGTAGGAGTTAATTTTTATTAATCCGAATACATCATTTATATTCTTGCTGCTACCTGACGAATTCACTTAGCTAAGGGGAACACCCCAGTAGTAATGGGGGTTTTAGCTTACCCCTCCACGTGAGTCTCCCCTGCGTGTAATGAAAGCGCCTAAAACTAGCAAAATTTAAGTATAAAGAGATCTTCTGGTATTTCGGAAGTTTTTTTTTTTTTTTTTTTTTTTTATGTGACCGACTCTGGGCATAGGCTCTACAGCCTGCTCCCAAGGCCCAGCAGTCCTCCTACGTACCGCACACCTCTACATGTCACCACTTCGGCGCTAACACCCACCGTCCATACTGAATACGTGCTAGGTCTGTCTCATACAGGACTGGTGTATTGGTATTAGCGGGGGTATTTTTACGACATGTCGGCGGGCCTTCTGGTAGATCAGTAATGTCTGATTTTTAAGAAATTCAAATCCTTAAACTGTTCCCTGCCTCAGCGTGATTTGAACCCGGGTCCGTCAGGACTGCAGGCCAACTCTCTACCGATTGAGCCACCGCAGTTGACAAAAAACAAATTAGTTCTCTCTTTGTCCTATGACGCACTCTCAGATGAATATACTCATCAGGAGTGTGGATGCTACTCCTGCCTGTGTCCAGCAAAATGGCCGGATGAAACTCGCCTCGTCGTTGGACTGTGTAGGTCAGCAAAATTTAATTGATTATTGAAGTAAAGTACCTAAGATGATATTTTTTGAGACGTAAGTCTTAACAAAATTAGAGAGTATTACCAATCTTACTGAAAGTTTTTGAACTGAAGGGGCTACCTGTAGCATGTATTAGCCTCTTCACTGTTAGTAGGTCTTCCTCGAGCTGAGTACATTCTAATGTTGGTAAGAATATAATATAAAATGGTAATTTTCTTAGTCCATTCTTCAACACACACACACACACACACACACACAATATATATATATATACTATAGTTACGACGGGGAAATGACCATAAGTCCGTAACCTACTGGAGTAGCAGTAACAGGTTTTCAGCCGAAACACACTTTTTTTTTTTTAATTCTTGCTACCATCAGACGATTTTCTCAGCTTAGAATCAACCCTCCGAATTGAAGGGATTAAATATCACGCACAAAGCTTCTCTGCAAGAGATGATTTTCCTTTGTTCCATAAAATAATCTGGAAGTAAGAGAACCAAAATGCGTCATCGAACTATTTTGCAAAAGAAAAAAAAAAAGAAGAAGAAGAAGAGAACCACAGGTACTCCAGGAAAATAATCGTAAGTTGGTAACCTCTAAGTGAAGCCTTAGCAGATTTATGGGGATCTGTGGAGGGACATCCAAATTAGATTGAATTAGTTTGGATAATACGAAAACTAAAATTCCTAAAAACAATAAACTGTTGGAGGACAACCCAACTCTTGTTTATTAAATGACGTTTTCCTTTACCCGGTACTGTATTCTTGCTGTATCATGGCAGTTATATTCAGCTTTGGGAAAATGCATTGTACTGAATTCGTTTTTCCTGGAAGAGGAAACTTGATAAAATTATGCACTCTCCTTCCTTTGTTTAATAATAATAATAAAAAAATCATCGCTACGACGGGGGAATACCATGAGTGTCTAACTTCCGACAAAAAAAAAAAAAAAAAAGCGCAAAGAGGCTTTGCAGAGGGGAACCAACCAAACGAGACTGGCTGTTAACCACACATCACTAATAAATTTCTCAAGATCCACACTGCTCTCACATGGTTGTTATTCTCACACTATAATTTGTTTGCTTAAATACTTCTGACTGGTGACGTGTTTTTCATTATACACCTACTGCCACCAGACAGTTTTATGCAGTTTAAAAAAGATCTCTGTCACTGAAGAAGATTTTAAACCTATATTTTATCCCTCCACTTAGAAAAGCCTTTTCTAAACTGAATAAAATAATCGAGAGATAGAAATATATACATCAAGAATGCAAAACGGTTGATTTAGCCTAAAACAACCGTGATACTTGCATGCTGTCAACACTAAGTGTAGCTCTCGGTATGAAGATGTGTTGCAGATAGGAAAAGTCGTAATATTATCTTATTCTGACACTGACCTGCGAGAATTAAGCAAAAAGCAAAATGAAAAAAAAAAAACATGATAAGGTAAACGAACTATAGAATGAATATGAGCTCCATGAACCAGGTGATGTATTTTATTGTATTATACGTTCAAGTAATGGCTGTGTGGTCCCCTCCAGTTCAAAAAGTCTCTCCTGTGTCGACAAAAATCGACTAAACGTAGCAAGAATTACAAAAAAAAAAAAAAAAAAGCGTCATTGATCTGAAAGGATTAAAGAAACTGGTAGATTTGTCAGTGTTTAAATCACGGGCACTCAGGGTTCCTGTGTAAAGGGTTGTGCTGGCAGGGTACTAAGCGTACTGCCCTCCACTTATCGGCTCATAGTCGTAAAATTCATGGGAGCCTACCCCGGGTTTCCCTTCTTTACTAACTTTTTAAATGCCCAATTCCGTCCAATACTAAAGACACTGGGCGCAAATGGGTTAACATTATCATGATCCTGCGACACACTATCAGCCGAATGAAATCACCTGGCGCTAGTAAAAATTAACACTAGAACAGAATTGGCAATGACAGGATTAATGATGATTGTATTTTATTATTAGAATAAAAAAAAAAGCAGGTTATTCCTAATATTAACAAACTGTTGTGGAGGCTTGCTAATCGAAAGAAACTGTCAGGATCCTTTATGAATACTTCCCTAGGACTGAAACTCACAGAATTACCAGCCATAAATTCCTTCTTGTAACAAAAAGCGGTATTTTATAAGAAGAGGAAGAAACTCCATAAGTTTTTGCGCACTTCGTTCTTTGTTTCCCGTGTGAACAATACACAGTTACAATAGGGAATCGATATTATGTTCGTAACCTTTTGTTGTGGCGGTAGTAGTTCAGTCTGGCTTTTATGGATAAGAAAGTCAGTTTTGGTCATTTTTTTTTTTAGTGGTACGACAAAGATAGAACATAATTTTCCAGTGTTCCTTGTATTTTCTACAAATCCAGTTTTGTTTAGCGAAAAGGGATTGACTCTGTCGTCAATCGATGTACTTCAAATCCGATGGCTTATTTCCGACACTATTGTTGCTCCCATCAGGGGATTATTTTATGCTCTGAGGTAACTTCTTGAACCACAGGAAACAAATGGAACCTTAGTTAACCCCTACCTATTCTGGTGAATTTGATCACTTGGTGGTCACAACAACAAAATGAAACGTACGCTATCGTAATGAAGAAGTTAAATCACGAAGAAAATCCCCAATGATGCTCAATAGTTTTTGAAGTATATGACATGGGTAGAACATGTCTGATTTTTATTTTTTAATTTGTTTTGTACTGGTGGAAGCAAACTAATTATATTTCATAACCATACTGGTCTTTGCATGTCAGTAAATAATTAGAATTTTCCCTTTTTAAGCGTACTGCGGTACGGTACTGATACAGTGGCCAGGGATACCTACAAGAACGCGAGTTCGATCCCATGATGGGACAGTGAACAGTTTGAATTCAGTGAAATCAATTTTACCCGGTTTCCTGCAAGACCTACTGACGTGTCATAAAACACCTCTAAAAATACCGTCGCATTAGTTGACGATGAAAGAGGCCTAACTGGTATTCAGTATGGACGGTGGGTATTATCGCCAACGTGGTGGCATGTGAATGTGTGTGGCACGTCGTAGGGCTGTCTGGCCTCAAAGAACGGTCTATCAAGTCAGTGATGAAAACTGGGCACACAAAGAAATAAACCATATCGTAAACTAAAATACTATCATACTGCAATTACTTGGGCAGATGATGGTGAAATTAATATTTCTTTGCTCTAAATTTTCTATAATTCGCGATAGAGTGCAATAAAGTATCTTACGGCTGGCTACTGAAATACATAAGAAGGGAAGAAAGAAAGAAAGAAAAGACAGTCGAGCACAAATTTTAACCTCAGTTGACACAACACCGACTCTGGGATGAATCGCCGATCTCAGTCTCCGTGGATGTTATATAAGAATTTATTATTATTATTATTATTATTATTATTATTATTATTATTATTATTATCATTATTATTATTACTACTACTACTACTACTACTACTACTACTACTATTATTATTATTATTATCATTATGTGGAGGCGTGCATGGAAAAGTCTGAAAGAAATGAGAGTGTTTTTGATTGGAGTTACGATTGGAAAAAAAGGGAATGTGAAGGTGGATGGAGTAGTTGGTGAGTGGGGTGTACCTGCAGAAATGGATGAGAATGGCAGTTTTTTAGTGAACATTTGTGCCGAGAGGTTGGTTGATGACAGCCATTACCCTCTTCAGGCACAAAATGATCTATAGGTATACGTGGCGAGTGATGAGAAGGGTGGGTGGTGAACTGGGTGAACGGGAGGCAATGACTGATTATGTGTGTGTGGATGACAGGATGAGAAGGTGTGGAATGGATGCAAGAGTATATAGAGGTTGGAGGAATGGACTTTCTGAATCAATGTCCAAGTGAAATGGAGAAATAGAGGAAGGGAAGGACAAGAGGAAGTAGTTCATACAAGGAGAGTAGAAAGGTTGAAGGAGGATGAAAAAAGGGCAGAATATAAGAGGGAAGTGGAGGAACGATTGGGTCATTATGAACTGGAATAGACGGGGGACGTGGAAGGGATGTGCAAGATATTCACAGAAGAAATCTGTGCAGCATGTGAGATGGTGTGTGGGGTGAAGAGAAAATGAAAGGGGGTGCATGGAACAGCGTGGTGGAATGAAGAGGTGAGAGAGGGTGGCACAAAAAAAGAAAGCATATAGTGAGTGGATGAGAAACAGGGACGTGGAAAAAGTTGAGAGACGGAAGAAAGAGTTATATGTAGTGAGGAAGAGAGAGGTGAAAAGATTAGGATGAGAGTGTAAGAAGAGAGTGGATGAGGAATTTGGAAGCAATTTGAGTGTAAAATGGAAGGAATTTAAGAAAGTGTTCTGAAAAGAGGTAAAGAGAGTTAGACAGGTGCCAAAGAAGATAGTTGCGGGAGAAAAAGTTAGCAGATGGAGAGAACACTTTAAGGATTTGTTGAACATAAAGAATGAAACTAATGCAAGGGTGAGTGGCTGGGGAATGACTGGGAGAAGGAGGGATGTGAGATGAGAGGAAGAAATCAATAGGATGAAACTTGTGGAGGAATGAAGAAAGTCAAGATGAGGAAAACCCCAGGAATTAATGAGGTGTGTGGTGAAATGCTGACGCATGGGGGAGAGATGGCAGTAGAATGGATGTGGAAGATGTGCAGATTGGCCTGGGAAGAAGGTAGAGTCCTGAAAGATTGAAAGTCAGGTATAATTATTCCTTTGTACAAAGGAAAAGGGAACAAAGAAGTATGTGTTAATCATATGGGTATTTGTCTTCTCAGTGTAATAGGAAAAGTATATAGTAGGGTACTTATTGACAGAGTTAGGGAAATAACAGAGGAATTAGTTGGAGAAGAAGTGGGAGGTTTTAGGAAGGAAAGATGTTTCGTAGATCAGATATTCATTCTTAGATCTTTGGTGGAAAGTTTATAGGGAAGAAAAAGAAGATGTATACAGCCTTCATGGATCTGGAGAAGGTATATGACAGGGTGGATAGACAAGGATTGTGGAAGGTATTAAGAATATATGGAGTAGTTAGGAAATTGTTGAATGCCTTGAAGAGTATGTATGATGGTGCTAAAGCTGCAGTGCGTATGGAGTGTGAACTGGGTGAATTTTTCTATTTGAAGGTTGGGTTGAAACTGGGATAAGTCATGTCTCCATGGTTGTTCAATCTGTATATGGATGGGGTTATAAAAGAGATACAAGGTAAGGCAGTGGATGTTGGAGAGTTGGAGAGGCCCTAATGAGAGAGGACAGTGTTTGGAAACTCCCTGTACTGTTGTTTGCGGATGATACTGTGTTAAACGAAGACGGAAGGGAGCTGCAAGGCTTGGTGGACGAGTTTAGAAGTTTTTTTTTTTTTTTTTAATAACAGAACGGAGGAAGGAAAGACAAAAGAATAAAAAAATAATAATCCATACACCAGATTACTGGTGTCCTCTGTTCATAAAATATCTGTAACAGACTTGAACAGCTGTGGGTTGAAATTTGGAGGGAAACAACTCTGGGGAAGCGAGTTCCAGAGAGATGCAGTTCGGGGAATGAAAAGAATTATGATAGGCAGAAATTCTGTAATATGGCTGAGTGACATTCCAGTCATGAGCGCTACCAGATGACCGAGTAGCACGAGGGAAGGCATGGAGAGGTGGCATCATGGACGCAACTTCGTCTGAGCATTTGCCAAAAAAATATCTGTAAAATAATGCAAGGGAGGCTACATTCTTTCTTACTTGCAGGGGAGGTAGTTTATTTGTAATGGCAGGGTTGTTAATAATTCTAACAGTTTTGTTCTGAATTTTGTCTAGTTGTTTTCATGCAACCTCTCCACATCCATTCCACAAGGGTGAGCAATATTCAAGCTGAGAGAGCACATGACTCTTATAAATTATAGCTAACTGCTCATCAGCGAAGAAGTTACGGACTCTGTACAATAATCCAAGTTTCTTTGAGGTGGTTTTAGCAAGTGATCTGACATGAGAGGTCCAGCTGAGGGCATTGTTGAGACGCCAAGAATTTCAATACTTTTGGAGATGGGAATATCAGTAGCACTGAAGCTGATGTACGAATCTGGCAATATCAGTCTATTAGTAAACTGTATATATTTAGTTTTACTAGCATTAAAAGGGACAAGGTTGTTTTGTCCCCATTCACTGATCGTAGATAGGTCTTGATTTATGGAGATGGCTGTACTGATTTGGGAGGTAGTGATACTAGACTTTGTAAATGGGTGTCTGAGTGTGAATGAACTATGTACCCTGTTGTATTTATATGTCAGCACTAAAATGACTGCCGGGGACGGGTTTGCTGTGGCTTGGCTCAGCTTGTTGTTGTTGTTATTATTATTATTATTATTATTATTATTATTATTATTATTATTATTATTATTATTATTGTCGTTGTTGTTGTTGTTGTTGTTGTCATTATTATTATTATTATTATTATTATTATTATTGTAAAAATGTATTAACCGTTTCGTGGCGAAATTCAAACATCCACTCATATGCTATGAAGTTTCAGACCCTTTCTCTGCACTCTGTCTCTGTGTGGAGCCTTGTCCATGGGGGAGGCGGTGGCTCAATCGGTAGAGAGGTGGCCTGCACTCCTACCGGACCCGGGTTCAAATCCCCGCTGGGGCAGGGAACTGTTTAAGGATTTGAATTTCATAAAAGTAGACTTTACTGATCTCCCAGATGACCTGCCGACATGTTGTAAAAATAAACACGCTAATACCAATACACCAGTCTTGTATAGAGACAGCCCTAGCATCTATTCAATAGGGACGATGGGTGTTGGCGTCGAAGTGGTGACATGTAGAGGTGTATGGTACGTAGGAGGACTACTGGGTCTTGGGAGCAGTCTGTGAAGCTTATGCCCAGAGTCGGACACATTAAAAAAAAAAATGTTATCCTGATGATGCAGGATAAGGGAGTGATGTCATCACTTTTGGTGCTTCCCAGTGACTGATCACAGAGTGGGAGAAGTCAAGGACTTGTGTCTTGGGTATCAGCTCATCTCTTTTGTAGGTTTGGATAGTGGTTTGAACTTAGGGGAATGATGTCAATGTGTCGTACTCGTATTCGCTAAAACCTTAGTGAGAAAGTTGCTTAGACACTGCACTGGGTACGTGAGTGTATGGGTTGATGGGGTTCTTCAGGGACAAGGCAGACTAAGTTTCAGACTTTAAACATGCAACCATAGTTAATAAATGAAATATAGGTAGACGACTATAGCGATTATTTCTGTAGAAAGATTTTTCGTGGATGGTGCAGATGTTTGTGTCCTCTCTAACTCAGGGGTGTCCTACAGGCAATAGCTTTATGTTTACATTTCTCTCTCTCTCTCTCTCTCTCTCTCTCTCTCTCTCTCTCTCTCTCTCTCTCTCTCTCTCACACACACATTAGGCTAAACAGCACTCATTTTCTTCCCTTCCCAGTTAGAGAGACAGACTAGGTGTCTGTATGTTGATACCGGGATTGCATTTTCTTACCCACCTCTGGAGGGTCCCCCCTCTCATTGCTGTTGACGCGAACTGACAGAAACACACCCTCCTGACATTAACCTCAGCAACTAATCTCATTCATAGCTATTCCACCTTTGATTTACATATTATCCATCGTTATTTGTGTTTCATTTTACTTCCCCCACGAAGGGAAGGTCGTCACTACGAGGTATTCCCTTGACACCGTGCCTCTCTTTTGATTGGAGAATTGGTCCTAACGAACCCGCGATTGACCTACTGGCTGACTGCCCCCAAACTGACTGGTCCAACAATAGGCCCCCCACATGATGGCAGTGTACTCTACATGATGCATCACTTCTGACTTCACATTCTCTGGGTTCTTTTCCTCTGGCCAGTCTCAACCCATTCACTATCAAGAAGGTGGTTGATGACTGTGCTGGGGAGGTAGGACAAGTGGAAAAATTTGTTAGTGGAAATCGTGCTGTAAAAATTGTCTACTCGTCCCAAGCTAAGGACTTACTTGAACTGGGTAAGCTTCATTGTTATAATGTGGAACCGAGGATCCTGCATTCCATGAAATCTGACAAGAGTGTCATCATTTGCAGGGATCTCGTGGTTATGGAAGAGAACATCATACCTGAACTTAAAGAGGAATGGGTTGCAGATGCCAAGTTGCTAATACGAGGAAGAACACCGCAACTGTCATCCTCACTTCATGCAAAGTTTCTCTTCCTGCTCATGTCAAGTTGGATTTGAAATTGTTAATATAAAACCCACTTCTCGGTTCCAGGTACCAACTCTGTGAGCATAATAACAGGTCTTATTGAGTTAAACATTGTGTAGGAAGATATTTAACCGCAAGGCAGCTCTCATCACTTCCTCAAAAGATTGCTTAAGTGAAAAGGCGAGTAAGAGGTCTGCACTGTGAAGGTAATGGAGGGTATTTCCTACTATAATGCTAGGAAAAAGATGAGGGAGTTGCATGAAACCCCCAATTCAAATGTCTCCTACGCATCCGCAGTTGTGTCTTGTCCCGTGACGTTCGCCCTGAAAGACGCAAACTTACCCTGTCCCCAAAACTCTTGCCACTCACTTTACTTCTGTGTCTACTCCCCTTGTACTTTCTTGAGCTGACATCTCTGCAGCTACTTCTTATTCTAAAGTTGCTGCTTCCATTTCTACCAGTCCTAAACTTAAACCTGGTAAGTGTGATAAAGTAAAACTTCCCCCCAGATTATACCCTCATGTCTTACCTGCTCATGTGGCAAAGAGGGAGAGAAGAGGTAGATCCTCCTCAGGGAAGTCCGGGAGCCTCTTTATTAATGATGCGGTAAAGGCTTCCCCTTGCAAGCAACAGGATAGGTTTCATGATGGTCACTGTCCTGAGTGCAGGCGACATAAAAGAAGGCACATTCACAGGTTCACAGGTTTACAATGAAACTAAAGGGGTTTGGGGAAAAAACTGCTCAATATGGCAATTTTGTTAACGTTATCCAGGCCAGACGTTTTTTATTTATAGGAGACGTGTTTAGAGGATCACCCTGATCATCTACAGATCAAATACAATCATTCATATAGAAGATAATCATGATGGTACGCACACGTATCACATGCACAAACAAAAGTGGTTCTAAATTGTACTCAGGAAGGAGTCGCGTGAAGAGTAAAATTTAATAACACGTATCTGTCTGTTTGCTCAGTCTACTGCTTTCTCAAATGGCCCTATTGATATCGATGCTTTATATTCGCTCCTTAATCAGCTTCTGGGCAGTAATTTTGATTTGCCTGATTTTAACACCCAACACTATCACTGGGGTAACTAGAGGATTGATGGTCGTGGGAAGCAAGGAGTCGACCTGATACAACAGTCCACCCTCAAGAGCGACTCGCACAGACGATCGTGCTGGTAATTTTTCAGCCATAGACTCTCATCTGGGCTCCTCAAAGATACAGCAAAATTTTTCCTGGAAACCCTATTACGACTCCTTGGGAAGTAATCATTTACCCATCTGTCTTTCTTACTCATGCAACGTTTTTTTCGGACCTCCTGTACCTAAATTTTGCTTTAAGAAAACTGATTAGCGATCCATTTCAGGGATCGCCGATTTAGATTATATCCAGGGAGACCATAGACGTAAAAATCCAGAAACTACCTACTTTCATTTCATACACAGCTGAAGTTGTTATTCCCATTCCTTCTCTAATTCGTTCAAAGCACAGAGCTCACTAGTGGATTGTTGGCATTTCATTGAGGAAATGCAGCATGAGATACAGGATTTTTTTTTTTACCATTACCCTATCAAAAAAAAAAAAAAAAAATCTTGCAATCAGACGTAGCTGTTAGAATGGAAAAGTGTATCTCCTTGTGTGCTTCGTGTCCCCCCAAAATCTTTTTCTTCTATTGCAAAAGTCCCGTCATCTACTAAAATGATGAGTAATAAAAGCTTCGGCATCCCTGTTATCGCCTGCAGGTGAATGAAATAATCTATGACGATCCTGAGGACGTAGTTAACACTCTTACGAAGAGCTTTTTTCATGTCAGCAACTTGGACAATTAAGAACCTCGTTTTCAGGATTATATACGCACCTCTGAGCTAAAGTATTAATTGACTTTACCACAGGAGACGTAGACTCTCCGTACAACCCTTAAATCCTATGAAGACACCAACCCTGATTCAAGTACTCCCAAACACAGTATGATCCAGCATCTAAAGCAAGACGACTTGATTAGGATGTTAGCTTTATACAATGAGCTTTGGATGTCCCGAACGTTTCCAAACTCATGGCACTTTGCGCAAGTCATATGGATACCCAAATAGGCTAGTCGACTTATGAATCAAACTTCATTTCCTCCTCCTGTCTTTACTTCCTGTGCATGTAATGTCATGGGACGAATAACTGATAACTGTCTCCGTTTTGATTAGGGTCGATAAATTTGTTAAATGATCAACAGCGTGACTTCCATAAATACAAGAGTTCTTTGATTAATCTATTGAATCTGAGTAACTGTATATCAGAGGCATTTACCGTATGGAGTTGAGTGTAGCACAAGTCGAACAGGGCGGTACTCTTGAGGTGGATGACAATGTGGTGGCAAGGAGAGTTGGAGCTCCCGTTTCACCCGCCCTCATAACCTGTTCCTGACCATTTCCCTCTGCTGAACGTTTTCACTGTTTTCATTAGTACAGAGAGTAGGCTAGAATACTATCAAAAACATCTGTCTCCAGCTGTCTGCACCTCACTACATGCACATTGAATATCACATCTTCTATTTCATCCTTCATCATGAAGATGAATGGGAGTTGCAAGGTTTGGTGAATGAATTTGGGACAGTGTGTAGGAGGAGGAATCTGAAAGTTAATGTAAACAAAAGTAAAGTTATGGTGTTTGAGAGGAATGAAGTCACACAGTGTGTAGTGAGGTTGGATGGTGAGGATATGGAGAATGTGAGTGCATTCAAGTACTTGGGTAGTGTGATGAGTAAGGATGGAACTTTGGGGGATGAAGTGCGTGAAAGGGTACAGCAGGGAAGGAAGGTTGTTGGTACACTGAAAGCAGTGATGAGAAATAGGGAGGTGAGTATGGAAGTTAAGAAGTCACTGCATGATAGTATTGTGATCCCTACCCTGACATATGGAAGCGAGGCATGGACCTTGCAAGAGGGGAACAAGTCAAGAGTGAGAGCAGTGGAAATGAGTTACTTGAGAGGAGCATGTGGAGTGACGTGGAGGGACAGGTTGACGAAGAAGTGAAGGAACGCTGTGGGGTGGATGTGGATGTGGTTGAGAAGATTAGAAGAAATACACTGAGGTGGTTTAGACATGTGAAGAGAATGGAGAATGAAAGACTGACTAAGAGGGTGTATGTAGGTGAGGTGGAGGGAGGGAGAGGGAGAGGTAGACCGAGGATGAGGTGGAGGGATGGAGTTGAGAGGTATATGAGGGAGGGGGGGGTGTTGGGGGGAGGGTAGTCAAATGGTGGGTGACAGAGCGACTTGGAGGCGTTTTGTCTGCAGCCACCCTTTGCGGGATTAGGGCGTCGGGCTATAGATAGATAGATAGATAGATATAAATATGGCTGCTGCAGTACTAAGAGAAAACACTGCGGTACTCGGATTGTGACAACTGGTAGTGTTGGGCCGATGGCACAGGGCTGTCCTGAGCGTCATCGAGCGACTGTGACGGCAGTGGTTACTGGAAACAAATCATGCTCGCCAGCAGAGAAGAGACTGTCGGTCTTGTATTTTACATACCTCCGTAGTCTTAGCACCAGTTTGAATTCTGTTCAATTCTTCCTTGAATGTGTATCCCCTATAGTCCTATTCCTCACAGACACTCATTCTTTCCTTCAGCTGACTTACCCACATTCATTTTTCCCGGTTACCATCCCTTCACTAACTACAGTACCGGTATCTGAACACGTGTGGCACTTGCTGCTGTATTATACATGTATATGCATATAACACTATCATGAACTTCACCTATGACAGTTTTAATTACTCACTGTTAAAACTAGATTACCTTAATGTAACCAAATATATGTGGATAGATTATGGCTCCAACGACGCCTCACCAGAAATGTGCGTATTTGACTCCATATTCACAGAGTTGACCAAAGTTAACCTCACTCTTACAACCAAAATTACAGTGTTTGGTGATTTCAATGTCCATAATGTAGAATGGTTATTGCATTCTACCACGACTGACGACAGAGGTCTAGAGTATAAGCTTTTTGCAGAATCGCTTTATTTCACGCAACTGATAAACCAGCCAACCGGAATATCAGATAATTCTGCTTATCTCTGGGGTCTCATCCTGGCAAATAGCCTCGATCGGTACGGGATAGAGGTACTGTCACCAACTGGATCCTCCGACCAGAAACTCATTAAACCATCATTCGTCAGGTGCCCCAGACCTCACCATTCTTAACCACTCAGGGCGAGCAAATGGCATATTGATATGGCAGACTTGTACGGATTTAGAAATTATCTAGCTGATATTCAATGGCAGTTCTTCTTCTCCACTGACATCATTTCTACCAAGTCCCACATTAATGACAAGTTGATACGGATATATTCATACTCTGTCAACAGTTTACTAAAAGATCGGAATCTCTGAAGTGGTTTTATTAAAAGATCGGAATCTCTAAAGTGGTTCGACTACAATTATGCCAGAGCAACGACCCAAAAGCATTTAGCATTATAACTCTTTCTTAAAGTAAAAACAAACTACAGATTCCCCCAATCAATTTAAAATTGTCAGAAACCACGCAAAAGTAATGATAAATCTCACCAAATCAAGCTTTCTTTACCACCAAGCATCCAAACTATTAAATCATTCTAACGACAATAGAATAATTTTTTCAATTCTCATTTCTTTCAATAGTAACATGAAGAAGTTATCACCCATTCTCCCAATAAAATCTTCAGAAAGAAACACTGTTAATAACCTTCGTGGAAAAGAAGACATTTCCGCCACGTTTGTCAGAATTTCTGCCCTGCAGGAAGTCTGTCAGAATGTTCCTGTACTAGAGTTTGACTCTCCCGAAACTGTTCCGCTAAAGATACAGACCAGATACATAAATTATGTTCTAGACAATTTACCAACCAACAAAGCTCCAGGTCCAGATGAAATTCCTCTAATAGTTTAGAAAACGGAACTTCCTCCTGTTGTTACTATATTATTCAGACTACGCATACGTAATTTTTCATACCCTAATTCTTAAAAAGAAGCCAGCATCCACCCAATTTCAACGAAATGAAGTTCCCCTGACCCCTTGATTACAGACTAAGAGCTATCACACCTTCTCTGCATAAATTATTTGAGACTGTCATTGATAAGCCCACTGTTAAACATGTGGAATCCAAAACATCATAAGCAACGGACAGCTTGGTTTTCGCCACGAAAGATCCACTGTTGATACACTCAGTCTCATTATTCAAATAATCAGTCAGTTAACAGACCAACATGGAGAAATCCATGCAGTAACCCTCCATGATTCAAAAGCTTTTCACAGAGTGTGGCACCGTTTCCTGTTATCCAGACTCCCTTGCTACGGTCTATCATCTTTTGTCCCACTGATCTCATATCTCAGCAACAGATAGATAACAGTAAAGGTAGATGATGTATTTTCCATTTTCTGCTCACCTAATGCAGGCTTTCGACAAGGATCACTCCTAGTTCTAACCCTTTTGCTCATTCATAAACTAAATAATTTTTTGTCTGTCACCTATCATCCCATGCTGTGATATGCAAATGACTGACGCTTCACAGGTGCTTTACACTGAACCGTTCGTTCACAAAGTGTGATATCTCCAACTCGCAACTCAGTGGTGCAGTCTCAATAAATAGAGACTTAACTAAGATCACTGAATGGGGACAAATAACACTGTAATTTAATGCTTGGAAAACCAAATATATCTAATTTACTAATATGAGTAGACATATATTGTCTGGTTCCTATATTACCTCCAGTGCAACCGATATTAGGATGCTCTAAAACAACTAGACAGAATTCAGAGCAATTAATATCCTTGCAGTTACAAATGAATTATCTCCCCTACAAGTAAGACGGAATGTTGCCTCCTTTGCATTATTTTTCAGGTACTTTTGTGGCAAATGCTCAGACGAAGTTTCATTCATTGTGCCACTTCCCCCCGCCTTCCCCTGTGCTACGCGGGCATCTGGTAGTGCCCATGACATGACTGACACACTGCGTTATTGTAGAATTTCTGCATATCAGAATTTCTTTATTCCCCAAACTGCTTCTCATTGGAATTTGCTTCCCCATATTAGTTTCCCTGCAAAATTCAACCTACAGCAGTTCAATTCCGACCCGTCTTTTAATGAACGGAGAACATCTGAAATCTGGAGTAGTTTTCTGTTCAGTTTGTTTTCTATCCTCTGTTCATCTTCTGTAAAAAAAATATTAAACAAGCTGGTAGGCGACGATGTCCAGCTCTAAGCAGACCAAGCTTTGGTCCACCTGTGGTACAAATTATAGGTGGCACTGCCAGCAACCGGAAGTGAGTTTCGACACTAAAAGTTATTTTCATATGGAGGTACTCCAGTGCCGCATTCCACCTTAATGATCTTCGAAGCCTTAGCATTTCGTGCGAGCAACGTCGTAATTTTAGCGCTTTTCTTATTTTCTGCACTTGATAACTTTTGACCCCTAACCTGGCGGATAAAAATCACGCATGTACGAAGCACACTTGTAATATTCATTAACGTCTATAAGAATGCAAAGTTTCATCGATTCCATCCACCCATTGTGGAGCTAGAGAACTTGAAATTTGCGGAATGGCACACTAGAGGTACAGATTCTAGGTGGCGCTGTGAGCGACTGGAAGTGAGTTTCGACACCAAATGTCATTTTTATAAGGAGCTACTCCAGTGCAACATTCCACCCAAGAATCATGGCCCTGGCTTAATAATCTTCGCAGCCTTGGCATTTCGCGCGAGCATACTCTTGATTTTAGCTATTTTCACCAATTTAGCATTGGATGACCCCTGACCTAGCTAAAATAGACATAGGTGTTCAGTAGAAAGCTGTAGAACTAGTCAAAGTCTATAAGCATGCAAACTTTCATTCAATTCCACTGTGTCATTGAGGAACTAGAGGAGCATTTTTGTAAACAGGCACTGGTTGCTGGGGACGTTGAGGCCAATCTTCGCAGGGTTGCCACTCGAGAACTGGAGGAAAGAGGAGAAAAATGGATGGGACACTTCTATCTATCTATCTATATACCTAGACTGCTTCCCCCAAGGAAAGGGAGGTAGCCGAGACAGGACGACACACTCCCCATTTACTCATCCATTCAAACACATTCATTCGCATCTTAGCTCCAAAGGGGAGAAAGGACAGTTCCTCACCGCACCACACCGCACAAGGGTCAACTGTGCAGTGCAATCAGTGACATCCGCAGCAGGGCCCGACAGCAGAGCTTATTTACCCCTGCCACATCATAATAGACCCATCCCCTTACCTGCACTGACCTGACTAGCTGATCAGACCAAATGCGGGAAAATATCCCCTTAGGTCTGCGTCATCATTAATTCATTCACGATTTGTCTCCATTTATTTCTGTCATGCACAGCCACTCTTCCTTGCTCAAGAGACATTCCCCTCACATCCAGCTCTTTCTTCACACTGTCCATCCATCTTTTTCGTGGTCTCCCTCTCAGCCTTACACTTCTCACATCAGATTTAGTTATCTTTTTCACCAATCGCTCATTATCCATTCGCTCCATATGTCCAAACCATTGCAACACCCTCTGCTCAGTTCTATCAGCCATCTCCTGAACAACTCCAGTTCTCCTTTGCACTTCATCATTTTGCACTCGATCCATACGCGTCACTCCAAACATACTCCTCAGACACCTCATCTCCATTACATTCAAACTTTTCCTCCCTGTTACACCCATATTCCATGTTTCAGCCCCATATAATGCAGTCAGTACCACAACACCTCCGTACAGCCTTCTCTCTACATCCGTTCTAAGCGAACAACATGTAAACACCCTTTTCATTCCTCCAAGCACCTTTCCTACTTCATTCATTCTAAACTTCACTTCCGCATCTATTCTTCTATCCACAGCAACATGTGACCCTAAATATTTAAAACACTCTACCTCCTCAAGCAACTCACCATTCAAAACTATATTCATCCCCCTGCCATCTACCAACCTTGTACTTCATCACTTTACTCTTATTCTCATTTACTTTCAATTTCCTCCTTTCACACACCCTTCCAAACTCCTTTACCAACTATCTCAATCTCTCCTCTGAATCAGCCACCAGTGCAGTATCATCTGCAAACAGCAGCTGCTTCAGATTCCACTCTCCACCATCAACATTCACCAGACTCAGACCTCCACCTAAAACTCTTGCATTCACCTCCCTTACAACACCATCCATATAAATATTAAACAACCAAGGCGACATCACACATCCCTGTCGCAGCCCCACTCTCACAGGAAACCAATCACTCACAGCATTTCCCACTCTTACACACGCTCTACTATTTACATAAAAACTCTTCACCCCTTTTAGTAACCTACCATCAAGTCCATACAATCTTAAAACAGTCCACAAAGCCTCCCTATCAATTCTATCACACGCTTTCTCTAAATCCATGAATGCCCAAAACACATCCTTGCCTTTCGCTAAATACTTTTCACACACTTGTCTCACAGCAAACACCTGATCCACGCATCCTCTCCCTCTCCTAAAGCCACACTGCTCATCACCAATCACTCCCTCTGTACCCTCTCTAACTCTCATAATTAACACTCTACCATACACTTTACCTACAACACTCAACAGACTTATACCCCTAAAGCTAGTACATTTATACTTATCACCCTTGCCTTTATACAACGGAACCACACAAGCACTTGCCCAGTCAATTGGCACCATACCTTTCACAAAGCACACATTCAAACATCTTACTAACCAGTCAACAATAGTCACTCCACCACCCTTCAGGCATTCCACAGCACACCCATCCAGATCTGCAGGTTTCCCTGTTTTCATCTTCATTACTACTGTACCTTCTCCACTTCCTCCTTCGTGATCAAAGAATCATTCAACTCTCCCAACACATTTATTCCTTGCACCCTTCCATCTTCCACAATCTCAGCCACCCTTTCCTCCTCTACATTTAACAATCTTTCAAAATACTCTGCCCATCTCTTCCTTACTGCATCCATTTCAATTAACATCCTTCCATCCTTTGCTTTTACTTACTCTTCCTTCGCAGACTCTCCCTTTCGCACCCTTTTCATCTCCTTCCAGAACATTTTCTTATTCTGTTGAAAATTCTCAGTCAGCCACCTACCCCACCTCTCATCTGCTGCCACTTTAGCATCACGCACAGCCCTTCTCGCCCTATTCCTCTTTTCCTTATACCTCTCATATGACACCTCACACTTCCTCTGTAGCCACACTTCATATGCACGTCTCTTCTCAGCCACAGCCATACTTACTTCCTCGCACCACCATTCACTTCCTTTTCTTACACCACCACCCACACGTCTCACACCACACACCTCTTCTGCATGCCCCACCACAGCACTCTTAAACAACTGCCATTCCTCCTCCACACTGCCATTTTCCTAATCTTTCACTGCGTTCCACTCATCTTTCAATTTCTCTTGATACTCTATCATTTTCTCTCTTTTGTCCAACTCACTTTCAAAACCTCCCTGCCACACCTAATCCTCATAGCTCTCACCCATCTCTTACCTTCTCATAACTTTCCCTCCACCAGGTAGTGTTCAGACATACCTCCACCCTCCCCTCTCAGAACTCTCACATCCAACAATCTCCGTATTACATTCCTGGACACAACCACATAGTCCACCAAAGCTCTATCAACAACCCTTCCACCCTTCTGTCTCACCCATGTATACTTATAAATATCTTTCTTCTCAAACAGCGTATTTCCAATCACCATCTCTCGCTCAACGCATATCCCTATCATTCGTTCCCCATTTTCATTTCTTACAGACACACTATGCATACCAACTATACCTTCAAAAGCTACAGTTCCCACTCTAGCATTCAAATCTCCCATCATTACGACATTTACATTCGCTCCAAAACTCTGCAGACACTCATCAACATCATTCCAGAAAGACTCCCTATCTTCCTCATCCCTCTCACTACCAGGCCCATATGTACTCACAAACACCCACAACTCACGTTCAAATTTCACTTTCACCCACATCAGTCTCGATGACACCTCCTTCCATTCAATCACACACTGCTGTACTTCCGGACTCACTAACAAGGCCACACCTTCTCTTGCCCTTCCTCTATCAACACCTGACAATCTTCCACTCACACTTCCAAACATAGACTAGCCCTTCCCTTTCATCTTCGTTTCACTCAAAGCTAAGACATCCAACTTTCTTCTTGCAAACATTCTCCCAATCTCCTCGCTTTTAGCCTCAATCGTACTACATCCACGCATATTCATAGACCCAATCTTCAGGGTACAGGGATAACTCAATCCCCCATCCTTTTCTCTGGCCTGTCTCTTATTAGGAACTAAAAAGAAGAGGAGGGGGACCCTCGTTCTCTCACCCCGCCTCTTTTAGTCGCCTTTTATGACATGCAGGGAATACGGTGGCAGTATTCTTCCTAACACAACCTGGCCGCAGAGTAGTAGTACCACTCTATAGTGCGGCCAGATTGTGTCCCCCCCCCCCCGCCACAGGGATGGCACACTTGCGATAGGAAATGACCTCAAAATTACGCGTAAAGAAGTAAGAGCTTTCTACGCCCATTAATAATGGTTCTATAACTCAAAACGTAAGAAATACGAAGAAGGCGGTTTTTTGGCCGTTGCCAGGCAACGAGTAGTTGCCAAAACCTTGCGGAGATAACTAGATCATAAGTTGGTCATTGTGGCCAAGTTTGGTAGGAATCGGTTAATTCTGAAGAGTTGGAGTGCCTGCCACAATGAAACAAGAAAGAAAAAGAAAACACAACCAACAAAAAGAGCACCATGGAGCTGGCCAATAGAGATTTTATTGTAGAGGTGTTCTTGGACATCAGTGAAGCCTATGACATATCGTGGCAATACGGTATGCTAATGAAGCTCTCCGGTTATGGTTTAGGAGATAATATGCCTACTTTTGTTTCAAGCTTTTTGAGAGACATCTTTCTTTGTCATGTAATGTAATGTAAACATCGGACGTACAGTATTTATCCATGAGGCTGGAGTGCCTTTGGGCAGTGTGATTAGTCCATTTTAATTTATCAGTATAATAAATGGTTCTCCGTCATCATCTCCCATTCTGGGGAGCCTTCAGTACTCAAGCTGCACCGACGATTGTAAAATTTGGCACCCTTCCCATAATGTGCAGTCACTCATAAAAGAAAAGACCCCCCCCCCTGCGTTAGAGGCAATATAACTCGGGGTTCAGTGCTGGTAACAGTGTATTTGACGTCAGCCATATGGGGGGATGAGGAGGGGTGTTTGAGAGGAGGGCGGAGTTAATCTGCACGAAACACTGTTTCAATCCACATTTCGAGTCAAACATACATTATATCTGACTTCTTATGTTGTCCTTCACACAAAATTAACTTTATGCTACAAGAACAAAGAACTTTCAGGTGATAACACAATCCCATACCCGAAACATACATGCATTAATGTCGCACATGATGCAAATGAAACCCCCGGCCTCAAGCATTAAATGAATGGGCTCGACACACTTAGAATGAACTTTGAATGAACTTCCCCCAAATGCACCTTCACACCCCCACACCTGACGTCATTTACAGTGTTACCAGGACCGATATCATATTGGTTGAAAGGTGTCTTGGCCGGGGGGGTCGTTTCTTTTATGAGTGACTGTACATTTTCGATTGGGAGGGTTCAAGTAATCCTTGATTTCGTCCACGAGTGGCTTTTGCAGAAGGGATTTATGTTTTCCATCTCATAGTGTGCTGCTGTAGCATTTTTCCAACTGTAACGTTCTAATTCGCATTTGGCTATGGGTTACCAGCCGATATCTTTTTAAAATTCTGGCAAATCTTGCAACTGCATTTTGATACAAGATTAAAGTTTAAAATTCGTATTAACATCTGAATTTCCCTAGTCTGTCCTTTAATATCTTTTGGCTGCTACCTGGGGAGCCGACAGAAAATCTTCACTAATGATGTATAAATTCCTTATTAGGCCTAAACTTGACTGCGGCTCACAGGTGAATGGGTCGGAATGTGATGCCAATTAACCATGGAACCTAAAGATGTACACGTGTAGATCATTTGGAAGTAGAGGCGAATGTATCTTCCCTCTGCATCTGCAGAGACCATCTTCTTTTCTTCAACATAAAGATCATCAGGAAATCTGTTGTCAGTAACCTCCCTCCCCCTTCACGACAGCACTAACAACTTAGACAGAAGATTTTCCAGTCACACGTCGTATGCCTACACTTACTCAACCTGAAGCTTTGTGTGTACCTCATGACTGTGACAAGTTGGTGCTTTTAAATATAAAAACCTTGAGAGCCACCCACTCTTACTCTTAATTATTTGTGGCTCACTCTATCTTAGATCATTATGCCGAAGGCAGAGGTCCACCACTTGTTCTCTAATATTAAAAGCTGGAAGTCGATCGTTCTAAGTAGAGTACATGTGCGGTGGCTAGTGTGTGGTCAACTATTTTTGCCCTCCGATGCCGACTTATTTGTTTACTTCTGAATCTTGTGCAATAGGCATGGCCATAGATTATGTTCTAAATTTTCACCATGGCTGCAATATTTTCCGACTCTAAGGCAGCCCTTCAGGAGAATGATTTTAATGAGTTTCAGGGCAGCATCATTAATAAATTGCATTGCTTTACAATGTTCTGAGTACCTCATCATTGTCGTATTTACTACATTGAGAAGGCTGGCTTACTTGCAGAGTCAGCTGTGGAGCTCGAGGAGACCTGAGATGCTCATAGTGATTTGTGGTCTCTCCCTCGAAATGAAATAATTAAATCATCTCTGACAAGGTCAGTGGACCAAACAAGATGTGCCCTCGTGCAAACCGAAGCTTGGTGTCTAGGCAACTGGAAATCATTCCAGTCACCAAGAAGAGAGGGTGTTGGTAAGTCTGGGGATGAAATGTACCTTCATCACTCATATACTGCCATACATAGAAAACAGGTTTCCACCGCACTGTCACATTCTGAATGTAGTGTTACAGTATTTATCATTTATATTATCTCACACTACCGACGACTTCACTTTATTTCATAGATAATGAATGGAGGAAGGAAAAACAAAGGAAAAAAAAAAGTCCATGTGCCTAAAGGCATCCTCCATTCATAAAATATTTATAACAACTGGATTTAAATTGGAGTGGATTAAATGTTTGTGGGAAACATCTCCCAGGAAGTGAATTCCAGAGAGTAGTAGTTCTGGGAATAAATGAATTTTGATAAGCAGAGGTTCTGCATTGCTGGGGAGAGAGTGTGAGTTCATGGGCGCTCCCAGCTGCCCGAGTCGGGAGAAAATGTGAAAGGGAGGCACAACTGAAGCCAGTTCGTCAGGGCACTTACGATCAAAGTATCGATAAAACAAAGCTAAAGAAGCAATATCTCTACGTACCGATAATGGAGGAAGATCCTGCGTAATGGCAGGATTATTGATTAATCTAATGACTTTATTTTGAATTTTGTCCACCTGCCTCAATGCAACCGCTCCACATCCACTCCACAGTGGTGAACAGTATTCGATCTGAGAACGCACATGACTTTTGTATATTGTGGCCATCTGCTCGTCAGTGAAGAACTCACGAACTCTGTACATGTCCCAATTTTTTGGAAGCATTTTTAGCAAGGGATTTAACATAAGCTGTCCAGCTTAGGTTGGGTTTTAGAGTAGCACCTAGGATATCAATTGTAGTGGATATGGGAATATTGACATCATTTAAAGTTATGTGAGAGTCTGAGGAATTCTTTCTGTTGGAGAAATTAGTGTATTTAGTTTTCTGAGCATTAAATAAGACCATGTTTGTTTGTCCCCATTGATTAATTT
Source organism: Coenobita brevimanus (assembly GCF_032717465.1). NCBI lineage: Eukaryota > Metazoa > Arthropoda > Malacostraca > Decapoda > Coenobitidae > Coenobita > Coenobita brevimanus. The sequence goes on from NC_136978.1 coordinate 24,380,138, forward strand.
TAGAAAGGTCCTGGTTCAGAGAAATTGCTGTGTTTATTTGGGAATTTATAATATTAAACTGTGTAAAGGAGGTACTAAATGTGAAAGATCTATGAAGGGTCGAGTCATCAGCATAAGAGTGTATTGGGTTGTGAGTGACAGATAGGAGGTCATTTATATGAATGAGAAAGAGGGTTGGTGCCAAAACTGATCCCTGAGGTACGCCAGGATTTATTGAATGAAACTGAGAATAAATTCCATCTACCATGACCCGTGTTTTTCTGTTATGAAGGTAATAAGAAATTAGAGGAACCAGTGATGCAAGGCCATGGTGTGACATATTAGACAATAAGGCCCGGTGCCATACTCTGTCAAATGCTTTTGATATATCAAGGGCTATTGTGTGTGTTTCACCATGTTGGTCTATTGTATTGTTAATCTGATGGGTAAGATGGCAAAGAATGTCTACAGTTGGACGTTCTTGTCTAAATCCATACTGCTGATCATTGATTAATTTATTGATTTCTAGATGCTTAATTATGTTTGTTAATTAGCATCTCAAAAACTTTACCGAGAATGGAAGTTATTGCAACTGGCCTATAGTTTGATGGATCAGAAGTTGCCCCCTTTTTAGGAACAGGATGGATATTTGCTTCTTTCCAAGAAGCTGGAAAACTTGAGGTACGTATGCATAAGCTGAAAAATTTTGCCAGTACAGGAGCCAACAATGAGCAGCAATTTTTAAGTACTATTGAAGAAATTTCATCTGGACCAGTAGCTTTGTCTGCTGAAAGATTCTGTAATACAGCTTGTACGTATCTGGTGTGAATCATGAAAGGAGGTATTTGAGGGGAATCAAAATCAAGTACGGGAATATTGTGATTTTCTGTATTTAAGGTTTTGTTGAAAAAATGTTAGCACGAAGTTTGGTTTTTCCACGTGGATCACTTGCTAGATTTTCATTGGGGGACTGTAAAGGTGGAATGGAAGAGGTGGTAGTGAAGTTAGTTTTGAATGAATTGAGGTTAGACCAGAATATTTGTTATCATTCGGGTTGTTTAGTAGTTTGTTAGCTTGTCTATGTAGAAAGCTTGATTTAGAAAGTTTGATAATAGTTTTGGCATGGTTTCTGATATTTCTATAATAGTTAAAGGCTTCTTTGGTTTTGGTCCTTGTATAAGTGTTATAGGCTATTTTTTTTATGTTCTGTTACTCTAGCACAATTGTGGTCAAACCATTTAGGAGAATTACATCTTTTTCTGTAACTATGATGGGGAATGAATGTTTCCATGCCGACTTTAATGGTATCCTGTACGTGGCCCAATGTGGAATTTTCATCTTGGGAGAAAAAGGAGGTCCAAGGAACATCCATGAAAAAATTATGGAGTCCCTCCCAGTCTGCCTTGTCGTGGTGCCATTTAGTCACCATGACAGGTTCAGAGCAGGAGGGTATGGTAGGTGTTAAACTGGTGGCTTGAATTAGACAATGATCCGAGGATCCGAGGGGGACTTCACTTCGACATTATAATTATCTGAATTGGTTGTTAGAAACAAGTCCAATAGATGGGGATTTAGATTGGGTTTGTCTGGTACACGAGTGGGTTGACTGACTAACTGGGTGAGATTAAATGAGTCTGCAAATAGCTCACATTCAAGACCAGAGTCATCAGTTCTGGCTGAATAAGTGAGCCATTCAACATTAAAATCACCCAGAATAGTAATTTCTGATGCAGTATTAATGTTGAGGACACTTAGCTGTGAAGACAGAGTCAAATAAATTCGGCTCTGGAGGGGCATTAGAACGATAAACACAACATAAATACTTAACTTTACCAAAAGAATTTAATTTGTTTATGGAATAGTCGAAATAAGGACAATTAAATTTAGGAATCTCCTCCAGGGCAATTTCTGATTCAGGCAGGCAACATATGCCTCCTTTAGGTCTGAAATTTTGAATCATGATATAACCAGGAGAATTAAATCTAGCTAAATCAGAGATGGAGCTTACTTGTGTCTCTGTCAAAAATAGCAGATCATGGGATTTAAACTGGAGAAAATTTTGAACAGAAAATCTACCGCATCACAGCAGATGTCCCCCTCACCCTTTCCAGCTTCTTGAATGATGAGAATCTTGCCATGAGGAAGACGGGACTGATCAGGGGGATGAGACTTTCACCATGTCTTTTTTTTTTTTTCCTTGTTATAAATACTTGTATTTTTCATTCTTTAATCAGTGTATACAGACAACATACATGGAATAATTCTTGCTTCCACTAGTTCTGTTTCATAATATGTTGGTGTTCCTTATGTTAAACCGCGTGCTTCGCCTGACAGTCAGCAGTAGAAGAGTGCAAGTATGCTATGTAAGAAGGTATTGCACACTTGTAGTCGATGATGTTCTATTGGCCGAGGTATTTCATTTTTTGTTCATATATGAGTTTTTTACCCCCGTCTGTATAGGGTTTCATAATTACTATCGACGGTCGAAGTACAATCAATGGTTCGTGTACACTTAAATTCTAATCCATTTAATTAACAGTATTCATGTCTTCTATATTAAACCACGTATCTCGCCTGAGAGTAAGCATTTTTTTTTTTTTGTTTAATGCAATGAAGAAGGAACAACGGCCAGGAGCCCGCAAGATGTTCCCTATAAGAAGAAAACAAAACCAAGATATGAGTGAGCCAAATTCCAAATCCGGTCAAGAAGAGTGCAAGACTGCAATACAGAGGGCTGTTGGATATTTGCTGTCGATGATGATCTGCTGGTAAGATATTTTCTCCATTAGTGTGAGCCCAGTATGACTGCTTAATCAGATTTAAGTATTCGTTTCTTTAGGATTTTGTAATGGATAGAGATTTATTTGTTAGGTTTCTGGTTACTGGGGTTTTTAGATCTGATTTTTATTGTATTTTAATCTCCAAGTAAGCATTAGTAAAAATAAAGATTATCTATCTATCTATCTATATCTATATCTATATCTATCTATCTATCTATCTATCTATCTATCTATATATATATATATATATATATATATATATATATATATATATATATACAGTATATATGTATTATACAGTGCACTATAAGCCAGTGTGTGTGTGTGTGTGTGTGTGTGTGTGTGTGTGTGTGTGTGTGTGTGTGTGTGTGTGCAGTGCAGTCGAACTGGAAGAAGGATTTTGATTAAACTTGGCAGGATGGTTGGAATTGGGTCCCAGATGGGCCAGTTTCAGATTCATGTCGATTGTTATTTTCTGTATGGGTGTTTTACTCCCACTGGTGTTACAATGCTCTCACAGTAAAAAGGCGGGGCATTTCCGTAAAGTTTCATATGTCTTTGCAGAGAGAGAGAGAGAGAGAGGTGCTACCCAAAATATCCAGTAATTTGAGCAGAGGGAGCCAACCGTTTGCATTTTGCCTTTTCCCGCCAGGAGGAGTCACCAGCACCCCTTGTACGTCAATGTGGCCTCTGCCGAGTCTGTGAGCCTACGTGTTGTTGAGCTACGCTTACTATTGTAACGTGGTGTGTAGATGGTTTGGCGGTTTTGCAATGGCGAACCTCACGGAACAAAGAACCTGCATCAAATTCTGCTTCAAAATCAAGAAGACGGTTGCAGAAACTCACCAGTTCCTTCAGCACGCCTTTCCTGACAATGCCATGTCCCAGAGCAGAACATTTTTCTGGTACAAGAGGTTCGAGGAAAGATGAACATCCACCAAAGACGATGACCGTTCGGGACGACTGTCAATGGCAACAACACCAGAAAACGTCAAAAATGTTCGTCAGGCTATCCTTGCAGATCGTAGACGAACTATCCATGACGTTTGTGATATCGTTAGACTGTCGTACGGGAGCGTGCAACGCATTTTGTCAGACGTGTTGGACATGAGACGCATCGCTGCAAAATTTGTGTCAAGACTACTGAGGGACGAGCAGATGACACATTGCTTTGCAATTTGCAGGGAGCTCAGGAATCAGGTCAGAGATGATGCCACCTTCATCTCCAAGGCCATAACTGGTGATGAATCATGGGTTTATGGTTATGACTCGGAGACAAAGCAGCACTAATCGCAATGAAAGTCTCCCAATTCACTGAGGCAAAACAAATGCTTCAAGTTCATAGTAATATTAATTCGATGTTGATCGTTTTCTTCGATATCCAAGGGAATGTTCACAAGGAATTCATCCCACCCTGTCAATCTATCAGCGGAAAGTTTTACTGTGATGTTTTGCAGCATATGAGGAAGAACATCCACCGCAAACGTCTAGGACAGTGAAAGAACAAGGACTGGATCCTACATCGTGACAACGCCCCCACCCACACATCAATTGTTATCCGGCAGTTCCTGGCTTCCACTAATAAGGTAGACATTCCCCACCCACCCTATTCGTTTGAACTTGTCCTCTGCATCTTTTTCCTGTTTCCAAGCTGAAATTACGACTGAAAGGGCGTCGACTTGACTAGATTGAGGAGATCCAGACAGAATCACAGGAGGTGCTCAAGACCACCACGCCTGAAGCCTTCCAGGGATGCATGGACTCGTGGAAAAATTGCTGGGACGACTGCATACATGCCCAAGGGGGCTACTCCGAAAGCAACAGTGATAACTAGGAAGTAAGATAACTTGTTTTCCTACAATATTCAAATTACTGGAACTTTTGGGTATACAGTATATATATATATATATATATATATATATATATATATATATATATATATATATATATATACAGGGTGTTCAGTAAATATGTAGCAAAAACCAGGGGATGTATTCCGGAGACGATACTGAATGCAAATGACTAAATGAGCATATTGCCAAATCACAATAGTTTGGGAGTTACAGCATTTCACAGATCTGCTATGGTTGTGTTGTAGTCAGGGCACTGTAAATGAGACTGATGCGTTTTAGGTATGGGCATATTGTACTTGGGCTACACCAAGGCAAATGTTAAGGATAGATAAACACACATGTGATGGAAAGAAATAGACAGGGCAGTGATTATTGACTTAGAAAAATACAGAGTTATTACATGACTTCAAGTAGTACAGGGTAATTACATTTACAGCATGTGTAGATCGATTGGTTTGATAGATAGTTACAGACTAAAATATGAGCAACGAATTTAGTGAGGAGCAGTAGTGCTGAGCTGATGTGTTTACATGTATTGTATATGTAAAGTCGTACAGCGTGGCCAGATTTCCCAGGAGAGACAACGAGTGGGCAGGTAGTTAGCCAGGTGAAGTTGAGAGGGAAAAAAGGGGCATGGGCTAGGTCGCCCGCTCGGTTTTAAACCCCTTAATGAGGTAGGCAGAACACAGGTACGGGCATGTCGTCTGAATAGGTGAATCTGATTGGTTTAGGCACCACTAACGGCGAGTAGGGAAGAGAGATCGAATATTATTGGTAGTGGCACTAGTACGGGTGAGGAGGGATGGGAAACTGAATACTATTTATAGCGGCACAAGTAACGATGCTAAATAAGAGAACAAAGTGGGGGAAAACCACTAGGGACCACGCAGAAAGGAAACCACGTGTGTAGGTGAAATGCAAGGTACAATATGAATATAACTTTGTGGTGTAATATAAGCCACAGCACTCCCCCTCCCCCTCCTCCGTTTTATAGCAGAAAAAAGAAATATATTATTAGGGCACAAGGTACAAATTATATATCCAGTTTTCGAAGTGAGTGAACATTTGAAAGTGATCTGAATGCAGTAATTACAAATAGCAGTTGTGACAGACCAGAGAATTACTAATGAAAAGTCCCTTGCATGGTTATGTGTGATGAAGTAAGGTATTAAATAAGGGGCACATGACTATAACCTAAGAAAGAGTAGCTGGGCATAACTTTCTGTAGGAGAATTTGACTGGTGCTTAGCCATTATGCGCAAATGAATGAGACAGTTATGCCCGCCTTTACAATTGAGTCATTGTAGGAAGGAGAAGACAAAAAAAAAATTTTACAATACAAATGAAACGTAGGTGTGTGACGAAATGGAGTGTCTTCAGTTTTTGGTATCAGATTATAATGGAGTGTAAAATTGTGGTGGTTTAATGAGATGGCCTGCTTGTGTGTAGGTAAATGTGGTAGTTGTTGATGTAGTTTGTTGGTTTGTGGTGAGCAGTGGAGGGGTTACGGGAACGACGGGTGTTGAGGGATGAGGGGTATTGACTAGGGAAGGGGTGAGGACTGGGGGGAAAGAGTGTGGGGTAGGATTACCTGAGGTTGATGGAGAGGGTGGGTTAGGGGTAAGGACTGGGTAAGGGGTGGGAGCTGGGGGAGTAAGGTGGGAGGTAGGATCACCTGAGATTGATGGAGAGGGTGGATTAGGTGTAAGGACTGGGTGAGGGGTGGGGGCTAGGGAAGTAAGGTGAGAGGTAGGATCATTGGAAGTTGACGGAGAGGTTGGGATAGTGGTTGTAAGGTGAGTGCTCAAGGTAGGGTTTGTGGACGGTAGTGTGGGTGGTTGTGAGAGAGTGTTTGCATCAGTGATAGTGGTTTGCTGTACTGTATGATGACTGAGTCGGTGTGTGGTGATGAAAGGGAGTGGAGGATACGAACTGACAAAGGGGATGGGAGGTGTGTGCATGTGAGTGGTGCATGTAGGTATTGGTGCCGGGGTTTGAGGTGTAGGATGTGTGCGTGTGGTTGGTGGTCTGGCAAGGTTGAGAGATGACGTGTGCGGTGTTGGCTGTGACTGAGTTTGTGGTGTGGCCGGTTTGACTCTGTCTGAAGAGATTGTGGATGATTTCCCGTGTTTGTATATTGTAACTGTTTTGTTTGAGTTTGTGATCACAGGGTATGGGCCTTCGTATAGGGTTTGGAGTTGTGTAGTGCAGTGACTCCTCCTCACGATGACTTGTTCAGCATCTGGTAGGGACTGGGGGATGAACAGCGCATGGTGCTGGCAAGAACGAGGAGGGACTGGTTGTGGTGCCTGCATTGCCTGCTGGAGCTCTGGGAGGAAAACCAGGGCCAGCGTGCCTGGTTGCGAGGTGAACTGCCCCGGCAGCCTCAAGTTTTCCCCGTATGTTACCTTCGTCAGGGAAGTACTGGTGTCCTCCTTCTCCATAACCCTCAAGTTTAGGAGGATGACTGGCAGCACGGCCACCCAATTCACTGGATTGGGAAGTGCCCTCAGTGCTTCCTTCAGGCGACGGTGGCAGCGCTCAGTCATCCCGTTTGCTTGAGGGTGATTTGCTGAAGTTCTATGGCGTCTAGCACCCAGGAAGTCCAGTACGTATTGCCAGGCCCATGATTCAAATTGGGGGCCGTGGTCTGTGACGATCACCTGCAGGTCACCAAAACAAGCATCCCAGGATGCCAGGAAGTGATATGCAACATGGTCAGCCGCAGCATCCAGCATGGGCATGGCCTCGACCCACCTTGTCGCTCTATCTATGCACGTTAAGATATAGCGGTTACCCTTAGATTCGGGCAGGGGGCCGAGGATGTCAATGTGGACCGTGTGGGAGCATTGGATTGATGTGGGCAGCGGTTGAAGTGGTGTCCTGGTGTGGCGATGCACCTTTGCTGCCTGACAAGCCACGCACACTCGGATCCAGTTAGTGGTGTCATGCCTTATACCTAGCCATACCACTCACTGGCTAAGTAAGCTGTGCATACCATGAATGCCTGGGTGCACCATCTCATGGTAATGACTAATGACTTGCGTTCAGAATCATTGGGGAACATAGGGCCGTGCTGTACTGCAAGATATGTCACACCAGAGTTTCCGGGGTGTGCCGGTGATATCGAACTGTTGTACTTGCAGTGAGGTCATGGACCGCAGGAATGCTTGGAGTTCCTGATCGTCCTCCTGCTGCCAGGCCAAGGCTGCATAGTCAATCTGGGGTAGTCTAGGGCCAACAACTGAAACTGCATGGGACAGGGAGTTCTCAACCGTGTTCAGGTCCCCACTGATATGCTGGATGTTAGTGGAAGACTCTGATATGAAGGCTAGCTGTCTTGCCACCAGAAGAGACCAGTCTTCCCCTTTCTGAGCCATGGCGTAAATAAGGGGTTTATGGTCTGTGAGGATGGTGAATTCTCTACCTTCCAGAAGGTGCCTGAAATGTCTGACTACCTCATATATAGCCAGCAACTCCCTGTCGAAGGCACTGTATTTGTGGTGGGCAGGGTTAAGGCACTGGCTGAAGAATGTGACAGGTACATTTGTACCTGTGATTTGTTGTTGTAGGATTGTACCCACTGCTTCGGCAGAGGTGTCTGTGATGAGTGTCATGGGGGCATCTGGTGATGGGTATGCTGGGTGGGGTGCAGTGGCAACGTGGTTTTTGAGGGTGGTGAAGGCATAGTCTGATTGTGCGGTCCACTCAAGAAGCTTGGAAGATGTCTTTTTTGTCCACTTCAGGAGATCGTTAAGGGGGGCTAGTGTGGATGCGGCGTTTCTAAGGAACCTTTGATAATACCTGACCATCCCCAAGAACTCCCTGAGCCTGTGTGGTGTAGCTGGGCAAGGGAAGTCTTTAATGGCATTCACTTTCTGTGGGAGGGACATGATACCTGTGGCTGATACCCTATGGCCCAAGAAATCCAATTCGTCTGCACTGAGGATACACTTCGCTGGGTGCACACGCGGCCCCTAGTCCCACAGGCGTTGGAACAGCATTTGGAGATGTGTTTTGTGCTGCTCATGGGAATCAGAAGCAATGAGGATGTCATCAATGTACACCATGACAAAATCTAGCCCCCTGACAACCTGGTCCATAAATCTCTTAAACGTCTGTGCAGCGTTTCTGAGGCCGAAATTCATCTTTGTGTATTCAAAAAGGCTGTCTTGGGGATGTCCTTCTCTGCCACAGGGAGTTGGTGGAATGCCCTGACTAGATCGATCTTGGAAAATACTCGACAGCCATGCAGTTGGTGGTAGAAATCCTGGATGTGGGAAATGGGGTATCTATCGGGAACTGTCATCGCATTCAGTGCCCTGTAGTCCCCACATGCTCTCCACTCACATTGCTGTGCCTTAGGAACCATGTGTAGAGGGGATGCCCAACAGCTTGATGAAGGCTGAATGGTGCCCTTGTCAAGCATCACCTGAAACTCCTTCTTTGCTGCCTGACAACGTTCTGGGGGAAGATGTCTGGGACGGGTGAAACAGGGTGGCCTAGAAGTGATGATGCAATGCTCTACACCATGGTCTGTGCGGCCGTGGTTGGGAGTCTGAGAGGTCAAGAGGGGAAACTAGCTTAGTATGGAATCGTACGAGGACTCCTGATGAAGGTGTGTAATGAGTGGCGGATTACCAGCACACTCGGTTACTTGGAAGGACGAGTTTGAGGGTCTGTGATATAGATTCCGTCCTCTGGTGTCCACTAGCAAGTCATGTGCCTCCAAGAAGTCGATGCCAATTATGGTTTGATTAACGTCTGCAACGAGGAATTGCCAAGTAAATGACACTGATTGGGCAAGTCCCACATGATGGGATTCCATGCTGTATGTGGCTATGGGGGTGCGGTTTGCTGCTATCAGGTCAAATGCGGGCTGCTGAGCCGTTTTGTGGTCAGAGGTAGGAGGGACTATACTGAATGTGGCTCCAGTGTCAATAAGGTATTTTGTGCCGGAGATGGCATCTCTAACCCATAGCAGTTCCCTGGAGCCAGTGAAACGTGGCGTGACTTTGGGTGTGCTGATAATGACGTGGAGTTTGGTATGAGTGGCGGGAGACACTAATGGGATTGTCTCCTGCCACATGCGTTTCCTGTGAATACGCAAGGTGGTGCGCATCGTCTAGCTTCCATGCCAAAGCGCTTGTGATAGGTACGCAACACGAAATCATCCCTTCCTGTTTGGGGATTAGCATTCCGACCATGGTTCACTGGGGGAACACTGTTGGAACACGGAGGGGCTGGGGAATGATTTGCAACACTGGGGGTCTGAATGGTGAAGCCACTTATTTATTCAGGGATGCTAGGTGGAGGCGGAAGTCTGGTGGCATGAGCTGGAGGAGGTAATCTCATAAGGTGGCCCCCACTGCCATGAGAGTGGCTTGAATGTGGGCAAGAAGGGCCGAGGGGTGCTGCTGTTGGGAACGAATTTCATCCAGCTCCATTAAAAGTGCCTGCTTTGGTTTGCCCAGGGCCCGCAGCAGACTTTCCTTTAGGGTTATATATTTGTGCTCTGTAGGTGGTTTCAGGAGTATGTCCTGTGCAAGGGCAGCTACTTGAGTTGGGAGAGTGCAGACAACTGCTCTGAATTTGTCATCATTGGTACCTTCAGGCCATGCGGCATTAACTTGTATAAACCATGTGTTAATATCGTACGTGAATGTAGGAAGGGATAGACGGATGTTATTTAAGGTATCCTTGTTCTTTAAACACCCCAGGAAGTCACCACTGTAGCATTTTAGTTATGGGTATATTGTACTAGGGCTACACCAAGGCAAATGGTAAGGATAGATAAACACACATGTGATGGAAAGAAATAGACAGGGTAGTGTGTAATGACTTAGAAGAATACAGAGCTATAACATGACTTCAAGTAGTACAGGGTAATTACATTTAGAGCATGTGTGGTGGCTCAATCGGTAGAGAGGTGGCCTGCAGTCCTAACGGACCCATGTTCAAATCTGGGGCAGGGAACAGCTTAAAGATTTGAATTTCATATAATCAGGCTTTACTGATCTACCAGAAGACCCGCTGACATGTCTTAAAAATACCCCCAGCAATACCAATACAGCCCTAGCAAGTATTTAATATGGACGGTGGGTGTTAGCACCAAAGTGGTGACATGTAGAGGTGTATGGTATGTAGGAGGACTGCTGGGCCTTGATAGCAGGCTGTGAAGCCTATGCCTAGAGTCGGACATGTAAAAAAAAAAAAAAAAAGAAATTGTTTAGATAGATAGCTACAGACTAAAATATGAGCAATGAATCTAGTGAGGAGCGGTCGTGCTGAGCTGATGTGTTTAGGTGTATTGTATATGTAAAGTTGTACCACGTGGCCAGATTTACCAGGAGAGACGGCGAGCAGGCAGGTAGTTAGCCAGGTGAAGTTGAGAGGGAAAAAAGGGGCGCGGGCTAGGTCGCCCCCTTGGTTTTAAACCCCTTAATGAGGTAGGTGGAGCACAGGTACGCCTAGGTTGTCTGAATAGGCGAATTTGATTGGTTTAGGCACCACTACCAGCGAGTTGGAATGAGAGATCGAATATTATTGGTAGCAGCACTAGTACAGGTGAGAAGGGATGGGAAATTGAATACTATTGGTAGCGGCACGAGTAACCAAGCTAAAAAAGGGAACAAAGTGGGGAAGGAAACCATGTGTGCAGGTGAAATGTGAGATACAATGTGAATATAACTTTGTGGTGTAATATACCCCACAAGATGTCCATCACATACAGTAAAATTTATTAACAGTATTATACAACATGCTTTACAGCAAATGTTTGCAGGGGCGCATTAAAAGCGAGGTGTATCCTACAGAGGTTTTAAACCATGAGAAAGTGTGGCTTCGTGTGCAGGACTGTGTGGCACGCATCAACAACATTCCCGGGGCTTTGGAACATATGTGACAGTCACTTCTGCAACGGGCTGCAGCATGCATTGGAGCAAGAAGGCCGGGGTTGTGAACATATGCTGTAAATGTGAATGACATACCAGTGTCAAGCATGTTGAATAATATTGTTAGTAAATCTCACTGTAAATGATGGACGCCTCATATACAATCCCCTGATTCCAACACATTCCTAGCAGATCTGTGAAGTGCTGTAACTCACAAACTATTGAGATTTGGCAATATGCTCATTTAGGAATTTGCATTCAGTATTGTGTTAGGAATACATCTGATTTTTGCTACATATTTACTGAACACCCTGTATATTGTTACATAGCCTATGATTTCATCATCCTTTGTGTAATTTTAACGCACAGTTGCTGCATGTTTGATCACGAGCGTGTTCTGCCTCAGTTCCCCCCTTCTACCGTTATAGTAGAGTAAGTCGTTCTTTATGTTGAACCTGCGGGATTGTCAACTCTTTGTCCCCATGGCTTCATTTGGCGTCCTTCTTACAAGTTGTATCAAGCTCTGCTGGCCCCTATATAATGAGCCCAGTCTCTGCATCATTGCCACTTAGATCTGCTCCTCATTTTGTTCACATCTCTGTCCTCCCCTGTACAGATATTATTATTGTGAGTGCTCAAGAAATCTCCAAACATCTAGCAGCCGTGTGTAATTTGAGTATAACTGTCGTATTTTTTCTTGTACTGTGTAGCATAGGGTTGATTCGTGGGCCTAGTGGGGTCTTTGTGATTAGTATAGGGTTTTATATCAGTCATTTTTGATAATAGTTTGTATCTGTAGTAATTTATCTGGCATTCACTGAGTATTATCTGGTATCTCATTTTATCAGGGCTGACTTAGATAAATTTACTCTTGCTAATTTCGTGTTAAATAGAGGCTATTGCAGTTAACCATATATTTAACCTGTTTATTTGCCATTACATTATCCTTATGAGTTCTGAATGTTTTGTTGTTAGTTTGTGCATTAAACTTTAACTTGTAATTTTACCTAACTCTTTTGTTTTGAACCTGGAACTTTACGGGACAGTAGTGATTTTTAGCATTCTCACTTAAAGTGTACATTATCTTTCTCTGTTCCGTAACATAAATTTGGCGACCTCATATCAGGATATTCAGGATATTATCATAAGGATATTGCTTGATATTTTGTGACTGTTACTTATTAATTATGTCTACTATTACTACACTTGATGAAGCCAAAGATTTTTTGTCAAATGTGCAAACAGTGTGTGATGTAGAAAACAGAACAAAGAATGAACTTCAGCTTGTTGCTCAACAATTGGGAATTGCTGTTCGCTCTCATCATTCTAAAGATCAAATTGTTGACATGATTAATGAAAGCTTGTTTAATGTAACTCCTCCAAATGAGCAAATGCAGATTGAATTAGCTAAGTTACAGCTAGCCCTGCAGGAAGCTAAGGCTAAGGAGGCGGAGGCCCGTTCTAAGGAGGCGGAGGCCCGTTCTAAGGAGGCTGAGGCACAAGTTGAAATTGCTAGGATTCAGGCAGACCATGAGTATCGCATGAAACAAGGTGGAACTGGATCATCTAGCTCTGATGATTTTGATGTGGCTAAAAATGTTAAACTTGTCCCTCCTTTTAATGAATCTGATTTAACAAAGTATTTTCAGTTGTTTGAGAGGGTAGCTACAGGTTTTAATTGGCCTAAGGAGTATTGGCCAGTACTCCTTCAAACTGTTCTCACCGGTAAAGCTCAAGTAACTTATGCATCTTTGCCTCAGGATCAGTCTGATAATTATGATGAAGTTAAGAGCTTGATTCTTAAGGCCTATGAGCTTGTTCCTGAAGCTTATAGAGTAAAATTTAGGACAACTTACAAGCAAGATAAGCAATCCCATGTTGAGTATGCAAAAATCAAAGAAGATCTGTTAGAGCAGTGGTTAAATTCTAAGAATGTGGATTCTGATTTTGGTAAATTTAAGCAGATGATTTTGCTGGAGGACTTCAAGAGTTGTATTGGTAAAGATGTAAGCCTATATCTTGATGAGAAAAGAATAGATAATTTGTCTGATGCTGCAGTTTTAGCTGATGAATATGTTCTCACTCACAAGAGATATTCTAAAGAAAAAGGGAAAGCTGAGAGTAAGTACGTTGCCTCTACTCAGAGTACAGGTAACAGGAAAGAGAATAAAGATGATGTTTCTCAGGAAGTAAATACCAGCTTCACCTCTAGATTTCAGAAAAGTAAATGTACTTATTGTAGTAAGCTTGGTCATACTACGGAGAAATGTTTCAGGAGACAGCGTGATGTGAACAAAAAGGAGTCTTTAAATATTCAGTCAATTGGTCTAGTGTCCACTCTTGAGAGTTCCCAGAATTCTTTAACTGAGTTAACTGAACCTGCTTTGAGGGGGTAACTTAAATTCTCATGATGGAGCTCCTCTTTTGAGCAGTAACGTGGGTGACACTCTCAAGAGTTCATGTGCTAATTTCCTGTCTGATGGTTTTGTCAGTCCTCTGGACAGTAATGACAGGAAATCAGTTCAAATATATCGTGACACAGGTGCTTGCCAATCCCTTAGGCTGACCAGTGTTCTAGGCCCTAATGTTAATTCCTCTGATGAAACTGTAATCTTACAAGGTGTAGGGAATAATTACTTCTCTGTCCCTCTGTGCAGAGTAAATTTAGAGTCTGGTTTTGTTAATGGTTCCGTTATGGTTGGGTTGGTTGAGACACTCCCAGTGTCAGGTGTAACTTTCTTACTTGGAAATGATATTGGTGGAAGTCAAGTGTGTCCAGCTCCTCAGTTGTCTAGTGAGCCAGTGGCTGCGGCCCAGGATTGTGATGTCTCTGATGTGTTCCCTGCATGTGCTGTCACTAGGGCTAAGTCTAAAGTTACTGGTGATTTAGAGGATAATGATGATGATGATGTTATCCTAGCTGACACTTTTCTTGCTAATATGGACCACTCACCAGATGAGGCAGTACCCCGTAGTGTTGATAATTTGTCTCGTCAAGAGTTGGTTGAGTTGCAGGTTGCTGACCCTGAGTTGAAAGGTCTAGCTAACTCTGCTTACAGTGAAGAAGAGTCAGCCGGTGCTTCTACTTGTTATTATGTAAAGTCAGGAGTACTTATGAGGAAGTGGAGACCCCCAACAGCATCAGCCGACTGTGAATGGGAGGTTGTACATCAAGTTGTCATCCCTCGTGTTTGTAGGCAGGATATCATTCGAGTGGCTCATGATACCAGTTTGGCAGGACACCTTGGAGTGAGGAAGACTGTGGCACGCATTTTGAAACACTTCTACTGGCCAGGTATCTTCAGGGATGTTTCCTGGTATTGTAAGTCTTGTCACACCTGTCAAGTTGTGGGGAAGTGTAATCAGACCGAAAAGGTTGCACCTCTAGTTCCCATTCCTCCTTTTGAGGCGCCTTTCACCCGTGTGTTGGTGGATATTGTGGGCCCTCTTCCTAAGACTTCTTCAGGATTTTCTTATGTGTTGACCATGATTGATATGGCTACTCGTTATCCTGAAGCCATTCCACTTAGAAACATCTCAGCAAAGAACGTGGTTAAGGAAATGCTAGGGTTCTTCACAAAGTTTGGTCTACCCAAGGAGGTAC
>NC_136978.1:24400246-24517585 GCF_032717465.1 Coenobita brevimanus
GATAAAGGGGGGCTATAGAGAGAGAGAGAGAGAGAGAGAGAGAGAGAGATGAAGGGGGGCTATAGAGAGAGAGAGAGAGAGAGATGAAGGGGGGATATAGAGGAAGAGAGAGAGAGAGAGAGAGAGAGATAAAGGGGGGCTATAGAGAGAGAGAGAGAGAGAGATAAAGGGGGGCTATAGAGAGAGAGAGAGAGAGAGAGAGAGATGAAGGGGGGATATAGACGAAGAGAGAGAGAGAGAGAGAGAGAGAGAGAGATACAGGGGGGTTATAGAGAGAGAGAGAGAGAGAGAGAGAGAGAGAGAGAGAGAGAGAGGGGCTAGAGAGAGAGAGAGAGAGAGAGGGGCTAGAGAGAGAGAGAGAGAGAGAAAAAAAAATTAGGAAAAAATAGGAAAAAAAAAAATATATATATATATATATATATATAGATAGATAGATAGATAGATATATTTGGGGATGGCACACACACACGGAGGGCAATAAACAGTTATGAGAGCATGGAAAAACAACTAACAGGGATCGTCCCTGCGAAATGATCGTATATGGTGCAGCGATTGGTCCTTTGGACATATATAACATCACCTGTGTAGTGACGCTCGTATTGAAAGTTGTTGCGTGAGGGTGGATAATATCTTTTTTTTTTTTACAGCACAGAACCTAAAGACATTGAACTTTTGTGAGAATTATTACTGCCAAGCTACATTAGTCAAGATGGAAAGGAAGAGATTGTCAGCTGAGGAGTGGCAGAAGGTTCTGTTTGAGGAGGAGACGACTAGCGAGGAGGATGAGGAGATAAGCGGTGCCTCAAGTGAGGAGGACTGGGTTGACATAGATGATCCAACCCCTGAGGCGTCTGAAACACCACGCCTGACAAGACGGGAGCGGACACCAACACCACCGGTGTCCCATGGTTCAACCCAGCCGTTGTCCCCACTTGAAGAAGAGGCATCGCCTCCTATCGGACCAGTGGGACCAAGAGCGACCGCTGTCTCTCCTCCTTTTGCCTCCAGGTACCCCTTTGCCGGCCTAACGTCCCCGTCAGGGCCGAGTTACATGACACTGGCACCTGCACGTCGTGCACTTTCGGCACTGGAACTGGTGCAGGATGCGACTGTGTCATCCTCCCCTGGCCGGGCCCCAAGAGGAGAACCCCGCACCGACCCCGAAGAGGAGAGAGTGTCGTCGTCCTCTCCATCACCGACACCTTCCCCGCCACGAAGACGCCGCGGTCCTCAGCGTGGCCATGGAGGCCAGCCAAGGGGTCGCCGAGGAGGCACAAGGGTGTCGGAACCCCGACCCACTGCGACCCGTGTGACTGGTGTTGACGCACGTGACGAGGGGTGGAGCAGTGGCCCATTCACGCCAGCAAATGGGCCCTTTACCGGATCCCCTGGGATGAAGGTTGAGACGCCAACAACTCCTCTGCAGTTTTTCCAACTATTCTTCACCAGGGAGTTGTTGGCGTACTTAACCCGCGAGACAAACAACTACGCAGCATTCTTGGGGACTGGTTTGGACTCATGGTTTATCTGTAGTGAAGAGATGATGGCCAGGTTCCTGGGGATCTACTTACTCATGGGGGTAGTTACAATGCCGACCATCAGGCATTACTGGCATCGGTCCAGGGTGCACAACTACCCCATGTTTTCGCAAGTGATGAGTGGAAGGCAGTTTCGGGCCATCTTGAAACACTTCCACACGTTCAACTCGCTTGCCATCCCCGGGGACAGTCAAGACCGGCTCATCAGGGTTCGCACGGTACTCGAGTACCTCCTTCAGCGGTTCAGGAACACCTACTAGCCCGAAGAAAATCTCAGCCTGGATGAGGGATCATTGGCTTGGAAGGGGAGGCTCAGCTTCCGCGTCTACAACCCAATGAAGCCTGCCAAGTATGCCATCAAATTTTACATCCTGGCTGAGGCTTGTTCGGGCTACATCTTCAACTTTGACGTGTATACGGGGCAGAGGAAGACCTTGGAGCAGACGGTCATGGGCCTCGTAGAGCCGCTGAAGGATCAGGGATACAAAGTTTACATGGACAATTATTACAACTCTGTATCCCTGTGCAAACTCCTCTTCACTGCAGGAACCTACGTGTGTGGGACCCTACGCCTGGCTAGAGGAGCACCGAAGCAGCTGCAGGACATCGCACGGGGCAGGGATCTACCGGCGCCGGGCATCACATGGATGAGCAAGGATAATGTGATGGTGCTGCTGTGGAAGGACAAGCGCATCGTCAACATGATCTCCACCTTCCACAGCGAAGACACCATCCCAAAGCGGGTTCGAGGGAAGACCAGGGCACGTGACGGGACGACCAGATACGTCCAGAAGACCATCAACAAGCCCGTCGTGGTGGTTGACTACAATCGCCATATGGGTGGGGTAGACCACTTTGACCAAATGGTCCAAGATTACCCTATGCAACGCCGGACCGTCAAGTGGACAAAGAAGGTTACGTTCTACCTCATCCAGATGGCGTTGTTTAATGCCTTCGCCCTGTACAAAAAGACCGTACGGAGGCAGGTCACTCTGCTGGAGTTTCTCGAAGAAATAATCGACAAGCTCCTTTTCTTCGACGAAGCAGAGTGGCCTCCGTCAGGGCATGTCATCCACCACGCCCCTGATCTTCCAACCCAACGGCCAGGAGGACTCCCAGCACCTGATGCAGCAACCACAGAGCTGCCCACACCAATGGCTCCTGCGCCACCAAGAGGGGACGAGGACCAGCCAGGAGCACCAACTGCAGGAGGAGTCCCAGCACAGGAGCCACCACCACCATCAGTTCAGGAACCAGTGCAGGTGGAGAGGGAGCCATCACCACTTCCTGGTCCGTCGGGAGAACCCGCTGTCGCTGTGATGCCCGGGCCTGCAGCTGCACCTCCAGGAGAAGAGGACCAGGGACACCCAGGAATCCAGCCCAGCAGGCGACGTCGCTTTGTCAACCATAGGATGCGGCTGGACAACACACTGGGGCACCGTCGGGAGAGGATCCCTGGCAGGAGAAGGCTGCGGTGCACCCTGTGTTCCCTGGGCAAGATGAGGAGGGACACAAGTCACATGTGTCCTGTTTGTGATGTGCCACTTTGTGTAGGTGATTGCTTTGAACGGTTCCATACCGTGCAAAGTATTCCCTAGTGGAGTGTACACACACACAGACACACACACACACACACACACACACACACACACACACACACACACACACACACACACACACACACACACACACACACACACACACCAACACACACACACTTACACACACCAACACACACACACTTACACACACACACACACACACACACACACACACTCACACACACACTAACATACCTACACACTCACACACACTCACACACACACTCACACACACACTCACCGACACTCACACACACACACTAACACATACACTCAAACACTCACACATACACACACACACACACTCACACACTCACACTACATAACTCCTCATCTTCAAATCCCTGGTCAAAGTGGATCAACACCCCTGGAGGAAGTGAGTTCTTCAAATTTGTTTTATATATATGATAATCTATTACCATAACCTCTCCAATTTCCAGAGAAATAACCATTTCCTCCAACAGATTACACATATGAAAGAAAGTAATTCTCCACAGCAGTAAAATTAGAAGTAATGTTTATGTGTAGTAGGTTATAACCATAGGAAAACACCCATGGAAGATGTTATAGTATGTACAGATAGTGTGAAAAACAATTGGTAGCATAGTCTTCTAGCAAGTGTACAAGGAAATTACAGTGTGTGTAAAAGTTGTTAGCGATCGGAAGAGTAACCTTACTTTGTCTGCCAATTACTCGAAAAATATGAGACTTTCAGATTTCCTGTTACAACCATCATCAATACCACAAAAATAAACGTATGATCCATACCGGAATCTAAGCATTGGGAAGCTTTTTTGGGGGAAAAGGGGAGGGAAATGTTTTTTTTCACTCGCGGTTGTTATCAGTGAAAAGCGCTCGGAGTAATCACCTAACTTTGTCGGCCAATTACTCGAAAACTGTTTGACTTATCGATGTTCATGAGGCCAGTCAGCTCAGACGTGCTAGAGACCTGTGGTAGTGTTGTGCTAGTGTGCTTTAGTGATCTGTGATAGTGGTTGTGTTAGTGTGTTGTAGTGATCAGCGATAGTGCTGTGCTAGTGATCCGTGAGTGAGTGTGTTGTGGTGACCCGTAGTGACCCGTGATAGTGTGTGCTACCTTGTGTGAACTAGTGCGTAATGGCTTCCTCGGCAGAGAGCTGTGTCCCCACTGCAGGTACTGAAAAGGACTACCTTGAATTAAAGGAGGAACTTCTCGAACTGAAGCGGGAGGTACAAATTCTCAGGCAGGAGAAGGCACAAATGAGGGAATTGTTGGAGGAGATGTTGGAGGAGAAAGAGAAAAAGGCTGAAGGTTGGACACTTGTTAACAAGGGTGCAACGAAGTTCACTCTTAAAAAGCAAACGGAAATTAAGACAACTAATACATTCGACACACTACGGGACGAATGTGAAGGGGAAGGCAGAGAGGGAAGTAGAGGAGAAGGACGGTGAGAGAACTTCCAGTTCAGGTAAGTATAAACAGCACGAGAAAGGTAAGAAAATGTTGTTGTTGTTGGAGACTCCCAGGTGAGATATCTGAACAGGGCCATGTATACTCCACTCGCTAAACATGTGTGTCTTCCAGGGGCCAGGGTGGCTAATGTGGTAGATAAAATTTCAAATATCGTAAAGGAAAGTGGTGACAAACCCACTGTGTGCCTCAGTGTAGGAGGCAATGATATTAGTAGCCGTAAGAGTGAGGTACTGTGGAAAAGGTACAAGTTGATGTTAGAAAAGGTTAGGGAGAGGGGAGGAACCCCTGTAGTGCTTGGTGTTTTACCAAGGTGGCGGGTTGGAAGGGAATGGTTGAGCAGGGCAATAGGGTTTAATTGCCGCCTTGAAAGGTATTGCAAAGATAATACAATACCTTTCATAGACAGATGGGACCGGTTTTATGGACGAAGTGCCTTGTATAGTAGGGATGGGACTCATCTTAGCAGGCAAGGAGTTACTGTTTTAGCTGGAATGATAGATAGGGAGTTGGAGGGATTTTTTCGAGATTGAGAAGTAGGTGTACAGGAAGATGCAGCAACTACAGTCAGAAATCATTATTACCATGTTTGGATAGATGCATCGATACTTGCAAAATTAAGAACAAAAGTTCAACCAATAGTGTAGATACATCCACTCAGGCACCTCAAATTGAGCAGGCGATGATAGATGATAGAACAAGCGATGATAGAAGGGCGATAAGCGATAGTACAAAAAATTGTTATATTAGTAAAGTAAAGAGTTTCCCAGTTAGTAATAAAATAAATAACAGTAAATGCCAAGGTAAAGGCATAACTACTCGTAATAATCTGAAAGTGTACTACACAAACAGCCGGAGTTTACGTAATAAAATGGATGAACTGAGGGCTTTAATTTGTACAGAGAAAATAGACATTGCCGTTATTAGTGAAACTTGGATGAATACAGACACTCGAGAATTTTTAGCAGAATATCAGATAAAAGGCTATAATATTTTTGTGTCAAACCGTCAGGGAAGAAAGGGGGGAGGGGTAGCTATTTATGTAAAGGATTCACTGAACTGTTACAATAAAGCAGACATTAAAGTAAATAGGGACACAGAAAGTGTCTGGGTTGAAATTAGTAACAATAGGGAGAAATTAGTCTTAGGAGCAATTTACAGATCTCCAAAATTAAGTAGGGCTGATAGTAAATACCTCTGGGAGGAAATTAGGAAAGCATCACAGTCCAGCTTAGTAATAATTGTTGGGGACCTTAATCTGCCAAGGATAGATTGGAGAAATCAGACAGGAGATGCAGAGTCAGAGGAATTTCTAGAGGTAGTACAGGATAATTTCCTTTATCAGTATATCAGGGAGCCCACCAGAGGTAATAATATACTAGATTTGGTTTTAGCTAATAAAGAAAATATCATTAGCGATATAGAGGTTGGTGGACGACTTGGTAATAGCGATCATGAAGAAATTAAGTTCAAATTTATTTGGGATGTCTGTTCCACTGAAAATACCTCCACCGTTCCTAATTTTCGTCTAGGAGATTTCGATGGCTTAAGAGCTTATTTTCGAACGGTATTCCACAGGGAGATTAGCTATTTGAGGGAATGTCAGGTTAGTGGGGATCCCCAGGTCATAGTTCAGGCGCAGGAAGCACGTGGGACGTCCGTCAGGTGTCTGTGAGGGGGAGGTGGTAGATAGGAATGTAGTCCAGGTGACGGAAATTAACTCAGCTCCAGTACCAAACAGACGTTCGACCAGTGAGAAGTATAACGAGTTAATAAATATAATATACGGAGGCCAAGATAGATATATTCCTTCAAACCGTTTAGAACTAACAATTCAGAACCAAGATGGTTAAACAACAGATTAAAATCTCTCATAGGCCAAAGGAAAGGAATATATAGAAAAATAAAACGTGGAGAGGAACACTTACGTAACCGGTACACAATTTTAAATAGAGAAGTAAAGAGGGAGATAAGAAAAGCAAAGAGAAGTTATGAAATTAAGGTTGCAAGTGAATCAAAAGTAAACCCCAAGGGTTTTTATCAAATGTACCGAACGAAAAATAAAGATAGGATAGGACCACTCAGAACAGAATCAGGTGACATTACCAGTGAAGATAAAGAAATGTGCTCCATCCTAAATAATTATTTCATATCAGTATTCACCAAGGAAAATCTAAGCCTGGTCCCTCAAGCAGCAAATATTTACCATGAGAATACGGAAAATATTCTTAGTAAAATAACCATTAGTAAGGAGGACGTATTGAAAGAAATTAACAAGTTAAAACCTCAAAAATCGCCAGGTCCGGACGATATATATGCAAAAATTATAAAAGAAACCAAAGAAGAATTATGTCAGCCACTTTTAACGTTATTTAATGACTCTTTAAGTTCAGGAGAAGTTCCAGAGGCGTGGAAAACCGCAAACGTAGTGCCCATCTTTAAAAAGGGTGATAAATCAGCTGTGAATTATCGTCCGATAAGTCTAACGTCAATAGTAGGAAAAATGTTAGAGTCAATTTTGGCAAATAAGATTAGAGAACACTTAGAAAGATTTAATCTTATAAACGAAAGTCAGCACGGATTCAGGCAAGGACGATCCTGCCTCACAAATTTGTTGTCATTCTACTCGGAGGTCTATGAGGCAGTAGATAGCGATAAAGCTTACGATGTTATTTATCTGGACTTTAGTAAAGCTTTTGATAGAGTCCCACACGAAAGGTTAGTTAGAAAGGTTCGAGCACACGGTATAGACGGCGATATCTTAAAATGGATAGAATCCTGGCTGAAAGGACGAAAGCAGAGAGTATTAATAAATGGAACTAAGTCGGACTGGGGATTAGTAACTAGCGGTGTACCACAGGGTTCAGTACTGTCCCTTATTATTTATCATATATATAAATGATCTAGACTTAGGAGTCAATAGCAGAATCAGCAAATTTGCCGACGATACAAAAATAGGGCGTATCATTAACTCGACTGACGATTGCCATTACTTACAAAAAGACCTCGATACATTGTCCAAATGGTCTAAAACTTGGCAAATGGAATTTAACGTTGAAAAATGTAAAGTACTTAACGTAGGCAAGACCATTGGAGATACTAAATACAGCTTAGATAACAAAGAAATTAGCAAATCGGAATGCGAGAGAGATCTAGGAGTTATGATTAGTAACGACCTTAAACCTAGGCAACAGTGCATTAATGCGAGAAATAAAGCAAATAGGGTCCTAGGATTTATTTCGAGAAGCGTGAGCAATAGATCATCTAAAGTAATACTGAAACTTTATCTAGCATTAGTAAGGCCACATTTAGACTACGCAGTACAATTTTGGTGTCCTTACTATAGAATGGATATTAATTCGTTAGAAAATGTACAGAGAAGAATGACTAAAATGATACATGACGTCCGGAACCTGTCATATGAAGACAGACTGAAAAGACTAAGTCTGCATTCGCTAGAGAGGCGTAGAGTAAGGGGAGACTTAATTGAGGTTTTTAAGTGGATGAATGGTATAAATAAGGGAGATATTAGCAAGGTACTTAAAGTGAGCATACAGGATAGAACTAGAAATAATGGTTTCAAACTAGAAAATTCCGTTTCAGAAAGGAAATCGGTAGAAATTGGTTTGGTAATAGAGTAGTAGACGAATGGAATAAGCTACCTAGTAAAGTAGTTGCTGCCTCTTCCATTGAGAGTTTCAAGCATAGGCTAGATAAGCATATGACAAATAAGGGGTGGATATAGAATAAAGAAAATATTATAACCAATACTAACTAAAAAATAAATTTTCTTTTCAGGTTACACTATGATTGTCTCTATTCTCCTTTCACACTTTCCTGTAAAATGTCCACGCCAGTTTTTCTATACGGCGTGGTGTTCTTTCTGACTTTTTCCTGCCGGCTTCGGCTGGAGGGTTTGGAGGGCGGGGGAGAGCCTTCTTCTTTGCTATCCTTATCTCATTCTAGTAGTTCAGTTACTCTTCTAGGAGCTGCCTAGCATGGGCCAACCGGCCTACTGCAGTTATCCTCTCTTCTTATGTTCTTATGTTCTTATGTATACCACTAAATTCTACGTATGATCAATACCAAAATGTAAGCATTATGTTACGTGTTGTTCGATAAAAGACGGTGGAAATGAGTGTCTCTTCCCGGCTGTTACCATTGAGAAAGGCTCGTAGTAATACTCTCATTTTCTCTGCCAATTACTCGGAAACTATTGGACGTATCGATTTCACGTTTGAACCATGATGAAGAGCAGGAAATTCTATATATGTACAATACATAAATATGTAATATTACTCATAATAATTCGTGTTTACGTAGACGGGAACATTGCGTACGCCATGCGCGCATAACGAAAGTCAATAACGCACGGAGTGCCTTGTACTTTTTTTCGAGTTACTCGAGAACTATGAGGCGTATGGGGTTTTCCCGTCACAGTGGGAAAGCTGGATAATGGGGGCATATTACTATGTAATAAAAACGTTAGGTCCCTGGGAAAACTTAGCTCTCAGAGGTCAGTGAAAATTTTTCGAAAATGGCTCTCAGTTTTTGACCATTTTCTCGAAAAGTATACATCGTATCTAAACCAGATTGGTTTCGTTAGAAAGCTGATGAAATTCTCTATAAAAAATTATTAGATCATTTTCCTGTAGGATGGAAAACATTCAAACGGCGATGTTGGGAACTCAAAAATGTTTACTCGACATGCCTTCCATGGCTCATAACTTTCTGTGCTGTTGTTTTCCTGTGTTCTGGTCATGTTTATCAGATAAAACAAACATCCATGCATACATCGAAATAGGTTTCATGAGAATACATTGATTTTTTGGGGGCGAAAATAAGGCAAGAATGTGTTTCATTCGCTCAATTTGCCCGCGCGCACGCTCACCGGCCGGGCGGCTTCGTAGTGAAAATTCCGGGATCAGAAAACTTATTGAAACTTACCGTGCGCGAAAGATTTAGTTACTCAAGGAATGCTGGCTGTCGGAGGAAGATGACGTCAACCTGCTGGAGTATGTGATGAATTTCAAAGAACGGCTGTCCACTGCTTTACAGCTGGCGAGAGAGAATTTAGGAGCTGCTCAGGAGAAGATGAAGACTTGGTATGATAAGAAGTCCAGGTTACGCCACTTTCAGCCAGGAGATCAGGTTTTGATTCTGCTACCAGTTCATGGACAACCTCTTCAAGCCAAGTTTAGTGGTCCTTATTTCGTGGAGAAGAAACTCAGTGATGTCAACTATGTCATCGCCACACCACATCGTAGAAAGAGCAAGCAACTTTGTCACATCAACATGCTAAAGTTATATCACAGGCGGGACGAAAATAATCCAGTCTCCACTGTAGCTGTTCCACCCGAGTCTGCAAGTGAAGCTCTCCCATGCAGCATGAGCCTGAGTGATAGTCTGGGGAAGAATCCTGATATCATGAATGATCTCCAGACTAAGCTTTCTCATCTACCTCCCAAGGAAAGGCAGGAGTTTTCGGCATTACTGCAGGAGTACCCGCAAGTGTTCCGTGCTACTCCAGGAAGAACCACTGTGTTGATGCATGATGTCGATGTTGGAGACGCAAAGCCAATTAAATTGCCTCCTTACCGTGTGAACCCAGTGAAAGTTCCTCTCATCCAGAAGGAGCTTGGCTACCTGTTGGACCACAAGATGATTGAGCCCTGTCAGAGCGAGTGGAGTTCTCCTGTCACTCTGGTCCCTAAGCCAGGTGGGTCACAGCGGCTTTGCATTGACTACAGACGTGTTAATCAGATAACCAAAACAGACACTTACCCTCTCCCTCGCTTGGAAGATTGCATGGACAAGATCGGAAAGGCTAGGTATATAAGCAAGTTTGATTTGTTAAAGGGATACTGGCAAGTACCTATGACTGAACGTGCTAAGGAGATCTCATGTTTTGTAACATTAGGAAAGACATTTGCATGTTCTGTAATGCCATGTACAGATTGTTTTAGAGTAATAAGAAATTTCCTTTGTAAATTTCTTTTTCTTTGTGGGGAGGTGTTACATAGCCTATGATTTCATCATCCTTTGTGTAATTTTAACGCACAGTTGCTGCATGTTTGATCACGAGCGTGTTCTGCCTCAGTTCCCCCCTTCTACCGTTATAGTAGAGTAAGTCGTTCTTTATGTTGAACCTGTGGGATTGTCAACTCTTTGTCCCCATGGCTTCATTTGTGCGTCCTTCTTACAAGTTGTATCAAGCTCTGCTGGCCCCTATATAATGAGCTCAGTCTCTGCATCATTGCCACTTAGATCTGCTCCTCATTTTGTTCACATCTCTGTCCTCCCCTGTACAGATATTATTATTGTGAGTGCTCAAGAAATCTCCAAACATCTAGCAGCCGTGTGTAATTTGAGTATAACTGTCGTATTTTTTCTTGTACTGTATAGCATAGGGTTGATTCGTGGGCCTAGTGGGGTCTTTGTGATTAGTGTAGGGTTTTATATCAGTCATTTTTGATAATAGTTTGTATCTGTGGTAATTTATCTGGCATTCACTGAGTATTATCTGGTATCTCATTTTATCAGGGCTGACTTAGATAAATTTACTCTTGCTAATTTCGTGTTAAATAGAGGCTATTGCAGTTAACCATATATTTAACCTGTTTATTTGCCATTACATTATCCTTATGAGTTCTGAATGTTTTGTTGTTAGTTTGTGCATTAAACTTTAACTTGTAATTTTACCTAACTCTTTTGTTTTGAACCTGGAACTTTACGGGACAGTAGTGATTTTTAGCATTCTCACTTAAAGTGTACATTATCTTTCTCTGTTCCGTAACAATATATATATATATATATATATATATATATATATATATATATATATATATATATATATATATATATATATATATATATATATATATATATATATATATATATTCTTGGAGGCAAACGAGGTTGAAAGTTATGGTATATTATCCTTTATTGTTTTACCTATACACGGTGTCTCTTTGCCGTACAGTTTTTCTGTGATTTTTCTTGAAGTTTCTTTAGGAGTTCCCCAAAGGGCAGCGACGTTTTGGAACTATCTTGTCCCATCTTCAGGCAGAATCTGATGGTTCTATAGTGGGTGGCGCTTTTATACGATTCAGGTGAATTTTGGATGAGACAGGTGGGTGGAGCTGACTGCTTCATTGGCTGAGCTTGTGTGGTGTGTAGATGATGGTAGGATATCAGACTCTTCGACTTGTGTGTTTATTGTAGATTGTTTTGTGATAATGTAGATCGCCCCTAGAATCAAGAGGCAGTGAGGGACTTGTTCTCTGTCGATTATTTTGGTGTTCTCATCCAGGTCCTGTCATGTCAGCTGAGAGTTGTGTAGGGTTCCAGAGTGGTTCTTGATGTCCCCATTATGCAGGTGACAACTGAGGCACCTCGAGAGTCTGGTCTATGTCATTCCAATGTATGAGTGAGGTCCACACTCCTCACTGTTGCAGTCATGCTGGTAAATGAAATGGTCCTCTTGAAGGGCGTCTTGGTCATGGTGGGTCGGTTATGAAGCAGAAGATGGGCTGTTTTCCTTGTTTTGTAGTAGATGATGAGGGCAATGTGTTGTTCCGGGTCTGTAGGGCGTACATTTCTCTATGCAATGCCCTTGATGATCTCCTTCGTCTTGTATCGTGTAGACATGTATTTCTGTAGTATATCTTGATGTGTTCACCGGTTGTGGGTGTACTGGTGTCTTGGTGAGCGTAGTATTTGTCCATGGGTCTCGTAAGTACGTTGGACACGTCAGTGTTACTGTAGACGTTGTTAATGAGGGCTTGAGTCATGCGTACTAGTTCCTGGTGGGCATCTTTCCAAATGGGGCAATGGGAGAGGGCTCTCCTGATGCAGATGCTATTGGTGGAGAGCAGGTAACCTCTGGGACACTTACTGTCTCCATTCAAGCAGTCATTTGTTCGGGGGCTTGCTGAAATCTGTAGTCTTGAATACTACTTTGTGTGCAGTGACGAGTATGTCCAGGAAGGGGAGGCGTCCATCAGTGCCTACACCCAGTCGTCCCAGCTCAGAGCCACGACTTTCTTCACCTTATAGCCTACAATCTGCTCCAGGCGGCCGACCTGGGTGAAGGCATTCCCCCGATTCTAATCGTTAGGGGGGAGGAGGTCCGTCTAGCTGATCTACGAGCATTTTGTTTCATGCTGCCTCCACAACTGGTCCCCTAGACTGGATGTCTTGTGCAGTCCAGTCGGTGAAAGTCGCCAACATCTCCAAGAGCCCCCAAAAGTGCATATGGTCAAGACGAACATCAAGGAAATGTTGATCTTTTTTTTTTTTTTTTTTTACATTGAGGGAGTCGTTCAACAATTTGTTCCCCATAAACAAACTGTGAACCAGGAGTGTTACTTTACAGTGCTGAAGCGTCTGCAGGTAAGCACCAGACACAATGTCCAGAAAAAATGGTGCACCCAGAAAAGGTTCTTGTAACACGACAATGCCCCATCACACTCCACATTGTCAGTTCAGCTGTTATTCGCCAAAAACGACATCATTGTACTCTTATCTCCCCCCCCCCCGTACTCACCAGATCTCTCTCCATGTGATTGTTTTTTTTTTCCTTGTTCGCTTAGATTTAGTTAGAAGATTTTACAACATAGTGGAAATCCAGGAAAAAATCACAGGAGCCTCTGAACAAGGTGACAAAAGATGACGATAGAAAGTGTTTCCAGGAATAATAAAAGGGCTGGGACAAATGTACAGAGTCTTAATTGGTGTACTTTGAAGAAAACTATAATTCATTTCCTCAAAGTTTTTTAAAGAAGTTTTTTTTTTTACACTATCAGCTATTTCGGATATATATATATATATATATATATATATATATATATATATATATATACAAATGTGGGCGATTGTGTGTGTGTATGCGCCAACGCAAGATCGTGCTAGAAAAGTGAGAGAAGAGTTCTGGACAAATGTAGAAGCGTGCATGGAAAAGTTTGCAAGGAATGAGAGAGTGTTTTTGGTCGGTGATATGAATGGTAAAGTTGGGAATGTGAAGGTGGATGGAATAGTTGTTGAGTGGGGTGGGCCTGCTGAGATAGATGAGAATGGGAGTGCGTTAGTGGACATTTGTGCTGGGAGGGGGTTGGTGATAGCCAATACCCTCTTCAGGCATAAAATGATCCACAGGTATACATGGCGAGTGATGAGAAGGGTGGATGGTGAACTGAATGAAAGGAAGGCAATGATTGATTATGTGTGTGTGGATGAAAGGATGCGAAGATGTGTAATGGGGGAGTGGACTTTCTGACCACTACTTGGTGGTGGCCAGAATTAAAATGCAAGTAAGATGGAGGAATAGAAGAAGGGAAAGACGACAGGAAGGAGTAGTTGCAAGGAGAGTGGAAAGGTTACAAGAGGATGAGAAAAAGGCAGAGTATAAGAGAGAAGTGGAGGAACGATTGGGCAAATATGAATTGGAGCAGATGGGAGACGTGGAAGGTGTGTGTAGGATATTTACAGAAGAAATATGTGCAGCATGTGATGAGGTGTGGGGGTGAAGAGAAGACGGAGGGGGGTGCAAGGAACAGCGTGGTGGACTGAAGAGGTGAGATGTTGCACAAAAGAAGAAAGCATACAATGAATGGATGAGAAATAGGGGCGTGGAAGAAGTTGAGAGGTGGAAGAGAGAGTTATATGTAGAGAGAAAGAGAGAGGTGAAAAGATTAGTAAGAGAGAGTAAGAAGAGAGTGGATGAGAAATTTGGAAGAAATTTGAGTGAAAAGTGGAGGGACTGTAAGAAAATGTTCTGGAAAGAGGTGAAAAGAGTAAGACAGGGTGGAAGTGAAGTTAGCAGGGGAGTGAAAGATAAAAATGGTAGATTACTAGTAGAGAAGAGAGAAAAAGTGAGCAGATGGAGAGAACACTTTAAGGAATTGTTGAACATAGGGGATGGAAGTAATGCGAGTATAAGTGGCTGGGGAATGGCTGGGAGAAGGAGGGAGGTGAGAAGACAGGAAGAAATCAGTAGGATAGAAGTTGTGGGAGCAATGAAGAAAGTTAAATCGGGGAAAGCCCCAGGAATTGATGGAGTGTGTGGTGAAATGCTGAAGTATGGGGGAGAGATAGTTGTAGAATGGATGTGGAAGATGTGCAGATTGGCCTGGGAGGAAGGTAGAGTCCCGGAGGATTGGAAGTCAGGTATAATTATTCCCTTGTACAAAGGAAAAGGGGAAAAAGAAGTGTGTGGTAATCATAGGGGGATATGTCTTCTTAGTATAATAGGAAAAGTGTATGGTAGGATACTTATTGACAGAGTTAGAGAAAGAACAGAGAAATTAGTTGGAGAAGAACAGGAAGGCTTTAGGAAGGGAAGAGGTTGTGTAGATCAGATATTCATTCTTAGATCTTTAGTGGAAAAGTTTCTAGAGAAGGGAAAGAAGTTGTATGCAGCTTTCATGGATTTGGAGAAAGCATATGACAGGGTGGATAGACAAGGATTGTGGAAAGTGTTAAGAATATATGGAGTAGATGGGAAGTTGTTGAATGCTGTGAAGAGTATGTACGATGGTGCGAAGGTTGCAGTGCGTGTGGATGGTGAACTAAGTGATTTTTTCTCTTTGAAAGTTGGGTTGAAACAGGGATGTGTCATGTCTCCATGGTTGTTCAATCTGTACATGGATGGGGTTATAAAAGAGGTACAGGTAGGGTAGTGGATGTTGGAGTGGCCCTGGTGAGAGAGGATAGTGTTTGGAAACTCCCTGTATTGTTGTTTGCAGATGATATTGTGTTGTTGAGTGAAGACGAAGGGGAGCTACAAGGCTTGGTGGATGAGTTTGGGAGAGTGTGTAAGAAACGGAATCTAAAGGTGAATGTAGGGAAGAGTAAAGTGATGGTCTTTGAGAGAGGTGAAGTCAGTGAATGGACAGCGAGGTTGGATGGTGAGGAATTGCAAAATGTGAGTAAGTTTAAGTACTTGGGTAGTGTGATGAGTAAGGATGGAGGTTTGGAGGGTGAAGTGCTGGAAAGGGTACAGCAGGGAAGAAAGGTTGCTGGTTCTTTGAAAGCAGTGATAAGAAACAGGGAAGTGAGCATGGAAGTGAAAAAGTTACTACATGACAGTATTGTGATACCAACTCTAACGTATGGAAGTGAAGCTTGGACGTTGTTGGAAGGACACAAGTCAAGAGTGAGAGCAGTGGAAATGAGTTATTTAAGAGGAGCCTGTGGAGTCACATGGAGAGACAGGCTGACGAATGAGGATATAAAGGAGCATTGTGGTGTGGATGTGGATCTGATAGGAAGCGTTATGAGGAACACACTGAGGTGGTTTGGCCATGTGGAGAGGATGGAGGGTGAAAGACTGACGAAGAAAGTGTATGTGAGTGAGGTGGAGGGGGGAAGAGGAAGGGGAGGCCGAGGATGAGATGGAGGGATGGGCTGGAGAGGTCTAGGAGAGCGCGGGGTGTGAGGTCGGAGCAGGGCAGTAAAATGTCGGGGGACAGGGCGACTTGGAGGCGATTTGTTTGTGGCCACCCCAAACGGGATTGAGGCGTCTGGCAATATATATATATATATATATATATATATATATATATATATATATATATATATATATATATATATATATATATATATATATATATATATATTTACGGAGCCCCTTTTGTACAGTGGTAAAGTGTACGTTTTTGTACGCTGAAGAACGAGGGTTCGCGCCCCACCAGGGTATTAAACTTTGAGAGCATTCTTCCGACCATGTACTGTTTTGTTGGAGATTAGGGATGCTGTGGTTGAACCAGTGTCACATACTATAAAGTATGCTTGCACTCAGTTGGCTTGTGTGGGCTGATTAAACTTGGTTCACAAACTACACACACATCCAAAGCCACACCAACACAACAATAACACTTACAAGCACTCCTCACCCTACATACAATCTCTCCCAGACAGCCTAAGCCACTTGGTAGAGATACATATGCTGTATCGTCCCCACTTCGGTTGGGATAGGCTGGTCCTGCAGTGGACACTCAAATGGCTGACGATATATATATATATATATATATATATATATATATATATATATATATATATATATATATATATATATATATATATATATATATTGGAACCCAGTGTCCCGAGTACTGGACAGAACTGGGATTTTTCAAGTGTTTATAAAGTCGGAAACCCCCAGGTAGGGACCTATGAGCTTCGCGACTATGAGCTGACAGGCGGAGGGCGGTACGCTTAGTACCCTCCCAGTGCAATGCCTCGCCCAGCACCCCTGGCATCCAATGGGTTAATGACTGGCAAACCTATCAGTCTCTTAAACCCACTGGAGTCCAGTCTCCCTAGTACTGGACAGAACTGGGATTTTTCAAGTCTATAAAGTAGGGGACCCCCAGGTAGGGACCTATGAGCTTCGCGACTATGAGCCGACAGGCGGAGGGCGGTACACTTAGTACCCTCCCAGTGCAGTGCCTCACCCAGCACCCCTGGGATCCAATGGGATATATATATATATATATATATATATATATATATATATATATATATATATATATATATATATATATATATATCGGATTGAGCTGGTGAAGGTTTATATCCAAGGGATGTTTGGGGTTTATTGCTCACGTAATGCCACTCAGGGATGAATGTGGATGGTCACGCTCATCTTAAATGTCAGGACCAACTTGCCTAGTCCCGGACTCCTACTCTTCTCATGGGGCAATGTAGGATTGGATGATGGATGGACGGATATATATATATATATATATATATATATATATATATATGGGGCAATGTAGGATTGGATGATTATATATATATATATATATATATATATATATATATATATATATATATATATATATATATATATATATATATATCAGTCCATCCATCATCCAATCCTACATTGCCCCATGAGAAGAGTAGGAGTCCGGAGCTAGGCAAGTTGGTCCTGACATTTAAGATGAGCGTGACCATCCACATTCATCCCTGAGTGGCATTACGTGAGCAATAAACCCCAAACATCCCTTGGATATAAACCTTCACCAGCTCAATCCGATTGGAGTGCCGTAATTACCCTCTAAACCACGAGGCGCCAAAATTTGGTTGTATGGTTACCACCCTGCGTAGTAAATGGTTTCCTGGTGTACAGGAAACCATTTTGCTTATCGCTCAGTGTAGAGTCACCCACAGGCAGAAGTAAGAGGAATGAAGGAAAGAGAGAAGAGGGAGTGTAAAGTCACCTGTAGGCAGAAGGACGAGGAGAAAATGAAAGAAAGAAAGATAGAAGAGGATGGAAGGAAAGAAGGATGGAGTAAAGGAAAGGGCAGACACCCGAGAGCAGCACTACATCGAGTGAGTAGATGGCGAACCTCTGTGGATGAAGCCTCTGTAGTACAGTGGTAGAGTGTGCATCTCGCATGCTGGTGGACGTGGGTTCGCCTCTCACTAGAGTTGTAAAAATTTTGGCAAGCATTCACCGGGCCACTTACTGCTTTGGTGGACATAAGGGTTGCTGTGGTTGAACCAGTGTCGCATACTAGTATGCTTGCACCAAGTCAGCTTAAAGCGGGCTGCTTACATTTGGTTCACAGACTACATACACATCCAAAGTCACTCCAACATTACAATCACATTCACAAACACTTCTCATCCTACATACTGTCTCTACCAGACAGCCTAAACCACTGGTTAGAGATACATTGGCTTTATCGTCCCTGCTTCAGTAGGGAATGGCCAGTCCTGCAGTGGACACTTAATGGCTGATGATGATGATATAAATATATAGATAGATATAGATAAATACAAGTGCTTGTGGGCCTTTCTGGCCCCTCACACTTGCTCCTGTGGAGGGCTCTCGCATTTGTACTCGTTTCCTCGTGCTTCTCACTCGTTTCCTCGCGCCTTGCACGCGCGTTGTGATCATTTCAGGTAGTCCGAGTCACATTTATGTGCTGTTCTAGTCTAATGTTGTCAGCTGGATTTTTTGCAGCTAACCAATTTATCATGTTATTTGCAGCTTTAGGAATGGAACCCAAGTTGTCCGAAATACACCCACCCACACACAGCTACTGATATAGTATATTTTAGTTGTAGCTATGGGCAAAAAAATTCTACGAAAATCCTGTCGGGCGCTGGGAGCGGCGTTTTTTGGTCAAAATGTGATCACTCATTAAATATAGTAAAAGTTTTTCAATCGTGATGGGACCAAGTTTTTTCACATCAGCGAATTTTTTTGCGATTTTTGTGCCAATTTTGTGCGATTTGACTGCGTAGTTTTGGTTGCCCAAAATACACACACACACACACATACACATACACACACACACAGACACTCACACACACACACAAGGCTAGTGCTATAGTATATTAGATATAGATAGATAGATAGATATGTAGATATATACTCTCTCTCTCTCTCTCTCTCTCTACAGTATATATATATATATATATATATGCTGTAACTTCCTAGACCAGGACTCCTCATTCACTTTGATTGAAGGTACACTCACATTAACCTTCTATGCAGAAGTCCATAAAAAACTGTATGATTACTATAATGAAACATCCCAGGATACAATTACTTTTACTGGTAGTACTTTAAAATAATCGGAAAATGCCTAAACGATTCAAGAAATTACTCCCCAGATTTGTAATTAAACTGATTTTAAATCTGATGCAGTCTTTTAGTGTCAGTACCAGTAACAATATTATACGAATAAATAATATGCAAATACAGTACGTTCACTGTAGTACCACCCTCTACACACCATCGGAAGTGACAAATTTTTTATGGCGCATATCTTGACCTTCTTACCCTCACGACAGCAACCACGTTCACTTTAGCACAACCACCACTTAACCACCAAACCGTTCGCTGGTTACCAGACTAACACTTTTCAATAATCCTGTCGACCCACCATTTGAAAGAGCTAGTGACAACAAACTGAAGGCACTTGCAGTAACACATACTTAATATGGTGTTCAGACGACTGTGACTTATATTCTCGAATTACCAATATTAAATCCTGATGATAACAATGATAGCATGCCATTTAGTAAGCAAGACGTTAGTTTGAACTATTTTAAGCCACTGGGAAAATCAATAGCTTCTCTTATGGTCAGCTGTGTCACTCCTCTGCTTTGTAAACCTAAACTCCGCAGGTACGTTTTCTCTAACGTATCATAAAAGGAAATATTTAAATAATACATACATTTTAAGAGAGCATTGCAGTTGCCAAGCTCATTTTAAGTAGACATCTTCATGAAATCTCAATTGTTTGAGAAAATCTTGGAAGAAAGTAATTCAGAATTCCTAATTTTTAGTTGCTCTTTTCACCTGATTGAAATACTGGACAGTGAAGAAAGTCACTAGGGTCTACACTAAAGCTTGTCATTGCCCGGACTGAAGACCACAGTCTATCCTTTGAGTAACACTTCCCTAGATTTTGACCTTCCATTACCGTGAGATGCGTACCCCTCGAGGGAATGGCATTCCAGGAGAGGATTAGGTCTCTCTAAAAGGTCTGTCACCTAAGTGAGGCTGAACCCGAGAGGGCACACACTCCCGAAAGGGGATATTCACAGGAGGAGAGGCAGAGCAGGTAACATGAACGGAGGGTGGCACTTAAGGAAGGGTGTGCTTATGTGCATGCACGTATCCTGGAAAGGTTAGACTAAGACTGAACATTTTAATTTTTATATTAATATATATTATATATTTATGGGGCTAGGATTTGAGTCAAGTAGGTGTGACAGGAGTTGTGCAACAGGAGTGGATAAATATAGCTGACGAAGGTTGAGAAACCCCGTTACAGTGGCTTCTCGATTTACTGAAGTAAACTTCTACATGTCTTACTGGAGGGGTAACCTCTCTGTTACTGTCTCGACCCGAGAGGTGAGAGTGAAAGCAGGATCTCTGGGCGATTATGTGGTGATCACATTTCGCTAACATTTTACTACAGTAACCTGCAAATACCCTGATCTAGTCACAACAAGCTATACACTAAGACATATTCTTCATTATACAACTAACTATACAGTAAGATATACACATTACATATTTGCACATTGTCAGGTCACATAGTTCAAAAACTATTGCTGGAGACGTGCGTATGTTCGAGCAGATGATAAGTTTTCATTGACCTCAGACAATTTTATTCGGGAAAGAAACCCCTGTCTCTATATTTCTTTACATAAAACATTTTAAAATTCTCTTGCAACGAAGCTTTTCAGATCATATTGTTGGTCTGCCACGTTTTGTATACAAATATCATTCTGTCATTATTGCTCCATCAGGAGCAGAGGGATCAAAGGGCTAGGCTTCTTTGCCCAACATTTACGAGCACCTGTTGCTTTTCTTTGAGTGTATAATGTAAGCGGACACCAACCAGCCTTGGATGTATTCCCTAATGGGCTATGTAAGGTTGGAGTGTTTTAACTCACCCGACCAACAGGCGCCCGTTTAAGTATATGGTTACCATCGAACTTGGATCATTATTCTTTGTACTACAAGAAAACACTTCTTTTTTCAGTAAGGGGCCATATAGAGAGGATGGAGAGTAAGGGACTAAATAGGAGAACGTACGTGAGTGTGGTGGAGAGGGGGAGAGGGAAGGGGAAACCAAGGATGAGGCGGAGGGATAAAGAGGTATATGAGAGAGGGGAGTGTAAGTTGGAGAGAGGATAGCGAAATGGCATGGGACAGGGCCAAATGGAGGCAGTTTGTTTGTGCCCACCCCTTACGGAATTAAGGCGACTAGCTATAGGCAGATTGACTGAGTATTACCTAAAGTTTCACAACATCAGGTGAGTGAATGGCAGGCTCCCCTCCTATCTATGGCTGCTAAGACTTCTTTTAGCTGAACAAAACCTGGTGCTAGCCTGAATAAGGCAGAGTGCAGTAACCATTTCGCAAGGATTGAACAGATGGACTTGAATTTGTCTATGAATCCGTACATACCTGAGTGCAATTCTCTGAGAGGGGAGTGAAGCCGGGATAGTACTGATTGATTCCTTGTTGTGATGGATCAGATCCTGAGCCTTCACACAACGCGCCAGTGACCACCATCACCATCACCACAAGCATCTTCATCATCGTCATCATCATCTGTTGGGTGAGAAAGGTGTCAATATAATCGTCCTGTAGTGATAATGGGAAGCCAAGTAGGAATACTCTACACCCGTAACCAAAGTCACTATCATCATCAGCTGCAGCAGCATTATCATCTTTTTGGAATAAGAGGGTTAAATATAATCGTCAGACAGGAAGACTGGGGCGGTAGGTTACCATATTACCATACACTCATCATTATCATCATCATCATCAGCTTCAGCATCATCATCATCACTGGGAAGACACCGAATCCCACCATGAAGTTGGTATGATTAAAACTTTGGTACCATTTCTTTGTCTTTAAAAGCATAGAGTTCATCTATCACTCTGAAATTTTACTTGCCAGTAGCAGAGGCCATGACGATTAAACCCGAGCCGAGTCGAACCAGTTCAAGCGAGTCAAACACAATCGACGACTTCTGTTTAAACCTGCTGAGTGACATATGGTACAAAGGTAAGCAAGACTTTTATTACTGACTGAAAGCTTTTTTTTGCTTTATAAAAGCAAAACCAAAAAAGGTGGCACTGAAGCTAAAGCGTACGTATTCGATTTCTCGGTGACTGGCGTTTTTTAACTAATCTTAATTCTCGAAAATGTATACTTGGGACCACTCCCGTGAGGACCACTTACAGTTGTTAATCATATCTCACGCCAAGGTTTCAATTCCGAAGCATGATGTAGACTAGTGAAAAAGATTCGCAGCATTACTGATGAGCTGTGTTGGGGGCAGCTCATATATGTGTGTGTGTGTGTGTGTGTGTGTGTGTGTGTGTGTGAAGAGTGGGACCGGAAGTGAGGAGGAGGGTTGATGGGACAGGGCTTGCCGAGCAGAGAAAACGAAGCAGGAATGTTGTAGAGATTTGGATAACTTTCAGTGTCGAATGAGACTTTTAAGATGTATCGTTAATGGTTGTGTAAACATATTAATTTTGTCTTTTGTTTTTTTTGTAAACTTTTTTTTTTTTAATTGTCTTGTAGGTAGTGTTATGGGGGTATATATTACGGTGCAATCTTAACCCTTAATTAATCACAAGAAAACTAACTTTACACTATAACATACACACACCAAAGAAGAAATCAGGATTCATTTTACAAAGTGGAATTCACATAGGCCTAAGAATACAAATGTGAAACTAGTTATTTCTTACCTAACCAGATTATAATCAGTGGAAGCAATGTACCCACAGAGATCAAGGAACTAGGAGAACTCTATCTATCTATCTATCTATTGCCAGACGCCTCAATCCCGTTTGGGGTGGCCACAAACAAATCGCCTCCAAGCCGCCCTGTCCCCCGCCATTTCACTGCCCTGCTCCCAACTCACACCCCCCTCTCTCATATACCTCTCCACCCCATCCCTCCATCTCATCCTCGGCCTCCCCCTCCCTCTTCCCCCCTCCACCTCACTCACATACACTCTCTTCGTCAGTCTTTCACCCTCCATCCTCTCCACATGGCCAAACCAACTCAGTGTGTTCCTCATAACGTTCCCTATCACATCCACATCAACACCACAACGTTCCTTTATATTCTCATTCGTCAGCCTATCTCTCCATGTGACTCCACAGGCTCCTCTTAAATAACTCATTTCCACTGCTCTCACTCTTGACTTGCGTCCTTCCAACAACGTCCAAGCTTCACTTCCGTACGTTAGAGTTGGTATCACAATACTGTCATGTAGTAACTTTTTCACTTCCATGCTCACTTCCCTGTTTCTTATCACTGCTTTCAAAGAACCAGCAACCTTTCTTCCCTGCTGTACCCTTTCAAGCACTTCACCCTCCAAACCTCGTTGATGATATAATCCAGATATAAACCACACACTAGTGTAAATGGAGAAATGAACCAAAAATGGGGAATGGTGCACAAACAGTGTGTTTTGTAATCAAAGTAAAGTACTGAGTAATGTGTGAAAATATGAGGAAAAGTGTAACAAAATGTGACAAAAGTGTAACATGACAATGGGTGACAAAAGTGACAAATGTGTCAAAATGTGTCTCTCTCACATGATCCTCGAGCTTATTAATAGCCTTACTCCGCCTCTCCCAGTAAACTAGTCACTAGGCTGTCTTAAGTGTAATCTCCAGCCATACATAAACAATGGAGGCACCTGCTACCAATGGGGCTTTAACAAGTTTCACACATAACCATTAGCGAGCCACCAAGGAAATGTTTTTAGATTTCATTGGCAAATATTCTCATTTTGCTCCTCCCACACTATAAGTCACACCCACTTACGTCCAAGGACAAAAGGGTCTGTGCATAATTTCTGGAAAAAACAACAAGCGTTATCTGCCCAGAAGCATAAAAATTGACCGCTAAGCAAACACATAGAAAATAGGGTTACACCCTTACAGGCACCAAGCTGATAACACAAAAAGTTTAACGTTCTTCACGGCTCACCTATCTCCTTACATTATTTTCTCATCTTCTATTTCACCCATTCACTACTGGGGTAACTACGCCAGTGAAACCTCGCTTCCTGAGGGAAAAAATTTTCCAATGGAAATTTCTCGATACTGTACAATTTTAAGTTTTGGACAGGCAATCTGCTAAAACATTAGTATCACCATTTACATGTCGCACATCAAGGGAATATTCCTGCAAAAATAAGGCCCAGCAGGTCAATCTAAGATTTTTGTCCTTAAATCGAGACAAAAATTTCAGAGGGTGGTGAACAGTGTACACTACCACATCACCTGACCCTGGACCAACATCAATAGAGATGTGTTGAAGGGCAAGTATGAGTACAAGGAGTTCTTTCTCCATAGTTGAATAATTTCTCTGGGCCTCATTGAATTTTTTGCTAAAATAGCACACAGGCATCTCGAAGCCTTGATCATTATCCTGAAGCAAAACTGCACCAGCCCCTAGCCCACTGGCATCAACAGACAATTTAAAGGTTGTATCAAAATATGGAGCTTGAAGCACTGGGTGAATTGATAGGATGGCTTCTTTGACTTTAGAACAAGCATCCTCACATTCTGACTTCCACTCCTACTTGACTCCTTTTCTTAACAAATCAGTGAGGGGAGCTACAAGATCAGAGAAGTTCAGGACAAAACGTCTGTAGTACTCTACCATACCCAAGAATCGCTGCAACTCTCTCTTATTTTTGGGTTGGGGGGAAATGACTATGGCCTGAACTTTAACATCAGGTGGACTCACTTGGCCCAATCCGACGACATAACCTAGGTACTGCACTCGAGCCCTTACAAATTCACATTTAGTTAAATTAAGCACTAAATTAGCAGAGGACAGTCTCTGCAGCAAGGCATCTAGTTGGCTCAAGTGTTGTTCCCAGGTGTCACTAAAAATTACTACATCATCAATGTAAGTCTCACAACCTTCAACATCCTTGGTGAGATCATTCATCAGCCTTTGGAAAGTGGCATGAGCATTCGTCATACCATAGTGCAGCGTTTCTCAACCGGGGCTCCCCGCGCTAGGGGTTCCGAGAGAAATAGTGATAAACAGGCTAATCATATGTAAATGGATTTTTGGGTCATTTTTGTGCTTAATTTCATATTCTTAATTTTACCATACACGTACGGCATATTCTTGGGAAATTCTCGGGTATTATCTTAAAGTCTTAACCTGTTATATCATTTAAAAATATAATAATTAAAGGGAATATTCTTAGTGACTGCTTTACGGCGCCAGCGTGAAACCGCTTTTAGTGGTCAGTAGACTGGAGCTATACGTGACGGATTCGTGTGTCAAGTGCCTTACTCGAGTATAGGACACATGCATGGTCTCCATCAGTCCCGTATGTACTTCCTAGCGTGTTGGTACAGTCCCTTATTCACCCACGTTATTTAGTAAATGTTACCCATCATTTAGGGATTTTATATGAATTTTAACAGTTTATGTTTGTGATTTTTTTGTTAGTTTATGAGAAGTTTGTGTGTTTTCTCTCTCTCTCTCTCTCTCTCTCTCTCTCTCTGAGTTAGTTCTTCTGTTTGCCTTAATCTGCTTCAGTTTCATTTAAGTTTTATTTATCAAGTTATTGTAGCAGTACTAGTAGTTATTATCTGTTTTCGTTCTGTTTAAATGTATTATATATGATATTGGTTATTTAGTTCATTTTTTGTGTGAATGAAAACCTCCGTTTGAGGTCTCTTGAACAAGCAGTTTGATTTCAGTTATTTATTTATTTTTTATTTATTTATTAGTATTTTTTGCATTGTCAATAAACTTGAGATAAACGTAAGTTATTTTTTGCTTAAACAAGTTATCAGAAAAAATATATTATGTTCTCCTTATGAACTTTAAGTTTATACAGGAGAAAGAAAGATATTAATAATTATATAAAACAATTTTTATGTAAGGGTTCCCTGAGACATAAAAATTATATCAAGGGTTCCATAAGGATAAAAAGGTTGAGAAACGCTGCCATAGGGCATGACCTCACATTTATAAGTACTGTATTGCTGTCAGGACAAATCATAACATAAAGCATGATGGATAGATAGATAGATAGATAGACAGAGCACCAGACAAGGTGTGGGAACGGGATATTAGCTTGCAACTCTTTAAGTGAAGGAATGTTGATCGTGCACCGGTAGCAATACATACACACAGACATACAGTATTCTAGAAGCTTCCACGACAGTAGATCACACGTGACACGACCCCTGTTACACCAGAATGTAGGAATTTGAGCTCAGAAGGAGACAGGCCATAGAACCGGCAGGTAGTGGAGAGAGCGAATAAGAAAAGGGGTCCAACTAGACTTTTAGTATATTAAGTCTCTGTACAATACATACGCTGCTCAATTTAGACTTTCTCTTAAGATAATAAATCAACTCCCTGTATTCATCTTTAACTACTCCTGCTCTTCAATTACCAAAATAACTTTATCCAAAACTCAAGACTCACCTATTACAAGAATTAAGAGTTATATACTGTATATATAAATGTTGGCTACAAAGCTCTAACATTAAATGGTGGCAGTAACGATCGACTCTACATCTACAAAACATCATTTATACAAAAGCAGGCTAAACTTTCAGCTCCAGTTCTACAGCTGAATCTACATTACTACAATTCTACGATCAAGCAAGCAAGTATACAGTAGGAGGAACAAGTCTATGAGTCTAAGAACCTAGCGTCTACGAGCATACAGTAGCAATGACGAGTTATGAGTGAGGATCAACAAGCTCTACGATTAACTACAAATAACAAGTCTACAAGACAACTCTATAATCTTCTTCACGCAACTTCAAGCAGCAGTAAGAATAAGTAAAAAACTAAAGGAAAAGAAAGACCAGAGCAACAAGTACTAAACCCCCAAACACTCTCTCCCCCCTACCTCCATCACTGACGCAGAGGTCAAGATACACGGCAAAACACCAGAGCCACATTTATAACGCATCTTACTCACCTTTCCTCATCCAGGTTACTCATCGCTACTCAGCTACTCACCACAGCTACCAGTGTGGGAAGCCGACGTCACCATGTGTATCTGCTGAGGCGACATCACCATGGGTGTTTGCTGAGACAACGCCATGCCAATCACGTGTGACTGACACCAGGCACTTCTCACCCACTACTCATTACTCATTATTCACATAGCTCCTACTCATACTCATTTATTTCCACAGTATTGAGTGGGAATTCAACGTTCTATGGTGAGGTTCGCCTGTGACTACAGCTGTTAACCACTACATTCAGCAGGCCATGGAATTTCCTAAGTAATATCGTCCATCAACACAGCCCTAGAATTATCGAGAGGAGATCTTCAGTCAACTCTACATTTATCTTCCTAGATCGACAGTTGCTTCGACACGCCTCTCCGATCTGAATCAAGTGGGTGTAATTATACTTACTCATTTCTTCTCAGTGCTAAAATTAGGTATATTCAAATCCTTTACTTATTTTTATATATACACTTATGCACTCACTATCATTTATTAAACTCATTCACTCATCTATTTAGTTTGGACATAAACAAAAGACGTATTTCATAACACCATACCTTAGCAACATGAATTCTTTTTAGCTAAGTGATATGACAGGAATATTTTCACTCCACCTGTGTTAATGCCAGATGATACACAGTTAGCGCCCACTGCGGATACACAGTTAGGAGAGCACCAGGGCAACACACCTGTCCTACAAAATTCACCACACACTAAAGATAAAGAGACAAATACGTCAGTTCTAGATGATGAGTGGAAAATCCCCTCTGATGCAGTGAGTGAGGACTTAGTCTCTGCCTCGCATACCTATTAAAATATGCTTGAAATAGTTCATCGTTCAGGGAAAATCTGTTCCACTATTCCCTCACACAACGATAAACAAATCCAAGTTAAATTAACAGAACAACCAGTGAAAATGAACACCACAGCTCAAGCACAGATATTCGTTTATCTTGAGGATAAAACTGCCCCGAAATTCTCTGGCACAGAAAAAGATCACATTGACGTCATTTCATTGGTCAATCAGTGCAAACAGATATTTATCAAGAGGCATATTAAAGATGAACAAGAGAAAATTGCTATTTTTTCCTCTTGGATTAGTGGGGAAAGATGTCCAGCAGGGGACTTACTAAGGTCAGATAAGCTTCTCAGAGCTAAGACATATGATGAATTTAAAACTGAATTTTTGACAAATTTCTCTGGAGGTATGAACTTCTTGCCAGGTATAGTCCCAGAATTACGTAAGATTGTAGATCTTGTAAGGGAGCACACTACAAATCATGTGCTCAGTGAAATAACTGCTGATGTCTCCACGATCAAAAGAACATTATTAGCTACCTTAGAAAACTCAAACTGGATAACGGGAGATGGAAAGATGTCCCCAGACTTCGTTGAGGACATCATTGGTTATGTAGCTGCCTTGTGTAAAATACCTGATAGGACCCTTAAGATCGCCAAGACGATCGCGTACACCTCAGGCATGTGGTTACTAGACTTAATGAACGAGGTAGAGATGCAGTGTAGCAAAGCAGGGATGATCGAAATACAATCACATTCTAGTAGAATGAGAGTATCTGAGACAGTATCAGTTGTGAAAACTGCTACAACGACCCCAAACAGAGAACAAAATCGATCACGAACCGAAAGCAGGCAGAGCAAACAACCAAACGCGTCGAGGCAACGATCACAAACACCAGGCCACAGGCAGTTTCATAAGTTTCCGCACAGCCCTAGCAGATCTCGCGCCACAGACATCACTAAATATGGGAAGTCACCTCGTAGATCACAGTCAAGAGATAGGTCCATTCTATGTCATTATTGTGTAAAACCAGGATGCACTAGGAGTGAATGCTTTATCAAAACAAAAGAGGACAGACAAAAGACACAAGGATTTGGTCTTTACCGTAGGCATCATAGATACCAAGGGCACTGGACCAGTAACTGCAAACAAGTAGAAAAAATTGTGTCTATGTACAAATCGGGGGAAGGCCAAGTCACGACAAAAAACGAACAAACGTAAAGAAAAGCAAGTCTAAATTTCACATAGGAGGCATGTTGGGAAATGA
Organism: Coenobita brevimanus; assembly: GCF_032717465.1. Classification (NCBI taxonomy): domain Eukaryota; kingdom Metazoa; phylum Arthropoda; class Malacostraca; order Decapoda; family Coenobitidae; genus Coenobita; species Coenobita brevimanus. The sequence goes on from NC_136978.1 coordinate 24,429,424, forward strand.
GTGTATCTTGATACCAGCTGTATGTGAGGATCAAAACGTTTCCTTATTTTTTGACACAGGCTCTCCAGTGAACATAATAACACAAGAAGAAATAAATAGAATTTTTAGAAATAAGAAGAAAGTAATTTTTCTGGAAGAATCTGATTTAGACTTATATACAGTAGATGGAAAACAAATCACAGTAAAAGGTATGATACAGTTAAACATCAGTTTCACAGATACTACTAGACTAATCTCTGCATTTTTCTATATCATTGAAAACTTTGCAATTAAAGCTCATATGTTACTGGGCTTAAGATGCGTGAGAACAGGGAAAATAACTTTACTCCCACAAATGAATGGAATAGACTTTGATAATGAATTCATAGAGGAAATACCATCAGAGCCCTCACCGATTAGTAAAAAGGAACTAAAAAGAATTGGTAATATTAAAAGCTTAAACAAACATACACAAACAGATGAGTGTATAGGGCCACTCCCCCCCCCCCCAGCCTCCAGGATTAGAAACCCAGGTAACAGTAATGATTTATCAGTTTTTCCTGCCCATCTCGCCAATGATTTAGTTATACCACCTAACTCCTATATGAAAGTTACCATAAAGAGCAAATTACGGAATTGTACTGTTCTTATCTTAGAAGAATTATGTAAAGTAAAGGGATTGTCAGCAGAAAACGCATTGTCAGATGAACGACGAAGGGCAAACTCAGATATTCATAATTAATCACATGAATGGGGATGTGCAGTTGAAAAAGGGGACTTGCATAGTTAATATTGAAAAATGTCCCGCCCCTGTGAAGGAAATAGTTGTAGCTGGAGTGACAAGTGAGATAAAATCTACGGATAGAGAAAGCATAAAAGAGAACTTAATTCACTCAGGTGAATTTGATGAAGAAAATGATTTGTTAACCCTGTTGGAAACACACAAGGACACAGCAACATTACCCAGAGAACAATTAGGGTGTACTAACCTGTTTAATCACAAGATTAATGTGCACCCAGATACACGACCAATTTTTGTACTGGCCTACCGGATCCCACAATCTCAGCGTACACTCGCAAACAATATGTCGATGAAATGTTAAAACTTAGAATAATTGAGCCATTAGTCTCCCCGTGGAATGCCCCATTATTCTTCGTGCCCAAACGAAATGGAGAAATGCGTGCGGTAGTAGATTACCGTAAACTAAACAATCACACAATCCCAGACCGATTTCCCATGCCATTGCTAAGCGACATCCTACAGAATATTGGACCAGAAAATAATGTATTTTCCACGATAGATCTGCTAAGTGGTTATTATCAAATTCCTGATGAACAGGAGTCACGTAAATACACTGCCTTTTCCACAAATAGAGGACACTATCAGTATAGAAGGATGCCCATGGGACTGAGGACAGCCCCGGGCACATTCCAGCGTCTTATGAATTACGTATTGTCCGGAATTTTAGGACAAGGAATATTTGTTTATCTTGACGATATTATAATCGCTACGAAAGATATCACAGAACATCTCCAGAAATTTGACCTACTCTTACAAAAGCTGGGTGATGCTGGTTTAAAAGTTAAGCTTTCTAATTGCAAATTTTGCTTTAAGGAAATAAATTTCTTAGGCCACATATTAAGTTCTAATGGTATTCACACCACTGATGACAAAATACAGGCAGTGAGAGATTTTCCTGAACCCACTACGAATGACGAAGTTAGACAATTTTTAGGTCTAGCTGGATACCAGAGGTCAATCGTACCACAGTTCTCTCGTATAGCCTTTCCTCTATTCCAACTACTCAAAAAAGATGCTATATTCCAATGGAAAGAAGAACAAAAACAAGCATTTACCAAACTAAAAATTAAACTAACAAATGCACCTTGTTTGGCATATCCGGATTTCACAAAATCATTTATTATATGTAAAGATGAATCAGTTAAAGGATAAAGGGCTGTACTGATGCAGGAAGATAAAAGAGGACAGAATCAACCAATTGCATTTGCCACCAGACAAATAAAAGATGCAGAGGAAAATTATTGTACTACAGACTTAGAGGCACTTGCAGTGGTTTTGCATTACAAAAGTTTCGAGATTTGGTATATGATTACGAAATACTCTTATTCACTGACCATAAACCGCTAGTGGGTATGTTTAAAGAAAAACTCCTCTCTGGGAGGAGAGCAAGATGGAAATGTACAGTCGAAAACTACAATGTTCATATTCATTATATACAAGGCAAAATGAATCTAGTAGCTGATGCATTATCTAGGAACCCGAAAACACTTCAGGTCGCGGCATTGGATCTCAAAGGAGACATCCCAAAGCACGATGATATCGCAAAAGCACAAAGACTTGACCCAATATGGTCTAAAGTTATATACAAGTTAGAAAGAGAAGATGACATACAATTACCCAAACTACGTGTTCCACTCGAACAATTCACAATAGTCATTAATACTTTATACAAGATCAACCCAGGACAACCAAAACGCCAAAGAAATACTAACCAATTGGTAGTACCTAAAAACATGATACCCCAAGTATTACGAACGATACACGAAAGTCCAAATGCAGGATATCCTGGAAAAGATAGGACATTCAAACAAGCCCAGTTGTTATATTACTGGCCAACATTACGAAAAGATATAAACAATCACATAGACAGATGCGAGTCATGTGCAAAACACAAAGGATACCCAATTTCACCTGCACCGATGGGTAATTACCTTGTACCACATCAACCACGGGTCGTTGTCGCGGTTGACTTACTCAAGATGCCATTATCATTCAATAATAACCAGTACCTATTCGAAGCAACGGATAATTTTTCCCGTTATGTAGTTTTAGCCCTATTTAAAGATAAAACTGCAGAGACAGTAGCAAGGCAATAATAGATAATGTAATATGTCGCTTTACTACCCCAAAAGTACTAATAAGTGATAATGGAGGAGAATTTAATTCTGATATCTTACAAGAAATATGTAAACAATACAATATCAAACAGGTTAACGTTTTAGCCTATCACCCAGCATCTAATGGGTTGGTAGAGACACAAAACAAAAAAGTATTAGATGTGCTACGACACATTCTGAATGAAAATTATGCAAGCTGGGATGATTGGATTCCCAGAGTAGAAGCCTCAATTAATGGATCTATAAATAAATCCATAGGTGACACACCACATTTCATTATATATGGGACAGATAAAAAACTACCATATGAGATTCTAGATGGTGACAATATGCCCATATACAATTACGATGATTTCTCTAAACTCCGTTTACGTGAATTCCAGGACATACACAAAAGAGTCAAAAAACAATTAACGATGTCCAAGGAAGAAATGACGGAGGCATTTAATAAAAAGGCAAAAGATTCGCCTATCAACTTAGGAAACATTGTCTATGGTATCATTCATACGAGAGACAATAAATTATCCCCAAAATTTGAGGGCCCATACAGAGTAATTAACATAAAAGCAAACAAAGTTTTAATTAAGTCCCTGTCAAGTGGCGAAGAGAAACAAGTTCATATTGACCATTTAAAACGAGTTTCAAGGGAACTACCCAATAATTATTCAGCCTCGGATAACACCGAACAACCGAACGTAATTCATGAAACCAGTCAAGAAAACAACAATAAGTACAAAAATAAATTAAGGTCATATACCAAACAATCAAACATAGGTGCAACTGTTCCAATAAAATCTACAGTACATCATTTACGATATTTAATATCGATTTAAACTCCTTCTATAAATGAAATAACAATCAAGTTATTGTTCTACGTTAGTCAACCGTAACGCACATCATCACTATCATCAACCACAGTATGACCATATTAGAAAATTAATAGTTTTTTTGTCGGTAGGTAACGATGAAGGGACTTATGCTATGGATTCTCCTGTACATAGCAAGAGGATATGCTCACTTAGACCCCCAACACATAGTACGGCAAGGATGCCTCATAGCTCCAACGGCCACGACTTCAATCGTAAAAGATGTCATTAGAACTGAAATAAGTCTGGATTACTTATATGAATTACCTTCTTATCTAGAAAAAATCGCAAGACCCATGACAACCCTGGACTTCATGATAGGAGGCTATGTTTCACAAGCACATAACACAAAGGAAGTGGATGAAATAATGAAGTTAGCGATATGGAAAATAGAACAGGCTAAGTCAACTATGCTCACCATGATCCAAGATCTCCCATCTCATGGAACGGAGGTACTGAGCGATAAAAACATCACACGTACTCGCCAAAAGCGCGGTTTGTTCGACCTGGGTGGTGCAGTTCTTAGGAACATCTTTGGATTGGCTACAGAGGAAGACCTTCCAAAAATAAACAACAAATTTAATAAAATGGCTCAGGTACTAACATACCAAGATAAATTCATCGCAGGACATAACTCAGCAATGAAGACAATCGTGAAAAATCTGAAAAAGGCGGAAAACATAGCTCTCGAAAGTGTAGATAAAATAAATGACATGGAAGGTAATACAACACTTTTCCAACACTTTTCAATCATCACGGAACACATAGACAATTCTACTCCAATTAGACAGCACTAGAGTTCGTGACAGGGCACTTATGCAAGGAATTTCGATTGCCGGTGATGGCAAGATCACGATTGACTTAGTTCCAGTTCATGAGCTACGTCAGATAATTGGTCAAGGCATACATTAATATAAATTGAAGCCTTTGTTCCGAAGTAGTGAATTCATGCAATATTATCCATATTTAGAAGCAACACTAACAGTAACATAGGTAGTAGTTCATGTACTATTCATAACTGACGACCTGTTCACTGTTTACGATATACACCCCTTCCCTTCTAAGAATAATAACACTTTGGTCGTCATCAACATCAACACAGACACCGGAACTCATTATGGTCTCCAAGAGATGGAACACTGTCACTTTCGCAAGTGAATCAACGATTGAACGAAAGTCCCGCACATCCTTACATGCTGTTCACCTTTGTCCTGCGTACATTTTCACGTTTCAGCCTACTGATACAGTCCCTTGTGAAATGGCTATCATCAGAAATGACAATATTCATAATCATTGCAACTTCACTTTTGCTCCAGATAAGCTTGTACACCATCAACGCATCGGACACTTACAGTTTTTTTATTTCACTCATAACACATCATTTTACATAGTCTGTCCAGATATACCACCATCTCATACTTCAGCCTCAGGATTATACATAGCACCAGACTACTGTGCGGTATTTACACCAGCCATGTCTACTTTATCCACCATCAATCACTACGCCATTCTCAATCATACACACAAACATTTCCACCCACTGCCTGATATGGACTTAAACATGAGCACAAGTATTAAGCTGACTTCACCTAAGTTTGAAACTATGCAACTGATCAATGAAACAATGAAGCCCTGGGAAGATTTGAGTTTGAGTATGTTCAACCCATATTATGTGTATAACCCAGCACCTACTGTCTTTATAATCGTCTGTATTGTATTTGCAGTATTGCTGTTCGCAGTGCACAGAATGCATGCAAGAGTTGCTAATTTGGAGTCAGTATTTAGTGGGGGTAGAGTTAGCATCCATGTTAACCCCCCTGAATGAAGTGTATATATTTTGTATATACCGGTAGTATTAATTATATATATATATATATATATATATATATATATATATATATATATATATATATATATATATATATATATATATAAAGAAGAAGAATAACATAATATAGAAGTATACCAGTATCATTATCTCTATATGATTTATTAATAGCTCTTACCATAATCTTAACTATGAACTGTTTTTTTGCATATATGCATTTTACTGTTATACATACACATTTTACAAAATGTAATACAATAACCAATTTAACCATATTCATCTATGTATACAACTTATTTAAAATGTAATATTACTGGATCATTGTAATATTACCTTGAATATTATAATGAATATTATGTATTAATAGTGAAGAAGAATATTATGTATTAATAGATTAGCATATGTCAAGGATGATTGCCGTCGGAGGACCGCCAGCTGCATGACCGAGCGATGTCAGGACTCCATATTATAAATACAAATCATAACAGAAAGCATGATGGATAATAGACAGATAGATAGACAGAGCACCAGACAAGGTGTGGGAACGGGATATTAGCTTGCAACTCTTTAAGTGAAGGAATGTTGATCGTGCACCGGAAGCAATACATACAAGACACACAGTACTCTAGAAGCTCCCACGACAGTAGAGCACACGTGACACGACCCCTGTTACACCAGAATTTAGGAATTTGAGCTCAGAAGGAGACAGGTCATAGAACCGGCAGGTAGTGGAGAAAGCGAATAAGAAGAGGAGTCCAATTAGACTTACTTAGTATACTAAGTCTCTGTATAATACATACGCTGCTCAACTTAGACTTTTTCTGAAGATAATAACTCAAGATCAACTCCCTGTATTCATCTTTAACTCCTCCTGCTCTTCAATTACCACAATAACTTTAACCAAAACTCAAGACTCACCTATTACAAGAATTAAGAGTTACATACGAGTATATATAATTGTTGGCTACAAAGCTCTAACATTGCCACCAACCACAAAAAAGGAAATTTCTTGGGCCCTTTCTGTGAGTGGGACTTGCCAATATCCCTTCATCAAATCTAATTTTGTAATAAACTTAGCACTGCCTATCGCATCCACACAATCATCTACTCTAGGAGGTGGGTAGGTGTCAGTTCTTGGTAAGGGAGTTGACTTTACGATAATCAATGCAAGAAGCGATGTAACCCACCGTGTTTTAGAATCATTATGACCGGGGAGTATCACTCACTTTGACATGACTCAATTAACCCCTACTACAACATGTAGTTCAGTTCCTCTTGAATGACGGTCTGCTTCTCCAACGTCCACGTCGTGCTGTGCCACTTTCATCCATCACTGGGTGTCCCGGGAGACATCAGGGAACATCCTGAGGAGGGGAACAAGTTCGGCACACCACTCTGCAGTCAAATGGGAGAGTTTATCAGTTAATGTACTCCAAGCATCCTGGTTTTCTCTCCAACTAATCGTCTGATCCAAAGTCAAAGGGCAGCCCTCGTCCTCCACTAACTCGACAGCCGACACCACGCATGCAGCACTAGGGGGGTCCACGTCTCACCTGTGGTACTCCTTTAATATATTTGCGTTGCACAATCTTCATTCCTTCCTCCAGTCTGGGGTTAAGATGACATAACTGACTTCACCTACCCTCTTATCTACTACATAAGGGCCTGCAAGACTTGCCTGCAGAGGCTGACCATGAACAGGAAACAAGACAAGAATTTGATCCCTGGGTGAAACACTCTGTACTTAACTTTCTTAGAGTGGTCATACCACCTTTTCATCTTCTCTTGAGATGACTCCAAGAGTGCCCTGGCTGCTTCCATACTATAGGCCAGTCTTTTGTTAAATTTTGACACGTACTCCAGCAAATTAATTTGGCCGTCATCCTTGACCCACTGTTCTTTGATGAGTTTAAGAGGACCTCTTATTTCACGGCCAAAGATTAACTGAAACGGGGAGTAGCCTAAGGACGTGCTTGGTGCTTCTGTGGTTGGAAAAAGTAGGAAAGGCAAACATTTGTCCCATTCATTTTCATCAACACACAACTTTTTATGCATACTCTTCAAAGTTTGGTGATACCTCTCTAATGCACCCTGACTCTGAGTATGATATGCTAAGGATGTGATTTGGGAGATTCTTAACTCCTTAAATGTTTGTCTGAACAGTTTGGAATTTAAATAATTGCCCTGATCTGACTGAACTTGCTTAGGGAGACCAAAACGGAAAAGAAGGTCAGCATTTCTTTTACAACCAATTTAGCTGAAATATTTCTCAAGGGAATGGCTTCGGGATATTTAGTGGCCATGTCTAACATTGTGAAAATCCACTGGTGGCCTGAGGAGGTTTTAGGCAAAGGACCAACAATGTCCACAAGGACTCTAGTGAATCGGGCCTCAAACACAGATAGAGGAATCAGAGAAGCTGCAGGGATGGGCTTATTGCTCCTACCGACTAGCTGACAGGTGTGACATGACCTACAGAACAGGGAGACATCTCGATGGATTCCGGGCCAGTAAAAATGCTGCCAGATGCGGGTCTTCCGCACCCCTAAGTAACCTGCTAAAGAAGAGCCATGAGCAATGGACATAATTTTTTGCCAAAAGGGTCTTGGAACCACCACCTGATGTACAGTCTCCCATTCATTATCATGAGCAACACTAGGAGGTCTCCATCTTCGTATTAACACGTTGTTTGGCATTAAAATAATAATAACATTCTGTCAGTTCAGACTCATATTCATTTTCCCTAACTGCTGAGTCAATTAAAGTGGCAATCTCTGGATCAGATCTTTGCATATCAGCTAACTTTGCACTTACATCAGTCTGGTGAGATTCATCAACCCCTGAGTCATTAAACTGGGCGAAAAAGGTACCACCCAGCCCAGCATCATCAGCATTGCCAGTGCCATTACTGTCAACATTATCATGGCTGGCTTTCGCCATCATAGCCCTAGTTACAGCACATGCGGGAAACAATTTAGGACATACAACTTCCAATTCTTTAGTCCTATCCTCACTAAGGGGAGTTTTTGACACGCAGGGAACAACACTCACTTGTCCTCCCGCCACGTCAGTACCCAAAAGGAAAGTGACCCCTTGTACAGGTAGCTGGTAAACAACACCCACAGGCACTGAACCAGTAACTAACTCCTACTGGAGCTTCACCTCAACTAGGGGAACAGATACAAACTCATCTATACCCTGCAACAAGACACGTTCATTAGGGTCAGCTACATCAACAATCCCCTTCAACATTAGTGACTGTGAAGCTCCTGTTTCTCTAAGTTTAGTCCTTACCACCTTTTCCATCAAGTGAAACTAACCCCTTAGATATGAAGTTAGCAAATAAATGATCTGGGGAGGAGTCACTTTGTGTACTGCTTGGGGGAGGACACTCTGATGGAGTCTTAATACAACTCTCACTTGATCCTGACGGCTGCACTGTTCCAGTCATACTAGTGTCTAACAGTGGCTCTACAGGAGTCTGTCTGTCAACCACTAACTACTCCACTCTGGCCTTATCAACAATATGCACATGCTGGGGTTGTGTCCGACTATCGCTAACAATATCTGTGGTTGGCTGCTCTCTGTTGGTGTCAAAAGATTCCTAAGAGTTTACCAAAGTAATAGGTTTTACACTGGAACTTTTCCCTCGTTTTTTCAAGCACCAATCCTCCAAGTGCCCCGTTTTCTGGCAATACTGGCAAAATCCGACTTTTTCTTGACCCTTTGGCAACACTGTCCTCACTTACTTTTGTGGAACTAACATGCTCTGAGGCTGCAGTTTTTCCAAGTGTCACTTGACATTAACTTGCCTTTACCAGAAGAAGGGTTCACAAAAACTGGTTGGTTCACTCTCCTACCCTTAACAAATGACTGAGGCTTACGTTCGTGTTTATGACTTATATTATAATTATCTGCTACAACAGCAAACTCAGCTAGAGTATCTAAATCTTTCTTTACTAGGTGTGTAGCAACGTCGCTATTTATGTTACCAGTGAAGTTCTCCAAGATCATTAACTCTCTCAGTTTAGAGAAATCGTCAACTTTCTTAGTATGTAACCATTGATCAAATAAGTCTGTGAGTAGCATATTCCACATAAGGCTGATCTTTCTTTTTAAAGGCAGATCTAAATTTAAGCCTATATGCCTCTTGCACGAGTTCATATGCTTTGAGAATGGCATCTTTTAAACAATCATAGTTAGCACTTTGATCAGCTGATATAGAAATATAAGCCTCTTGAGCCTTTCCTTTCAAAACACTCTGCAGCAGTACTGTCCAAGAGTCTTTTGGCCAACAGAGACGACCTGCCACCTTTTCACACATATGGAAGTACTTAGTGACATCTTGCTCATTAAAGGGAGGTACAGTACTAGCTTCATGTTTCTAGCAACATCAAAAAATTCCCTGGCAGATGAACTACTAGGTTGAGGTGAACTATCAGAGTGCTTCAGTCTGATTTCATAATCCATTTCATTTTCTCATTTCAGCTTGTAATTCTAATTCTCTCATTTTAGCTTGCATTTCTAGTTCCCTCAGCTTAATTCTGGCTAGCTCAAGTTGCACATTGTCACCAGTATCATGAGCAGAAAAATCACTGGGGCCAGGTATCTCCCACGCCAAATCCTCAGGGTCAACACCTTGTGCCGTATCAAATGGCTCAGAACTAGTGGAGGACCCACTTTGCTCAAACATGGTGTCCAATATTAAATCAAGTAATTTAGTCTTAGTGACTGAGGCAGAAAATCTCAACTGTAAGGCCTGGGCAAGCAATATGAGCTCGTGTTTTGTGAGTGTTTTCACTCTAGTTGGAGAAGGCTTAGAATCCAAAAATGTTTTCACATCACTATCGCTCATTAGGCCCATGATTACTGATTACAATTAAGTAGGTAAGAGTAATTACTGTGCATGTGGCCAAGGTTGCCATTATTATGTCACAGAGCTATCCTGGCCAGGAGGTCGTCAGATGGTTATGGGGGTATATATTACGGTGCACTCTTCACCTTTAATTAATCACCAAAAAGGATAAGGTAGCGCCCACAAGATAACTAACTTTACTTTACACTTTAACGTACACACACCAAAGAAGAAACTAGGATTCGTTTTACAAAGGGGAATTCACATGGGCCTCAGAGTACAACTAGAAAACGAGTTATTTCTTACATAACCAGATTACAGTTAGTGGACGCTACTGTACGCACTCACAGAGATCAAGGAACTAGGAGAACTCGTTGATGATATATTCCAGATATAAACCACACACTAGTGTAAATGGAGAAGTGAACCAAAAATGGGAAATGGTGCACAAACAGTGTTTTGTAATCAGAGTAATGTATTGAGTAATGTGTGAAAATATGAGGAAAAGTGTAACAAAATATGAGAATAGTGCAACATGACAGTGAGTGACAAAAGTTACAAAATGTGTCTCTCTCAATGGTCCTCGAGCTTATAAAGTAGCCTTACTCCGCCGCTATGGCTAACTAGTCACTAGGCTGTCTTAAGTGTAATCTCCAGCCATACACGAACAATGGAGGCACCTGCTACCAATGGGGCTTTAACAAGTTTCACACATAACCATTAGCGAGCCACCAAGGAAATGTTTTTATACTTCATTGGCACATACTCTCATTTTGCTCCTCCCACACTGTAGGTCACACCCACTTATGGTCAAGGACAAAAGGGTCTCTGTGTAATTTCTGGAAAAAGCAGCAAGCGTTATCTGCCCAGAAGCAAAGAAACTGACCGCTAAGCAAACACAGCGAAGATAGGGTTATACCTTTACATGCACCAAAACTGATAACACAAACTATTTAACGTTCTTGACAGCTTGCCTGTTTCCTTTCATTATCTTCTCATCTTCTATTTCACCCATTCGCTACTGGGGAAACTACATCCGTGACAGTAGCATCAGAAAATATTATACTTTAGTGAGATATCGTGGTGATGAAAGGGTAGCAATCTCCAGTAATAACCCCAAAAGGAGGAAGTCAGTTTTTAAACATTTATGCTAGCTAATGTCAAACGATATTATTCAGTATGAGTAAAAGGTCATCAGGCAAAGGGATGTGGAAATAATCTGGATCAAATCAAACTCAGCATCTATTTTTGCAGTCTCAAGGCAACAATAATATAGGTAGTATTCCATAGTCATGCTGCTGTAGTGAAACATTAATAATGAATTTATTGTCCGGAGATCAGATTATAAATAAAAAGATAGCAAAACTGTGTCTCCTCATCCGATGCTATAAACAGACACACATACTTCTGGACTTTTCCTTTGTTCCTATGATGTTTCATACTTCTACCTTGAAGTCAGATGTTTTGTTGTTTGTATAAGATATGAGGAAGAAAAAAAGGTCCAAAATTAATGTCTGTGAACTGCAGGAGAATCTTTAAAGTACTGTATTCAGTAACATTTAAATCCTAACTGCCCAATGGAATACCACCCATAGATGTCAAATTAGTATACAGACCTCTCATTATCTTTCATGATGGGAAGGGATATACAGAAAAAAAAAAAAACTATACAAGAATCTGGCCGATCCAAGAATCAAACGAATTATAGCTGCGAGCTCAACATGTTAAGCAATGCACCATGTGCTGTCTCGGATAATGAAATTATCTATACATTATTTTTCCTGGCATATCGGTAAAATTATGAGGAAATGGATATTTCAGAAAACGAAGTGATGTTTTAACTACTGGCGTCGAGGCAAAACACTTCAACTGGATAATATCTATCTATCTATCTATATACCTAGGCTGCTTCCCCCAAGGAAAGGGAGGTAGCCGAGACAGGACGACACACTCCCCATTTACTCATCCATTCAAACACATTCATTCGCATCTTAGCCCCAAGGGGAGAACGGACAGATCCTCACCGCACCACACCGCACAAGGGTCAACTGCGAAATGCAATCAGTGACATCCGCAACAGGGCCCGACAGCAGAGCTGGTTTACCCCTGCCACATCATAACAGACCCATCCCCTTACCCGCACCTGATCTGACTAGCTGATCCGATATTATAGGATGCTGAAAATCAGAATTTAATGGATGATAAGACGTTGTAAACAAAGAGGCTGTTTAGCATTACAGTCAGTCACACAACGGATACCATAGATTTTTACAATACAACTTTAAAAAAATTGAATCATTCAGTTTAAATTCGGCCAGCTTTGATACAGTACTTGTTCTGCGGCTATAATTAAGATAATGATATTCACCGGAGAGAAAGCTCAGTCTTCCACATGCCACAATTGATCCCTCCCCATCCTTGATGGCAGTTGAATTATTGCACACCGTGTTCAGAGGGGAATGGCGTTGCATTGTATCTTTCTTGTGATGCCGTTGGGATGAATTTGTAATAACATGTAATATACAATGTATTAGGCAATAATTCTAAAATCATGATCTTACACAGTGATAATCCACTGCCTGGAAACAACTTACCATAGGCTGACAGTCGTAATAGTGAAGGCAGTAGCAAGATGTATAAGAAAAAAAAGTTAATATATCGTGTCACAAACTCTTAATGGGTACCAGATAACATTCACATCTTGCACAACACTAAGTAGTAACTAGAATGCTGTAAAATTATCCAAGAACAATTGTGATAAAGAAAAACTTCCCATAACCATTGCCTACTGGAAGCCGAGCCATAATGGGACCTTCAAGTAAAGGTCACCGATCTTCTGCATGTCACCTTAGGTCATCAATATCTGTAAGTCCACCAAGTTTGGTGGCTCTAACTTCCATCTTTCGTGTAAAATCAGATGACTTTTCTGTCTCCCAGACTAGTCCAAAATTTTGGACCATGGGTAATTTCAGAGAATAATGATTCAACCTGGACTAAATTAAGCACTGCCTGGCCATGTCCCAGGTATATGCCATAAAAATTTCAGTCCTCTATCTTTAAGTGGTTTTTGAGCTTTAGGGTCACTTTTTTCCTTATCCAATCTTGGTTCCGTTAGTCGGATCAGGAGGATATTATGTGAGATGATGTGGCCAACCAATACTATAAAATGGCAAAGAATGAAGGTTGTAGCTCAAACAATAGGCGAATGGCAGTGATATAGATCTTCCCTAGAGTAATAACAATACTGACAAAAACAAGAAAACTTCCTGCAAGGATGTGGACGCAGGAGGATTAAATAATCAAGGCTTCCACACCCTACTTTCGATCGTTTCATCAACACTGCCGACAATATTTGCTATGTCATCATAAAATAACTAATCAACAAATAAGGAGAACCTAGAGGGTGCAACTCAGTGTCCATCAACTGGTCCACTCAGAATCGAATTACTTCATTCGTACCTAACTCTTAACCAATCCACTATCTTTGGTTCAGATAAGATCGAAACTATTTGATTTGACTTTGTTCAGTGACCTTCAACTTTTATCATTCCCCGTGCCCCTGAGTTTTGATAGAATGTTCGAAAAAAGCAGCATTTCTTTTTGCTTATATTAACCCGAACACTTTCTGAAGGTTTACACAACATATGATAAAAACTGTTTCAACTGACCTTGCCATGGAACTTTGACCTTTGACCTATCATTGAAAGGAAACAAATCACACTCTTGGGTGATCTTGAACTCATCCACCAACTTTGATTCAAATCAAATGAAAACTATTTTATTTTGTTCGCCCACACACATATGGGTCTAACTTTGACCCTGTCCTTTGACCTTAACCTTTGGCTGATTGTTCTCAAAACTGAATCTCTTTCTTCTACCCTGACCTGTGACTCATTCCCAGAGTTTTTTTTTTTTTTTTTTTTTCATGCAAAGAAGAAGGAACCACAGACCAGGGCCAGCATATTATTCCCTCCAAGAAAAAACAAAAACAAAAGTGAGTCAAATTCAAGATCCTTTATTTTCGAGATGCCTGGACAGACTGTGTTTGAAAGACTGGAGATCACACGCAGTAGGTAATCTAGACAGAGGGAGACAGTTTCAGAGTTGACCTATTGCATACGTGAAGGATTAGGAGTAGCTGTTAACTCTTGCATTAGAGCATTAGGCAGAAAAGGGATGGGAATTTGTTGCTAAACAGGTGTTATACACGTGCCGTAGTGATGGACGGACGCAAACAGACAGTTCAAAGAAACAGTGACCATTGAAGTTATGATAAAAAGGAGATAAAGATGCAACAGTGGGGTAAAAAGACAGAAGTTGAAGGGAGCCAGTAGAGGGGGAAAGTTAATGAGATGAAAAGCCTTTGATTCCACATTGTTGAGAAGAGCTGTACAGTATGTGTGGAGCCTCCCCACACATGAGAGTCGTACTCTACACACGGCAATGTTGCCATAAAAAAAATCGAAAAATCTGAAGCTAGACTTCAAAAAAATCTGTAACAATCTGTAGATCCGGCAGAGTCACAATTCTGAAATCCGTCTCTGCGACATAGGATGGAAATGGAGGAGTGCCAAACCCTATATTTTCAACAACTTCTCCCTTGAACTCCTCCCCCCTTTAATTTTTCCCTGATCGGAGAAAAATATCATAAGCTGAAAGTAGAATTTGGCAAGAATAAACATAGCGGTTCATAACAATGACAGAGCGATGATCTTTTATATTGAAAAATTGTGGACTGTATATACCCAGTTTATCATCATCTAATGGAACTCGGCCTGTCACACAATGTGAATACAAAATAATGGTTACATGAACTGTGATGGGCCTTCCTTAAGAGATGGGAATGGGTCTGCTTGGCCAGCCATCCACTGTGACTAAACTTGGTCATGAACTAAGTTGGAAAGGGGCTAAATATCTTTGCTGAGTGATAACAACCCGAATTAAGCCATTCATATTAACTCAGTATAAGCACTGGACCCAAGCCAAATTTAAAGCAAATACAAAGTTTTGACAGTTGAGATCATGTCGTTCTTACATTCCTCCGTTAAACACAGGCAGCATCTTGCTTTGCTGAGCAGTTCCCAGCTGCGGCGGTTCGTCACACACAGCATGACTTATTGTTGAACTTTAAGTAAAATTCTCGAAAGGTTGAAATAAGCTGTATATTTGTAAAGTTTCTTTTTTAATCACGAAGAAAATTAAGTTCACAGTACAAAAATCGGTAGATTAAGCTTCATTCTCAGACAACTTCTGACAATCTGAAAATACCCACAGCATCTGTAGTTTTCTTATTTTCCTTTTTTTTTTTTTTTTTTTTTTACGCCAGGTATCCCCGAAAGGCTAAGGCGATGTCCCTGGGTAGAGGACTTTTGGATTGGAGCGTGTAGCATTTTATGACCGGATGCCCTTCCTGATGTCTACCAATGACCCTTGGGTGGATTAAATCCTCCGACCCTTCGGTCAGAGTGGAGCGCTCTAACCCACTGAGCCACGACTGGTACACCCACAGAATCTATAGATATACAGATAAATATATAGAAGTGACAACACTGACACAGGGGTAAATAAAATTCGTGTATAAAGTCAACAACTGTGCAGAGGTAAAAAAGGAACGGAGTCGGCTTAGCACATCCAATCTCTTGACAGCAGAATTCACAAGCGAGGAGTTATTTTCTTCCCAAGAAAAATTCCGAGAGAATAAAACCCCAGCTATGATTAAAGATGATGGAAAACTGAGCTGAATATTGTTAAAAATGAGAGGGTACTCCTGTGGAATGTTTTGTCGGGTTCATAAATGTAAGAACTGAATTTCTGATGCATTAAAAGCAACAAGACTATTTTTACCCCAATCATAGACATCAGCCAAGTCAAACATTAGGTGCCCTAGCCTCATCACTTATCTGAACAAAATCGTCTGGTATTAGCTGGAATGGAATAATAGCCTTAATCATATGAGAGTTAATGGTACCAGAAATAAAACTCTCAGAATCCTATATTCAATCTGGCCTTAGCTAGAAGAGAATATTAGAGCTGTCCCGAATATGACAGAGTTTGTGATGCCAGTGTTAATACAGTCTCATTAGTGATTTTCAGTTGCTAAGGTAATCATGATCTTAATCACGGTGACTGATGGTGTTTCGTGTGGATACTTTGCCGACAATGAACGATTTCACTGACACCTCTCACATTATTCAGCTGTCACCAGACCACTCACCCTGCATACCGGGAGATGATGATGATGAGGTAAAGACGTACCCCGTGAGAATCAAAAGGTAAGATTATTGACAGCTCGCAAAATACTTGAGGAACCTCAAATAATCAGCTCTCATTCATAGGTTCCAGGTGTTGCACTTTCTGAATGTTCCTTCCGGTATGGGTTTAAATGTTTTGAACGCAAGTTGGTAAGAGATCAATGGATAATGGGAGTGCAGTGAAGGACAGCTGATTTGAGTGAACTAAAACACACAGTATGTTTGTGCTGTTTATACATTAACAGTTGACTAATAGCTCAAGCTGAGAGGAAACCCTCCCCTGTGTGACAGCATAAATTATAACGAAATGCACTTCAAAAGATGAAAAGTTTCCTTAATTCTGAGTGTGTATGTTTTTAACAATATAACTCAAACTGTTCCTGTCTGATTTTAACCAAAGTTGGTGGAAGGGTGCAGGGACATCAATTTAAAAACCTATTTTCTTTTTTTACAACAGTGCTGTAGTTCAAAGGTCAAGGTAACAGGGTTGTCAAGTTTTGGCCTAACAAAATTCATCATTGTCTAAACTTTCGGAAACGAATCGTGGTACTGGGGGGATGATGTGATTCAGTTTTGAGAACAATCAGCAAGACATTGGGAAATTACTGAGGGTTAGAGATAATGAAGGATTTACACTTTGAGAGCGGTTAGTCAAAGGTCAAAGTCACAGGTCAGTCTCAAAGCATGTCCCGCGAGAATGTTTTTTAACTAAATCACTCATACAGATTTCATTCTATTTTAGCCACACTTGGTGAAATGGTCGAGGGTTTGCCAAGGAAGAGACCTGTTATTTTATGGAAAAGTAGGTCAGCAGTCAAAGTCAAAAGTCTAGGCCAAGTTTCAGAGCTTTTAACCTATTTACACCATACAGGGGGTAGACTGTAGCACCAGTCAAGCAGGGCGGTACTCTGAAGGTGGATGGAGCGTTGATGACAGGGAGAGCTGGAGCTCCCGTTTCATTTGCCCTCGGGATTAGCTCCTGATCATCCCCTTTTATTGAACCTTTTCAGTGTGTTACAAACACAGCATGCTCTCCAATACAAGTTCCTCTAATTGTCAGCACCAAACTACATGCACATTACACACTTCACTTCCTATTCAAAATCCCCCCCCCCCCCAAAAAAAAAAAAAAAAATGGCATCTACTAACCAAGCCCAGGAGTCCCTGGGAAGGGGGGCCATCAAAGCCCCCACCATCTGCCCCTCTCCAGGTGGCGACCCAGCGAGATGCCTAGGACCACTGTCTGACTCACTTCATTTCTGCAAAATTTTGTGGCCTTTCCTCTGACTTTCTCTCTGTCAAACTTCACTTCTCCTCTTCTAAACCTCACCTTCGCTTCCTAAATGAGACTCAACGGTCTGAGCTGATTGAGCAAACCCTTCTCTGTATCCTCTTACTTTATAATCTTTTCAAAGCCAAAGGTGCCTGTTGTGTGTAATTATGTCTGTAATGACATCTTGCTTTCGTGTTCCTGAACTCGAATCTTCTGAATTCTCTACACTCTGGCTTCGGCTTTCCTCTCATTCTCTGAATGAATATATCTCTGCTGTTTACATATCGCCTATTTCTCCTGACTATGAAAATTTCGTCGACTATCGTATTTCTAAGATGGAACACATCCTATCCATTTCTCCATTCTCTGAAATCTCCATTCCAGGAGATTTCAGTGTTCACCACATCATTGGCTCTCCACTCCTTTCACTGATCCACCTGGTGAACAAGCCTACATCTTGTCTATCCTTAATGACAAGAGCAGCTTGTACAGCACCCCACCCGTATCCCTGACCGCATAGGAAAGAGTTCGAACATACTTAACCTCTTCCATACAACTATATCTGCTTACACTGTTAATCTTTCCTCTCCGTTGGGTTCCTCTAATCCTAATCTTATCACTTAAACCTGTCCTAATGCTCCAGTAAGACCTGTGGACCCTCCAAATAAGTGTCGTTTGTGGCACTTTGGGATCTCCTGATTGGGAGGCTCTCATGCAATATTTCTTTGATTTTCCCTCGAATGGTTATTGCTTCCATGGCCGAGAGCCATCTGAGTGTGCTTTTGCGCTTTACGGAGGTTATTCTCTCGGGCATAGAAGCATACATTCCTTTCTCATATCCTTTGACTAATAAAAACAACCTTGGTTTAATCACGCTTGTTCTAATGCTGTCCACAAAAGGAGAAGGCCTACAAAAGGTACCGCAGCCATTCCGCCCTTCAGTCTCATCTCTTTTATGTTTCTGACTGGAATCAGATAAGACCATTTGTTCTGTCTGAACCTACTATGTGACATATGGTACGAAAGTAAGCAAGACTTTTATTACTGGCTTAACACTTTTTTTCAACTTTGTAAAAGCAAGACCAAAAAAGGTGGCACTGAAGCTAAAGCGTCAATATTTGATTGCACGGTGACTGGCGTCTTTTAACTTATCTTCTTAATTCTCGAAAATGTTTACTTGGGACCACTCCCGTGAGGACCACTTAGTTGTTAATCCTATATCACGCCAAGGTTTCAGTTCGGATGCATCATGAAGACTAGTGGACAATATTCGCAGCATTACTGATGAAAGGGCGGTTTTGAGGGCAGCTCGTGTGTGTGTGTGTGTGTGTGTGTGTGTGTGTGTGTGTGTGTGTAATTCACCGGGTCGGTCAGGATCACTTGATGGTCGTGATGGTCAGCTTTTACCCTCCCGGAAGGGAGCTGAGAGCTCATATAGTCCGATGTAAGGGCAAGCCTGTGACCTTCACACACGCACACACCCGTCCCCTTGCTCAAGGGGGACAGTAACCACCCACTTCGTCAGTAAAACTTTTCGCAACCTGAGCGAGGCGCAAATTCCCGTCCACCAGTTGGCAAGCGGGAACGTTACCACTGCACCAGCGAGCGGTGTGTGTGTGTGTGTGTGTGTGTGTACTTACCTAATTGTACTTACCTAATTGTATCTTTACAGGAATGAGTCAAGCTCGTACTGTCCCGTGTCTTAAACCATATTTATCGTACATATCCTTAAATTTGTGAATTGTTTTGGCATGCACTATTTCATTCGGTAGTGCATTCTATTGATCAATTGCTCTGTTTGGGAAACTGAATTTCCTTACGTCTTTATCACCTCTCTTCTTAAGCAGTTTTTTGCAGTGTCCTCTTGCTGATGCTTCTCCATATGTTAAGTAATCATTTATGTCTATTTTCTCCTTCCCTGATATGCACTTATATAGCATTATCATGTCACCTCTTTTCCTTCTCTCCTGTAGTGTTGGTAGATTCAGTTTATTTAGCCTTTCTTCGTAACTTAGGTCCCTTAAGTTTGGTATCCATCTTGTAGCAGCCCTTTGAACTTTTTCAATCTTGTCTATGTGTTTTTTGAGATGAGGACTCCAGACTACTGATGCATATTCCAGGGTTGGTCTAATGAATGATGTTATTATCCTTCTTAGCATGTCTTCATTTATGTATGTGAATGCTATTCTCATATTTGCAAGCAGTGTATACATGTTCCGTACCTTCTCACTGATGTGGTCAGCCGGAGATAGTCTGTTATTGATAATCACACCTAGGTCTTTCTCTCTCTCTGATGTGTATAGGGTTTTATTTCCTAACTTATAATCCCAATCAGGTCTTTTTCCACTTTTACCAAACTTGATTACATGACACTTGTCCACATTGAATTCCATTTGCCATGTATTACTCCATTCATGAAGTTTATTTAATTCTTCTTGTAGCTCTTTACAAGAGTCTGTGTTAGTAATTCTCCTTTGTATTTTTGCATCATCTGCAAACATATTCAGATAGCTCTCATTTCCAGTGTTACTGTTTATATCATTTATATACACTAAAAACATGATTGGTGCCAGCACTGAACCCTGTGGTACTCCAATAGTCACTTCTTTCCATGATGAGTAGTTTCCTCTTAGTACTGTTCTCATTTCTCTTTTTATGAGGAAATCTTGCATCCAACAAAACAGTTTGCCTCGAATTCCTCCTTGATGGTACAGTTTCCATAAAAGTCTTTGGTGTGGTACTGTATCAAAAGCTTTCTTGAAATCTAAATAGATATTGTCCACCCATCCTTCTCTTTCCTGTATTGTGTTTGTTACTCTGTCATAGTAGCTCAACAGATTAGTTACACATGACTTTCCTTTTCTGAAACCAAACTGTCTTTCTGTTATCATACTGTGTTCTTCTAGATGATTTACCCAAGCTTTCTTATAAGCTTTTCTAATACCTTGCTTACAACACTGGTCAGTGATACTGGTCGGTAGTTGAGTGGCTTTGTCTATTTCCTTTCTTGAATAAGGGGACAATATTTGTTTTTTTTCCAAATATCAGGTAGTTTACCTTGACTCAAGGATTTCTTGAAAATTAAAAATAATGGTTTACTTAACTCTTTTGCACATTCTCGTAGTACCCAACATGAAATTTCATCAGGACCACTTGCTTTTCCTCTGTCTAATTTACTTAACTCCTCCTGTATTACTTTTTCTGCTATTTGTATATCTGGTAGTATGTGTGGACATGCATGTTCCACATAGTCCCTCTCAAATTTTTTTTCTTCTGTAAAAACTAATTGGAAATTCTTATTTAGTGCTTCACAAATATCTTTCTCTTGTGTATAAGTGATTTCCTCGTCCATAATGGATTGTATTATATCTTTTACTTTGGTTTTGCTTCTGATATAGCTGTAAAACAGCTTTGGTTGATCACTACTTTTATTTATTATATCCTCCTCAAACTGTTTTTGGGCTTCCCTCCTTATTCTTGTATAATCGTTTCTTGCCTGTTTGTAACTATTATACGCCCTTTCACTATTGTGTCTTCTGTATCTATTCCACAACAAATCTCTTCTTTCTTTTGATTTTTTACGTTCTGTATTGAACCATTTCTGTATTTTCTTATCTGCTTCTTTGTGCTGTGGGATGTACTTCTGGGCTCCTATTTCATAAAATTCACAGAATTTTTTATTTACAGCATTTAAATCTTGTCCTCTAAGCTCATTTTCCCAATCAACTTCTAAGAAATACTTCTTTAGGTCTTGATAATTTCCCTTTTTATAGTTTAGGCTCTTTTTGTAACTTTCATTGCTGTTAACTATGTCATATGCTCTCCTGAAGTTGTAATTTAGTACTGCATGATCGCTTTTGCCGAGTGGAGGGTGATATATTAAACTGTCAATATCGTTTTCTTGCCTAGTAAATATTAGATCTAGCACTGAAGGTATATCGAGTCCTCTTTTTCTGGTGGTTTCCCTCACATGTTGCGTTAGGAAAAACTCTTGCACGAGATCCAGGAGCTTTTGGTCCCAACAGCTTTCTTGGCTAATTATATCTAGAGTATTCCAATTTATATTTGTATTAAAATCTCCAGTTAGTATAATTCTTTCCAATTTCTCTTCCATTTTATGTAGTAATGATCTTAGACTCTGAATTGTACTTTCTGCCAGGTCCTCATATTCGTCTCTTTCCCATGTGTTTGATCTGGGTGGCATGTACAAATTGGCTACAATTATTTTCCCTTCAGATGTGTTGATCTCTACTGCAATCAGTTCTACTTGTGATGGTATATCTAGTTTTATTTCATTGACTTTTAGATTTTTCTTAGTTAATATTATAATTCCTCCTCCTTTTTTTAAATTTCTGTCTCTTCTCCATATATTGTATTCCTCTAAGTTTAGTATGTCATTGGATATCCTTGGTGTTAATTTTGTTTCAGTTAAGCACATTATTTGTGGTTCATTTTCTCTGACATAATCATTCATCTCTAGTAATTTAGATACCATTCCATCCACATTTGAGTACATCAACTTTATCATCTTGTTTATATACTTGTCATGACATGGTTTTACTATCTTCCTCCTTTTTATTCCATCCTGTTTGTGTACCACTTTCGTACCTGCAATCCTATTACATGTACTTTGTAAAAAAAATTTCTTCTTCTCCTCTTCTGATCTTCCCTCATTTTTTGTTTTTGCTTCCTCCCTTTTCTCTTTCAGCAATTCTAGTTCCTCTTGTGTTAGGCATCTTTTTATCCATACATTTTTGAACTCCTCTTTTTCCATAAGATTCTTTGCATTTTTTAGTATCTCCTCCACAGTGTTTACACTCTGGAAAGTCACCTTTAGAGGTCTTGTCCTGCTTTTCTCGTATTTCTCTAACCTTTTGTGTTCCTCTATATCTTTACTACAATTTTCCTCTGATACTTCTTTCAGTAAGCTCATTACATTTGCCATCTCCTTTTTGTCTCTTGTGATCTTGTTTTTTACTTCTTCCTCTTCTATACCAGTGATTACTATAGATTTGTTTATATCTACTGAATCTCGGACTAACTTTGGATTGTTTTGGATTATTCTTTTTACTTCCTGTTTAATGCTTTTTTCCTCCACCCTTGTTTCTAAGTCTTTCTTTACTTTCACCATTTCAGCATACGTGGTTTCCACATCATTTTTGTAGCTTTGCACAGCTTCATTCTCCTGTGTTATCATCTTCTCAATATCACTGCTTTGGTCTATCAGACTGCATACTTGTCTAATTGTCTCTGTCATTTTTGAACTCTTCCATAACACTCTTGTGATTGACTACTGTACTTGCCACTTCACTCATTTTCTTCCTAAGTGTACTCAATTCCACTGTTAGTTCACTGATGGTTGTGTCTTTCTTGTTGGCCTCCCTTCCTAGTTTTTCTATTTCTTCCTTTTGCAAGTGCATCTGCTTCTTTATTTCATCAATTTCATTTTTGAAAGTCATTTCTAGTTTGTGTACACGTTCAACCAGTCTGTTGTAAGTCTCCACTTCAACCAGTTCTTGGTAGAAATCATCATTTTGCTTTCTACCTTTATCCCTTTTCTTTTCCAAATTTCCTTTACTAAAGTATGTATCCATTTTGCAATACTAAAAGTACAGAGTATGTACTTACATTCCCCGTGCTGCTGTAAACAAACCTCAGCTGACTGAGCGAATTCTTTCGTCTTGGTTCTCTTTTCTGTTTGAACAAGTCTTGTTTAACCTTCTTTTTCTTTTTTTTTTTTCTTTTAATAATGAAAAATAATTTAGTCTAACCTGGTACAGAGCTTGACTCATACAAAGATACTAATTTAGGTAATGCCACTGGCCGTGTTGGTTCGGTACGGAGCGCCGATGTCGCACATCTCTCCTTTCTGCCTCCTTTGTGTGTGTGTGTGTGTGTGTGTGTGTGAGGGGCGGGAGCGGAAATGAGGAGGAGGGTTGATGGGAGAGAGCTTGCCTACAGAGAAAATAAAACAGGAATGTTTGTGGAGATTTGGATAACTTTCATTGCCGAATGAGACTGTTAACTAGTACCATAAAAGCTTGTGTAAACATATTAATGTTAAATATTTCTTTTTCTTTTTTGCAATCTTGTTTTTATTGCCTTGTAGGTAGCATCAGAAAATATAATTTTGCTTTAGTGAAACATCGTGCGGATGAAAGGGTTAGTAATCTCCATTAATAACCCCAAAAGGAAGAAGTCAGTTTTTAAACATTTATGCTAGCTAATGTCAAACGATATTATTCAGTATGAGTAAAAGGTCATCAGGCAAAGGGATGTGGAAATAATCTGGATCAAATCAAACTCAGCATCTATTTTTGCAGTCTCAAGGCAACAATAATATGGGTAGTATTCCATAGTCATGCTGCTGTAGTGAAACATTAATAATGAATTTATTTTCCTGAGATCAGATTATAAATAAAATTACAACAAAACTGTAACGCTCCTCCTCCACTGCCATAAACAGACACACATACTTCTGGACTTTTCCTTTGTTCCTATGATATCTCATACTTCGTCCCTGAAGTCAGGTGTTGTGTTGTTTGCGTAAGATATGAGGAAGAAAAAACGGTCCAAAATTAATGTCTGTTAACTGCAGGAGAATCTTTAATGTACTCACTAACGTTTTTTAAGTCCTAACCGCTCAATGGAATACCACCCATAGATGTCAAATTAGTATACAGGCCTTGCATTATCTTTCATGATGAGCAGCGATATACAGAAAAGAAAACGTTATCCAAGAATCTGGCCGATCCAAGAAACAAACGAATTCTAGTTGCGAGCTCAACATGTTAAGCAATGCACCATATGCTGTCTCGGAGAATGAAATAATCTATACATTATTTTTCTTGGCACAACAGTAAAATTATGAGGAAATGGATATTTCAGACAACGAAGTGATGTTTTAACCATTGGCTTCGAGGCAAAACACTTAAACTGGATAATATAGGATGCTGAGAATCAGAATTAAATGGATGATAAGACGTTGTAAACAAAGAGGCTGTTTAGCTTTACAGTCAGTCACACAACGGATACCACAGATTCTTACAATACAACTTTTAAAAACTAAATCAGTTCGGTTTAAATTCGGCCAGCTTTGATAAATTAATTGTTCTGCGGCTATAAGTAAGATAATGATATTCACTGGAGAGAAAGCTCAGTCTTCCACATTCCACAGTTAATCCCTCCACCATCCTTGATGACAGTTGAATTACTGCACACCGTGTTCAGAGGAGAATGGCGTTCCATTCTTTCTTGTGATGCCGTTAGGATAAGTTTATAATTACATGTAATATACACTGTATTAAACAGTAGTTATAAAATCATGATGTTACACGATTGAAACCCACTGTCTGGAATCATTTTACATAGGCTGGCAGTCGTTGTAGTGAAGGCAGTGGCAAGATGTATAAGTAATAAAAGTTATTATAGCGTCACAGACTCTTAATGGGTACAAAATAACACATCTTGCATAACACTAAGTAGTAACAAGAACGCCGTAAAATTGGCCAAGGACAATTTTGATAAAGAAAAACTTCCCATAACCATTGCCTATTGGAAGCCGAGCTATAATGGGACCTTGAGTAAGGTCACCAATCTTCTGCATGTCACCTTAGGTCATTAATATCTGTAAGTCCACCAAGTTTGGTGGCTCTAGCTTCCATTTTTCGTGCAAAATCAGATTACTTTTCTGTCTGAGAGACTAATCCAAAATTTTGGACCATTAGCAGTCTCAGAGAATAATGATCCAATCTAGACTAAATTAAGCACTGCCTGGCCATGTCCCAGGTATGTGCCATAAAAATTTCAGTCCTCTAACTTTAAGTGGTTTTTGAGCTTTAAGGTCACTTTTTTCCTGATCCAATCTTGGTTCCGTTAGTCGGATCAGGAGGATATTATGTGAGATGATGTGGCCAACCAATACTATAAAATGGCAAAGAATGAAGGTTGTAGCTCAAGCAATAGGCGAATGGCAGTGATATAGATCTTCCCTAGAGTAATAATTTTATTGACAAAAATATGAAAATTTCCCGCAAGGATGTGGGAGGTTTAAATAATCAAGGATTCCACACCGTACTTTCGATCGTTTCATCAACACTGCCGACAATATTTGCTGGTATGTCATCGAAAAATAACTAATCAACAAACAAGATGAAGCTAGAGAGTACAACTCAGTATCCATCAACTGGTCCAAGTGGCGTTCAACCTCGAGCTTCGACCGCTACACTCGGAATCGAATTATTTCATTCTTACCTAACTCTTAACCAATCCACTATCTTTGGTTCAAATAAGATCAGAATTATTTGATTTGACTTTGTTCAGTGACCTTCAACTTTTATCTTTCCCCGTGCCCCTGGCTTTTGACAGAATGTTCGAAAAAACAGCATTTCTTTTTACTTATATTAACCCGAACACTTTCTGAAGGTTTACTCAACATATGATAAAACCTGTTTAAACTGACCTTGCCATGGAACTTTGACCTTTGACCTTTCATTGAAAGGAAACAAATCACACTCTTGGGTGATCTTGAACTCATCCACCAACTTTGATTCAAATCAAATGAAAACTATTTTATTTTGTTCGCCCACACACATATGGGTCTAACATTGACCCTGTCCTTTGACCTTAACCTTTGACTGATTATTCTCAAAACTGAATCTCTTCCTTCTACCCTGACCTGTGACTCATTCGCATTTTTTTTTTTTTTTTCATGCAAAGAAATAGGAATCACAGACCAGGGGCCAGCATACTGTTCCCTCCAAGAGAAAACCAATACAAAATAACAGAGTCAAATTCAAGATCCGTTATCTTCGAGATGCCTGGACAGACTGCATTTGAAAGACTGGAGATCATACGCAGTAGGTAATCTAGACAGAGGGAGACAGTTCTAGAGATGACCTATTGCATACGTGAAGGATTAAGAATAACAGTTAACTCTAGCATTAGAGAGTTGGAGAGAAAGGTGATGAGAGTTTGTTACTAGACAGGTGTTATGCACGTGCCGTAATGATGGAAAGATGGAAACAGACAGGTCAGAGGAGCAGTGGCCATTGAAGTAATGATAAAAAGGAGAAAAGATGTAACAGTGTGGTGAAGAGACAGAAGTTGAAGGGAGCCAGTAAGAGGAGGAAAGTTAATGAGATGAAAAACCTTTGATTCCACCTTGTTGAGAAGAGCTGTATGTGTGGCTCCACACATTAGAGTTGTACTCACCACACTGGGGGAAGGCTGTGGCTCAATCAGTAGAGAGGTGGCCCGCAGTCCTACTTGACCCAGTTTCAAATCCCTGCTGGGCTTTAACCCATCACGTCCCGAGGTTTTCCGCACCTCCGACATCCCCCAGTCCCGAGGTATTTTCGATTTTTTTTTTTTTGGCTAAAACCTTCGCTTTTGGTGAGAAACATCGAAAATTCATAGAGAAATCGCTCACCTGAGGTTTAAAGTGCCCAATCCAGGTAGGAGTTCCTCCTTACCTGAGTGGGTTTTCTAACATGCTGGCACCAAAGAAAACGAGTTCTATGGGAGGGTAACTATTTTATCCACTCATAAACGGTATTTATTTATTTACTTGGTACGAATGTATATGTAGTATGACAGTATATTGGTTTTCAAGCAGTAATAAAGGCATTATAAGCATTGTTTCACTCACTAACTAATCACCATACCTGACCTATTTTTGCCACACTACCTGATCATTATTTCTGGCTGTTTCTTCTTCTAATGCTATGTAAACATTGTCCTCCACATTGTCATCGATTGGGGAATCACTCTGGCCCTGAATAACTTTACTAGCCAGGTCACTGGTAACAGGTCCTTTGCCAAGACAATGGCGTGAGGGGGGGAGGGGGGAGGTTATGCAGTGTAAGGCATTGTCCCTGCTTGGTACCTTGTACAGGAATAGAGGAAGGTGTCCCGTGTATACATACGAAAAATCACGTGCGAAAATTGAAAATTGTGCAAATTAGGTACCTTGCAATTGCACGACGTACTGGTACGTCGCCGGGACTGGCAAATGCAAATCGTGGTGACGTACCCATACGTCGTCGGGACGGGGCGGGTTAAGGATTTCAGTTTCATTAAATCGGACATTACCGATATACCAGAAGACCCGCCGACATGTCGTAAAAATACCCCCGATAATATCAATACACCAGTCCTATATAAGACAGCCCTAGGATGTATTCAATATGGACGGTGGGTGTTAGCGCCGAAGTGGTGACATGTAGAGAGGTGTACAGTAGGTAGGAGGACTACTGGGCCTTAAGAGCAGGCTGTGAAATCTATGCCCAGAGTCGGACACAAGAAAAAAAATAAATAAATAAAACTCGTGTATAAAGTCAAAAACTGTACAGATGTAAAGAAAGCACGGAGTCGGCTTAGCACACCAAATCTCTTGGAAGCAGAATTTACAAAAGAGGTATTATGTTCTTTCCTAGAATAATCCAGAGAGAATGTTCTTTCCTAGAATAATCCAGAGATGGAGGTCTGAGCTGGATATTGTTAAAAATTAGAGGGTACTCCTGTGGAGTATTTTGTCGGGTTGATAAATGTAAGAACTGAGTTTTTGATGCATTAAAAAAACACAAGAGTATTTTTACTCCAGTCAGTGACATGAGACAAGTCAGACACTAGGTGTACCATAGCCTCACCCCTTGTTTCTTGAAGTAACTGCTGAGATTGACCCTGCAGGAAGTGAATGGAAAGGTGAAGGGTGGAGTCATCACCGTATGAGTGGATAGGGTTAGATGTACAGCTTAGGCCATAAATTAATAAAAGGAGGAGAGTTGGTTGTAGGAAAGAGCCCTGAGGAACACCACAACTGATAGCTATAGAAGAACAGTGGCCGTCTACAACAACAACTATAGAACGAACAGAAAGGAAGCAAGAAATGAAGGCACAGAAAGAGGGATGGAAACAGTAAGAGGGCAGTTTGGAACTTCAAAATTCATGTCTGACTTAATCGAAAGTTTTTAATATGTAAAGTGCAATGGCAAGGCTTTTACCATAGTCCCGAAAGGTGGACGACCAGGAGTCTGAAAGGTAGGTGAGAAGATCACAAGTGCAGCATCCCGGTGGAATCCATACTGATGATCAGAAAGAAGGTTGTGATAAGGAAAATGCTAAAAATTATTTTTGTTAAGAACAGACCAGAAATATTTAGAAATATAGGATGTTAAACCAATTGGGCGATAGTTATAGAGGGATGGGAATGGTCGCCCTTCTTTGGAACAGGCTGACTGAGAGCAAACTTCCAACTAGAGGGAGAGGTGCAAGTTGGTAGGCAAAGGCAAAAGAGTTTATCTAGGCACGGTGTATGCACAGAGGCAAAGTTCATGAGGACAGCAGGAGGGACCCCATCAGGCCCATGAGCCAGTGATAGCAGAAAATAAATCAGTTGAAGAAATTTCAGTGCCAGCCATGAGCAAGTCCGAGGGGGGGAAGTGATGGAGGAACAGCACCGAAATTGTCTAAGGTGGAACTTGAGGAGAAAGTCTGAGCAAAGAGTTTTGCTTTATCATTAGAAGATCCATAGGACCATCACAACGGAAAAGAGGAGGGAAGGATGATGAGGTAAAATTGTTAGAATGATTCTCGTCAAGGTCTCAGAAGGAGCAGGAAGAATTCGAGTTGTAGAGTTCAGAGAATTTAGTATGAATGAAATTATCTTTAGCAGAGCGTACAACAGACTTAGCACGAATCCAGGCAGACACATAAGAGAGATGAGACTGAAGGATGGAATGGCTGCGGTACCTTTTGCAGGCCTTCTCTTTTTTTTGTGGAAAGCATTAGAACAAGCGTGATTAAACCAAGGTTGTTTTGCATTTGTCAAAGGATATGATAAAGGAATGTATGCTTCCATGCCTGAGAGAATAACCTTCGTAATGTGCAAAGCACACTCAGATGGCTCTCGTCCATGGGAGGAATAACCATTCGAGGGAAAATCAAAGAAATACTGCCTGATGGCTTCCCAATCAGCAGCTCCAAAGTGCCACAAACGACACCCCTTTGGAGAGTCCACAGGCCTTACTGGAGCGATATGACAGGTTTAGGTGATAAGGTTAGGATTAGAGGAACCCAACGGAGAGGAAAGATTAACAGTGTAAGCGGTCAGGGATACGGGTGGGGTGCTGTACAAGCTACTCTTGTCATTAAGGATAGACAAGATGTAGGCTTGTTCACCAGGTGGATCAGTGAAAGGAGTGAAGAGCCAATGATGTGGTGAACACTGAAATCTCCTGGAATGAAGATTTCAGAGAAAAGAGAAATGGATAGGATGTGTTCCATCTTAGAAATACGATAGTCGACGAATTTTTCATAGCCAGTAGAAATAGGCGATAAGTAAACAGCAGAGATATAGTCATTCAGAGAATGAGAGGAAAGCCGAAGCCAGAGTGTAGAGAATTCAGAAGATTCGAGTTCAGGAACACGAGAGCAAGATATATCATTGCAGACATAATTATACACAACAGGCACCTTTGGTATTGAAATGAGTATAGAAAAAGTAGGAGGATACAGAGAAGGGTTTGCTCAGTCACCCTCAGATCGCTGAGTCTTATTTAGGAAGAGAAGGTGAGGTTTAGAAGAGGAGGGGTGGAGTTTGACAGAGAGAAAGTTAGAGGAAAGGTCGCAAAAGTTGCAGAAATGAAGATGGGAGTCAGACAGTGGTTCCAGGCATCTCGCTGGGTCGCCACCTGGAGAGGGCAGATGTTGGGGGCTCTGATGGCCCCTCTCCCCTTGACTTCTGGGGCTTGGTTAGTAGATGCCTTTTTTTTTTTTTTTTTTTTTTTTTGGACAATTTTGAATAGGAATTGATGTATGAAATGTGCATGTAGTTTGGTGTTGACAAATAGAGGAACTTATATTGGAGAGCATGCTGACCTACTCTCTCTGTTAGTATCACATTGAAAAGGTTCGGCAAAAGGGGATGATCAGGATGATCAGGAGCTAATCCCGAGGGCAAATGAAACGAGAGCTCCAGCTCTCCCTGTCATCAACGCTCCATCCACCTTCAGAGTACCGCCCTGCTTGACTGGTGCTACAGTCTACCCCCTGTATGGTGTAAATAGGTTAAAAGCTCTGAAAATTGGCCTAGACTTTTGACTTTGACTGCTGACCTACTTTTCCATAAAATAACAGGTCTTTTCCTTGGCAGACCCTCAATCGTTTCACCAAGTCTGGCTAAAATAGGATGAAATCTGTATGAGTGATTTAGTTAAGAAACCTTCACGCGGGACATGCTTAGACATTGACCTGTGACTTTGACCTTTGACTCATTGTTTTCAAAGTGTAAATCCTTCATTATCTCTAACCCTCAGTAATTTCCCAAAGTCTTGTTGATTGTTCTCAAAACTGAATCACATCATCCCCCCAGTACCACGATTCGTTTCCGAAAGTTTGGACAAAGATGGATTTTGCTAGGCCAAAACTTGACAACCCTGTTACCTTGACCTTTGAACTACAGCACTGTTGTAAAAAAAGAAAATAGGTTTTTAAATTGATGTCCCTGCACCCTTCCACCAACTTTGGTTAAAATCAGACAGGAACAGTTTGAGTTATTTTGTTAAAACACACACACACACACACACACACACACACACACACACACACACACACACACCGCTCGCTGGTGCAGTGGTAACGTTCTCGCTTGCCATCTGGTAGACGGGAGTTCGCGCCTCGCTCAGGTTGCGAAAAGTTTCACTGACGAAGTGGGTGGTTACTGTCCCCCTTGAGCAAGGGGACGGGAGTGTGCATGTGTGAAGGTCACAGCCTTGCCCTTAGATCGGACTATATGAGCTCTCAGCTCCCTTCCGGGAGGGTAAAAAGCTGACGATCACGACCATCAGGTGATCCTGACCGACCCGGTGAATTACCCGGTGAATTACACACACACACACACACACACACACACACACACACACACACACACACACACACACACACACACATAATTAAGGAAATTTTTCATCTTTTGGAGTGCATTTCCTGTCACAGGGGAAGGGTTTCCTCTCAGCTTGAGCTATTAGTCAATTGTTAGTTTATAAACGGCACAAACATCCTGTGTGTTTTAGTTCACTGAAATAAGCTGTTTTCTTCATGGCACTCTCATTATCCATTGATCTCTTACAATTTGTAGCGTTCAAAACATTTTAACTCATACCTAACAGGAAGGAACTCTCATTGCAACACCTGCAACCTATGAATGAGAGCTGAACATTTTAGGTTCCTCAAGTTAAGTATTTTGCGAGCTGTCAGGAATCTTACCTTTCGATTCTCAGGGGGTATGTAATTGCCTCATCATCATCATCATCATCATCATCTGTGCAGGGTGAGTGGTCTGGTGACTGCTGAATAATGTGGTGTCAGTGAAGTCGTCCATTGTCGGCAATGTAACCACACGTAACTCCATCGAACAATCACCGTGATCAAGATCATGATTATCTCGGCAGCTGAAAATCACTAATGAGACTATTAACACTGGCATCACAAACTCTATTATATTCGAGACAGCTCTAATATTCTGTTTTAGCTAAGGCCAGATTGAATATAGGATTCTGAGAGTTTTATTTCTGGTACCATTAACTCTCATATGATTGAGTGAACTCTATTATTCTATTCCAGCTAATACCAGACGATTTTGTTCAGATAAGGTTGAGTCATAGGCCCTTACAGTCTTGTGACTGAGAAGGAATGCACAAGAACGTAGGGGTTGCCACTAATTCAGGAGGGAGAGCACAGGGAAAGAAATTTACCGTAAGGCAAGGAAGAGCATTCCAGCAGAAGAAACAAGTCTTTTACTTAACATGCATAGTCTTTTCAATGAGTGGGAGGAGGGTGTGGAAGGAGTTTGCCCTGAAAAATCTTCGAAACTACCTTGCTCTTCAAATAATTATGACTACATATGCGTAGTACACAAAGATATGGAAGTATATAAGAAAAAATTCAGTGTGTAAGTAAACTATATGCTTAGCCTTTAGGTTTCAACAGTCCTGGAAGGCCTGCATGAGCAGCTGTGATGGTCCTTCCAGAAGACGGCGGGAATTTTGGTATTTTTCACACTCGATTATTATTGCCTAATTCTTGATTATGCTTGCTGAATGGGTCACATATATTCCACCCAGGCTGCAGTAGGTATTGCATCATTCAGTCTGTCACTGGCCACCATAGAGTGAGGACTGTGCCCTGTTTCTCTCAAATACCCTCTTCCACCACCTCTCAATCGGGCAGGAAGCACGCCCTGCTACATGAGTTGTGCCATAAATCACCCTGCAGTGACAACTCTGATGGCACCACCACAGAAGAGGCAGTGGAAGTAAGGAGAAATTAACCATAATTGGGGCACATGACTGTATCTCTGTACTCCTCCATGTTGTTCCCTACTTTACCCTGTCTCCCCTTACCCAACCTTACATCTCCCTGCACTACCTTGCCTTTCCCTACCCTACCCTTCCCTACCCTATCCTCCATCTCCTTGCTCTACCCTGCCTTTCCCTACTCTACTGAACCCTGCATCTCTCTAATCTACCCTATATTTCCCTACCGTACCCTGCCTTTCCCTGCCATGTTTTGGCTGTTCCTACCCAACCCAGCTTCTCCATGCCCTACCTTGCATCTCCTTACTCTACCATGCCTTTCCCTACTCTATCATGCCTTTCCCTACCCTACCTTGCCTTTCCCTATCTTTCCCTGCCCTTTCCTACCTGCATCTCCTTTCCCAACTCTGCATCTCCTTATTCTACCTTGCCTTTCACTGCTCTACCCTTCATCTCCCTACTCTGCCCTACCTTTCCCTGCCATACTTCGTCTGTTCCTGTCTTACCATGCCCTTCCCTGTCATGCCTTTAATTTCACCATCCCACTCTGCCTTTCCTCACACAAAGGACACGTGAGTACTTTGAGAGATTACGTAAAAATGTGTGAGGACCCAGTTGGAGACAATGGTGAGTGACATAGTGCGCTACACGCTAGCGAAAGTGACGCCCACCATGAAGCTATTCTGGCTTGCTATAGTTATACAATTAAAGATGCGTACTGATAGAGAAAGAAATGTACCTGTGTTCATAAATGAAAGTGGCAAAATAAACAAATAACTCTTTTTGTGCCGCCAAATGCTTCATTTTTCAACTCATGTGGCATCTCTGCATAATTATGCTACTTCAGTACACTGTAAGTGACACTTAGTAAGTGATGACAGTCGGTGATGTATTATTGAGAAAGTGCAAAAAGTATAAGGAAAACGATGTGTTGTCACCTCGAATCCACATGGCATGTTTAGCGGCAAGTGTTGTGCTGCTATGCCTTACTTTTCCTTACCCTAGTCTGCCCTTCTCTGCCGTACCCTGATAGTAATAACCTTGAGGATGCCAAACTAGTAATAAATGTTAGAAAAAATAAGATCATACGATGTGTTATCACGTCAATTACAAATTAGTTTATGTGGCATGCTTAGTGGTAAGTGTAGACCTGCCATGGTCGCCATTTACTATCATGCCTTGCCAATCCTTACCCTTCTCTGCCTCTCCTTGCCATGTCTTGCCTTTCCCTACCAATCCTCCCTCACTCTACCCTATATTGCCTTTCCTTGCCTTACCCTGACTCTCCCTACGCTACCTTGCCTCCCCCTACTCTACCCTGCCTCTCCCTACCCTGCCTTCCCTCTTAG
Organism: Coenobita brevimanus; assembly: GCF_032717465.1. Taxonomy (NCBI): domain Eukaryota; kingdom Metazoa; phylum Arthropoda; class Malacostraca; order Decapoda; family Coenobitidae; genus Coenobita; species Coenobita brevimanus. The sequence goes on from NC_136978.1 coordinate 24,464,058, forward strand.
TATTGTTGTGTCCCTCCCTATCCTGCCCTTAGTTCACCTACTCTGCATATGCTTTGCCATTCCTCCAAGATGTAGGAGAATATAAATTAGTGTATTAGTGAGTAAGGAGACAACGGTGAGTGACATTCTAATGTGCTACACACTAGAAAGTGAATAAGACACTCACTACGAAGAAATTATGGATTGCTATAGCTATAAGGGCAATGATAAGTACTAGCAGAGACAGGAAATTAACTCGTAAGTGCATAGTTAGTAATAAGTGGTAGAAAAGTTAGTAAATAAGTGACTAATTTAAAGGGGAAATCATGTGCTACATATCTTGCCTCGTGTGGCAACTCTTCACCATTATGTCAATTCCACGCCTTACATGTAACCATGTAATAAAAAGTGATAACAATAAGTGGAATATTTAGTGAAAAAGTCCATACTTATAAAGAGAGCAATCTTGTCACCTCAGTTACTATTACACTCAAGTAGCATGTGTACCTCTAAGTGTAGTGCTTGTGATTTTGCATTTGTAGGTCATATCCATATCCACAGTGCAGTGCACCAGGTGTCTTTATCACTGGCTTTTAGTGTTACCGAACATGGAAGTCATCTTCCAAAATTTTCCCTCAGGTGGCGTGGCGGCCACTTGCGATGCTGCCTCACGCCCACCTGAGGCATTCGCACTTGTCGACTACAAAAAAATAGCACCTCTTCAGCTCACTGTCCCTCCGTCTCTGGACAAATACGGATGTCCAGTTTGCTTCAAGGGTTAATAGAAAGACTGGTCTTTTGTCTGACAAAAGTTTAAACGTATTTTTATTCACGTATAAATTGGTCAAAACAGCTAGTGAAACCATCCCATTTTTCCTGTATTTCCTTGCACCATGGACACGGGATTCAAAAACACGTCTGCAGTCTAACGGTTAAAATCTTATATTCTGGTTTATGTTCACATGAAAACTGACTGCGGGTACTAGCAGGGGTACCCACCATTGCTTGGGTAAAATCCTATAGTTGTCCATAACAGCATTTCCTGGGACCCTGGATGGCCACTTCCCCTGTGGGGTAAGACCCCCGGGATCCAATTTTACCCATTGAACCTATGTTCCTCCTTCGGCACATTTCCCCAAGGATATATTCCCCATGGACCTGTTCATGCCATGGACCTATTTACCCACCCAGCAACCCTTCCCAAACACCTTGCTCACCCACCCACCACCTAGCCCTACCCATCCACCATTCTAACACATCCTGCTCACCTACTCATCCACCAACTCTGCCCATCCACTCACTCACCCGTGCTACCCAACCACACCCACCCATCCCTGCCCACCAGTCCTATCCACCGGCCCCACCTGATCCACCCTCCCACCCACTCCACCCACCCTACCCCTCCACACCCACCCACCCACCCAACCCTACTCACTTACCCCATCTGCCCCGCCCATCCCACCGATCCGTCCACCCATTCGAAACATTGTAGCTAATTATAATGCCGTTGTAGATGTAAAAACCTCTATGGTAATTGACTTCCATGCTCCCACCATGTTGACTTGACCATTTCTAGTAAGTTCTAATCTTGTCTATCAGGGGCAACACTTTGGCAACCGTTATGAACATATTCAAATTCATCGTAATATGTTGCACTTGTTAAAACTGTTTAGAGACTTGTGTACAGATCCACCTCGACACCCATATACGACAGACAGACAAACACTTTCTTTTATAAATATATGGATTATATGTCTCATTCATTAATCTGAATTATGTTCTCTGAGCCCAGATGAAGCCCTTCATTTTTACACGAGAGTTTCTGGTCACTCTGTATGTGCCTCTCACTCGGCCAGCTACATTCCACCTCTCCGAAAGTATCATTAGGCCCAATGAATAACGTATAATTCCTATTTAGGAGAACGGAGAAATACTACAAAACTCCACCTTTTTGCAATTCTAGCAATGTTTTTTAAAATTTTTGCAGCTGTAATCTACATCCATAAATTTAATACAAATTTTATCATATGAATCATCAGTCAAACTCAATGACCTTTATCAGTTGCAGTTATATGATCCATCAGATAATCTGAATTATGTTCTCTGAACACAACCCTCAAATTTTCATGAGAGTTTCTGCTCCCTCTGCCTGCATATATATAAAAATATATATATATATATATATATATATATATATATATATATATATATATATATATATATATATATATATATATTATCCCATTGGATCCCAGATTTCTTGGGCAAGGCACTGTGCTGGGAGGGTACTAAACGTACCGCCCTCCTAGGTTATATGAAGTCATCGGTCTTATGTCATTTGAGGTTACCGGTAAAACACGCTCGAATGACTGGACTCAGCATCCCAAGGTTGGCATGGAAAGTCACATGACCTCCAGTTCGGACATAGGCTATGTGAGATTGGCCTCAAAAATCATTTGAGGTCACCAGTCAGAAGTCATTTGAGGTCACCGGTAATACTAAACAAATGATCACAAATACTGTATGTTAGTCTGCGAAAGCTGATATAGAAAGTTCCTGGATCTCTAATAATCCCTCCTCAAAAGCATAAGAGGTACGTGGTCTTTCTGGGGTAAGAAGAAAGACTGAAATAGAACAAAATGGATTAGAATGTTCACCTTTTTAGCCAGGAAATGCCGAGTACTCCTGATATATATATATATATATATATATATATATATATATATATATATATATATATATATATATATATATATATATATATATATATATATATATATATATATATATATATATATATATATATATATATTTATGGATTCATCATGTATCAGACAAAAGCAAAAATAATTAAATAAATTTACCCTCATATATTTAGAATATCTTCTTAATGATTCAGGGATTCGTATAGCATTAACCATAACTACTTTTAATAGTATCAGTGCACCATCAGAAGGATCTGCACTGAAAAAACAGCTCTTGCTCTGGAAAAGGCTCAATTTTCTCATTCTGGGGGCAGGGAGTAGATGACGCCTCCCCAGACCTACCTCCTTGTATGCCTATGCACCGGCAGTCTTTTGTGTGTGAGGGTAATCACAAACAAATACGTATAAAACTGATAAGAACATTGCCCAGACATTTTCCCAAACTAAGACAGGCAACTGCCAATTTATATTCAGGTCCTTACTTCAGTACAGTGGCAAAGAAGACCCCTTGAACGGTCCTGTAGAATCCAGAACTAGCAAACAAGTGCATTTTTTTATTATACCACTGCCATCTTTGGCGGCTGAATAGTCACACTATCGTGACCATGAAATAGGATACAAAAACCTACACTGGCAGACGAAAAAAGATATATTTCCAACCAGATTCGGCGACAGCTGTCGCCTTCTTCAGTCGATCTACAGACCAAGAGTGGTCGTCTTTATTACAGCTGAATCCTAGAGTGGGAAATGTAGCAGTTGAAGGTGTAGTTGGTATTCATGGTGTGCCTGGAAGAAATGAAAATGGGAAACGAATGATAGCGATGTGTGTTGAGCGAGAGATGGTGATTGGAAATACGCTGTTTGAGAAGATATTTATAAGTATACATGGGTGAGGCAGGAGGGTGGAAGGGTTGTTGAAAGAGCTTTGATGGACTATGTGGTTGTGTCCAGGAATATAATACGAAGATTGTTGGATGTGAGAGTTCTGAGAGGGGAGGGTGGAGGTATGTCTGAACACTACCTGGTGGAGGGAAAGTTAAGAGTAGGTAAGAGATGGGTGAGAGCTAGGAAGGTTAGGTGTGGCAGGGAGGTTTTGAAAGTGAGGGAGTTGGATAAAAGAGAGAAAAAGATAGAGTCTCAGGAGAAATTGAAAGATGAGTGGAACGCAGATCAGGAAAATGGCACTGTGGAGGAGGAATGACAGTTGTTTAAGAGTCCTGTGGTGGGGCATGCAGAAGAGGTGTGTGGTGTGAGACGTGTGGGTGGTGGTGTAAGAAAAGGAAGTGAATGGTGGTGCCAGGAAGTAAGTATGGCTGTGGCTGAGAAGAGACGTGCATATGAAGTGTGCCTGCAGAGGAAGGATGAGATGTCATATGAAAGGTATAAGGAAAAGAGGAAAAGGACGAGAAGGGCTGTGCATGATGCTTGAGTGGCAGCAGATGAGAGGTGGCGTAGGTGGCTGACAGAGAATTTTCAACAGAATAAGAAAATGATTTGGAAGGAAGTGAAAAGGGTGCGAAAGGGAGAGTCTGGGAAGGAAGAACGAGTAAAAGCAGAGGATGGAAGGATGTTAATTGAGATGGATGCAGTAAGGAAGAGATGGGCAGAGTATTTTGGAAGATTGTTAAATGTAGAGGAGGAAAGGGTGGCTGAGATTGTGGCAGATGGAAGGATGCAAGGAATAAATGTGTTGGGAGAGTTGAATGATTCTTTGATCACGAAGGAGGAAGTGGAGAAGGTAGTAAAGGAGATGAAAACAGGGAAAGCTGCAGGTATGGATGGGTGTGCTGTGGAATGCCTGAAGGGTGGTGGAGTGACTATTGTTGACTGGTTAGGAAGATTGTTGAATGTGTGCTTTGTGAAAGGTATGGTACCAATTGACTGGGCAAGTGCTTGTGTGGTCCCATTGTATAAAGGTAAGGGTGATAAGTATGAATGTACTAGCTTTAGGGGTATAAGTCTGTTGAGTGTTGTAGGTAAGGTTTATGGTAGAGTGTTAAGTATGAGAGTTAGAGAGGGTACAGAGGGAGTGATTGACGATGAGCAGTGTGGCTTTAGGAGAGGGAGGGGATGCGTGGATCAGGTGTTTGCTGTGAAACAAGTGTGTGAAAAGTATTTAGCAAAAGGCAAGGATGTGTTTTGGGCATTCATGGATTTAGAGAAAGCGTATGATAGAATTGATAGGGAGGCTTTGTGAACGGTTTTAAGATTGTATGGACTTGATGGTAGGTTACTAAAAGGGGTGAAAAGTTTTTATGTAAATAGTAGAGCGTGTGTAAGAGTAGGAAATGCTGTGAGTGATTGGTTTCCCGTGAGAGTGAGGCTGCGACAGGGATGTGTGATGTCGCCTTGGTTGTTAAATATTTACATGGATGGTGTTGTAAGGGAGGTGAATGCAAGAGTTTTAGGTGGAGGTCTGAGTCTGGTGAATGTTGATGGTGGAGAGTGGAATCTGAAGCAGCTGCTGTTTGCAGATGATACTGCACTGGTGGCTGATTCAGAGAAGAGATTGAGACAGTTGGTAGAGGAGTTTGGAAGGGTGTGTGAAAGGAGGAAATTGAAATTAAATAAGAATAAGAGTAAAGTGATGAAGTACGAGGTTGGTAGATGGCAGGGGGATGAATATAGTTTTGAATGGTGGGTTGCTTGAGAAGGTAGAGTGTTTTAAATATCTAGGGTCACATGTTGCTGTGGATGGAAAAATAGATGCAGAGGTGAAGTTTTGAATAAATGAAATAGGAAAGGTGCTGGGAGGAACGATAAAAGTGTTTAGATGTCGTTCGCTTAGAATGGATATAAAGAGAAGGCTGTATGAGGGTGTTGTGGTACCGACTGCATTATATGGGGCTGAAACATGGAATATGGGTGTAGCAGAGAGGAAAAGTTTGAATGTAATGGAGATGAGGTGTCTGAGTATGTGTGGAGTGACGTGTATGGATCGAGTGCCAAATGATGAAGTGCGAAGGAGAACTGGAGATGTTCGGGAGATGGCTGGTAGAGTTGAGCAGAGGGTGTTGCGATGGTTTGGGCATATGGAGAGAATGGATAATGAGCGATTGGTGAAAAAGATAACTAGATCTGATGTGAGAGGTGTAAGGCTGAGAGAAGACCACGAATAGGATGGATGAACAGTGTGAAGAGAGCGCTGGATGTGAAAGGGATGTCTGTTGAGCAAGGAAGAGTGGCTGTGCGGGACAGAAATAAATGGAGAGAAATTGTTAATGAATAAGTGATGACGCAGCCCTGAGGGAATATTCTCCCGCATTTGGTCTGATCAGCTAGTCAGGTCAGGTGCAGGTAAGGGAATGGGTCTGTTATGATGTGGCAGGGGTAAACCATCTCTGCTGTCGGGCCCTGCTATGGTTGTCACTGATTGCATTGCGCAGTTGACCCTTGTGCGGTGTGGTGCAGTGAGGATCTGTCCGTTCTCCCCGTTGGGGCTAAGATGCGAATGAATGTATTTGAATGAATAAGGCAGTACTTCTTTGATTTTCCCTGGAATGATTATTGCTTCCATGGTCGTGAGCCATCTGAGTGTGCCTTGCGTATTACGGAGGTTATTCTCTTGGGCATGGAAGCATACATTCCTTTCTCATATCCTTTGACTAACGCAAGAAAGCCTTGGTTTAATCACGCTTGTTCTAATGCTGTCCGCAACAAGGAGAGTGCCTACAAAAGGTACCGGAGCCAACCCACCCCTGAATCACATCATCTTTGCACAGACTTTCTCCTCCAATTCCACCTTAGACGATTCGGGTGCTGTTTCTCCATCACTTCCCCTCTCTGACTTCCTCATGGCTGACATTAAAATTTCTTCAGTTGATGTATTTTCTGCCATCACTGGCCTCAGTACTAACAAGGCATATGGGCCTGATGGGGTCTCTCCTGTTGTTCTCAAGAACTGTGCTTCTGTGCTTACACCCTGCCTAGGCAAACTCTTTCGCCTTTGTCTGTCAACTTGTACCTTTCCTACTTGCTGGAAGTTTGCTCTCATTCAGCCAGTCCCAAAGAAGGGTGACCACTCCCAACCCTCCAACTATCGTCCAATTGCTTTAACGTCCTGTATTTCGAAAGTTTTCAAGTCAATTCTTAATAGAAAAATTTTAAGGCATCTTTCCTATCACAACCTTCTTTCCGATCGTCAGTATGGGTTCCGTCAGGGACGCTCCACTGGCGATCTTCTCTCCTACCTTTCAGACTCCTGGTCATCCTCCTTTCGGGACTTTGGCGAAAGCTTTGCCATTGCACTTGACATCTCAAAGGCTTTCGATCGAGTCTGGCATAAATCTTTAATTTCCAAACTGCCCTCCTACAGTTTCTATCCTTCTATCTGTGCCTTCATCGCTAGTTTCCTTTCTGGTCGTTCTATAGCTGCTGTTGTAGATGGCCATCGTTCTTCTCCTAGATCTATCAACAGTGGTGTTCCTCAGGGCTCTGTCCTAGCACCAACTCTCTTCCTTTTATTCATCAATGATCTTCTAAGCTGTACATCTAACCTTATCCACTCATACGCTGATGACTCCACCCTTCACCTCTCCATTCGGTTCCCGCAACGCCCATCTCAACAGTTACTTCAACAAACAAGGGATAAGGCTATGGCACACCTAATGTCTGACTTGGCTCGTATCTCTGACTGGGGTAAAAATAATATGGTTGTCTTTAATGCATCTAAGACTCAGTTCTTACACCCATCAACCCGACAAAATCTTCCACAGGTATACCCACTAATGTTTAATAATATTCAGCTTAATCCTGCATCATCCTTGAACATGCTTGGGGTTTCATTTACTCGCGACTTATCTTGCAAAGATCATATTACATCTCTTGTAAAATCTGCTTCCAAGAGATTGGGTGTGCTAAGCCGACTCCACTCTTTCTCTACCCCTGCACAATTGTTGACTCTATACAGGGGTTTTATCCGCCCCTGTGTGGAATACAACTCTCATGTGTGGGGAGGCTCCCCACATACAGCTCTTCTCAATAGGGTGGAGTCAAAGGCTTTTCGTCTCATTAACTCTCCTCCTCTTACTGACTCCCTTCAACCTCTGTCTCTTCGCCGCACTGTTGCATCTTTATCTCTTTTCTATCGCTACTTTAATGGTCACTGCTCCTCTGAATTGTCTGCTTGCATTCCTCCACCTCTATGACGGGCGCGTAGCACCCGTCTGGCAACAAACTCTCATCCCTTTTCTGTCCAACTCTCTAATGCAAGAGTTAACCGTTACTCCCAGTCTTTCATTTATGCAACAGGTCAGCTCTGGAACTGTCTCCCTCTGTCTGTATTTCCTGCTGCCTATGATCTCCAGTCTTTCAAATGCAGTGTGTCCAGGCATCTCAAAATGATCGGATCTTGAATTTGGCTCTATATTGTATTTTGTTTTTCTCTTGGAGGGAACTGTTACTGCGGGCTCATGGCCTTTTGTTCCTTCTTCCTCGCATAAAAAAAAAAAAAAAGTAAATGGGGTGTGTGTTGTCCTGTCTCGGCTACCTCCCTTTCCTTGGGGGAAGCAGCCTAGGTGTATAGTAAGATAGACTAAAAGTGATGCCACTTCTATCTATCTATTGCCAGACGCCTCAATCCCGTTTGGGGTGGCCACAAACAAATCGCCTCCAAGTCGCCCTGTCCCCCGCCATTTCACTGCCCTGCCCCCAACTCACACACCCCTCTCTCATATACCTCTCCACCCCATCCCTCCATCTCATCCTCGGCCTCCCCCTCCCTCTTCCCCCCTCCACCTCACTCACATATATACACTCTCTTCGTCAGTCTTTCACCCTCCATCCTCTCCACATGGCCAAACCACCTCAGTGTGTTCCTCATAACGTTCCCTATCACATCCACATCCACACCACAACGCTCCTTTATATCCTCATTCGTCAGCCTGTCTCTCCACGTGACTCCACAGGCTCCTCTTAAATAACTCATTTCCACTGCTCTCACGCTTGACTTGTGTCCTTCCAACAGTGTCCAAGCTTCACTTCCGTACGTTAGAGTTGGTATCACAATACTGTCATGTAGTAACTTTTTCGCTTCCATGCTCAGTTCCCTGTTTCTTATCACTGCTTTCAAGGAACCAGCAACCTTTCTTCCCTGCTGTACCCTTTCAAGCACTTCACCCTCCAAACCTCCATCCTTACTCATCACACTACCCAAATACTTAAACGTACTCACATTTTCCAATTCCTCACCATCCAACCTCGCTGTACATTCACTAACTTCACCTCTCTCAAAGACCATCACTTTACTCTTCCCTACATTCACCTTTTATGTTCCGTTTCTTACACACTCTGTGGACACTTACTGCACATTTTTCTGAATATCTGCAAATTTTTATAATAATATCAGATTGTCATATTTTGTTTGACAGAGAGGCTTAATTTTAAGAGTTTTAAAGCGGAGTATTTTTTGATTTTAAAGTACGGAATTTACTTTCTTTGTGAAAAAGAACCTTAATCGTTAAACATATTTGTGCCAAATTGTTCTTTTCGAGGGTTTAACATAGATATAAGTGAAAAGTGGCTATTTTGTTTTAGAATTGTAAAGTACAATTCATAACGGAGAGCATGAACCAATATGGATATTAATATCATTTATATAAACAAGGACAAGTTTGAAATTAGCTACCACCAATCCTTAAATTTCTGGTGTTGTGGATGGACTGAAGACTGCAAGGTTGAGATGATGGTGTGGTTTAAAGTACTGCAATCTGTACTATAAAAGCATCTGTCCCTCTGCGTGTGTGTGTGTGTGTGTGTGTGTGTGTGTGTGTGTGTAAAGTTGCTAATCGTCTTGTGATGGTCAAAGCTTGTTGGCTGGGTGGGGTGGATGAAGAGGATGGATGAGTTGGGTGACTGATCAGGATGTGTGTGGTGAGTGGGCAAGATGGGTGATGTGGTGAGGAGGGTGGAGTGGGTGGGTGGGTGTGGTGGGCGAAGTAAGTTGAATGGGGGAAATGAAAGTGGTCGGCGAGCTGGGTATGATAGGTGGTCATGGTGGGGTGGCTGGATTTGTGGAAAGGGTTGGGTCGGTGGCTCGGGGGAGGGGGGTGAAGTAATAGTGTGGGTTAGGCATGTGGGTAGGATGCATGCGCTTTGTGAGTTGAAGGGTGAGGGAATCTATGGCTTTCCAGAGGACAAGCAAAGTGACGAATTCACCATAAATTTGTGAGTATGGGTGGATTGGTTGACAGGTGGTTGGGTGGGGAGAGGGGATGGAATAAAACAGTTTCACTGGAAACCGAGATGACCATTCCCAACCCTCTAACTATCGTCCAATTGCTTTAACATCCTATATCTCAAAAGTTTTCCAGTCAATTTTTAATAGAAAAAATTTAAAGCATTTGTCCTATCACAACCTTCTTTCTGATCGTCAGTAAGGGTTCCGTCAGGGACGCTTCACTGACGATTTTCTGGCCTATCTTTCAGACTCATGATCATCCTCTTTTCGGGACTTTGGCGAAGGCTTTGCTATTGCACTTGACATCTCATAGGTTTTCGATCTAGCCTGGCATAAATCTTTAATTTCCAAACTGCCCTCCTACAGTTTCTATCTTCTATCTGTGCCTTCACCTATAGCTTCATTTCTTGTCGTTCTATAGCCGCTGTTGTAGACGGCCTAGATCTATCAACAGTGGTGTTCCTCAGGGCTCTGTCCTATCACCAACTCTCTTCCTTTTATTCATCAATGACCTTCTAAGCTGTACATCTAACCCTATCCACTCATACGCTGATGACCTCACCCTTCACCTTTCCATTCGGTTCCTGCAACCCCCATCTCAGCAGTTACTTCAAGAAACAAATGATGAGGCTATGGCACACCTAATGTCTGACTTGGCTCAGATCTCTGACTGGGGTAAAAATGATTTGGTTGTTTTTAATGCATCAAAGACTCAGTTCTTACACCTATCAACCCGACAAAATCTTCCACAGGTATACCCACTAATGTTTAATAGTACTCAGCTTAATCCTGCATCATCCTTGAACATGCTTGGGGTTTCATTTACTCGGGACTTATCTTGGAAAAATCATATTACATCTCTTGTAAAATCTGCTTCCAAGAGATTGGGTGTGCTAAGCCGACTCCGTTCCTTCTTTAACCCTGCACAACTGTTGACTCCATACATGGGTTTTATCTGCCCCTGTGTGGAGTACTACTCTCTTGTGTGGGGAAGCTCCCCATATACTACTCATCTCAATAGGGTGGAGTCAAAGGCTTTTCGTCTCATTAACTCTCCTCCTCTTACTGACTCCCTTCAACCTCTGTCTCTTCACCGCACTGTTGCATCTCTCTTCTATCGCTACTTCAATGGTCACTGTTCCTCTGAACTGTCTGCATGCATTCCTCCACCTCCGCGACGGGCACATAGCACCTGTCTAGCAGCAAACTCTCATCCCTTTTCTGTCCAACTCTCTAATGCAAGAGTTAACCATTAATGCCAGTCCTTCATTTATGCAACAGGTCAACTCTGGAACTGTCTCCCTCTGTCTGTATTTCCTGCTTCCTATGATCTCCAGTTTTTCAAACGCAGTGTGTCCAGGCATCTCAAAATGATCGGAACTTGAATTTGGCTCTCTCTTGTATTTTCTTTTTCTCTTGGAAGGAACAATGATTCTGGGCTCGTGGCCTTTGGTTCCTTCTTCCTCACATAAAAAAAAAGAGACACGTAAAATGGTAGCACTGCCTGACAAGTTTGTTCATAATACTGATCATGTGACCCTGAACATATTTGAAATTATATTATTGACAGCTTGGTACTGTAAATAAATATGGACCATGTGAAGTGGCCTTAACATCAATCATTATTCTTCTGGTTAATACCAACCGATGTATCATTCATTGATAACCACACCAACCAAAAGGCTAAAAACCCTCTTTCAGAACGATGGTTTCTACATCCATTTATTTTATTTGATAGGAATGATACTATGGAATAGCACAAATGTTTAAATGGATGAAAAGATCGATTAAGAAAGAGACATACAAACTGAGACGTAGTACAGAAATGTATAATTACAAATAATCTTTACAGGCACTGAGAAACAAAATCCATTATTAACCCCTTAGTTCCCAGAGTTGCTGTGTGAGGGATTTTGCTGGAAGGGTGCTAGGCACACCGCCCTCCGCCTGTCGGCTCATAGTCTTGAAGCTCGTTAGTCCCTACCAGGGGGTTCTCTTCTTTATCAAATTTTGATGATGCCCAGTTCCGTCCCATATGGGGGACACGGGGCACAAAGACAGTAAAGAAGCTGATAGATCTGTCGGTGTTTAACCCCTTAGTTCCCAGAGTTGCTGTGCGAGGGATTTTGCTGGAAGGGTGCTAGGCGCACCAACCTCCGCCTGTTGGCTCACTGGGAGAGGCGGTAGCTCGGTCGGTAGAGGGGTGGCCTGCAGTCCTACCGGACCCCTGTTCAAATCCCCACTGGGGCAGGGAACAGTTTAAGGATTTGAATTTAGTAAAAACAGACTTCACTGATCTACCAGAAGACCCGCCGACATGTAAAAATACCTCCGCTAATACCAATACACTAGTCCTGTATGAGACAGCCCTAGCATGTATTCAGTATGGACGGTGGGTGTTAGCGCCGAAGTGGTGACATGTAGAGGTGTATGGTATGTAGGAGGATTGCTGGGCCTTGGGAGCAGGTTGTGAAGTCTATGCCCAGAGTCGGAGACAAAAAACAAAAAAGTCGCGAAGCTCATAGGTCCCTACCCGGGGGTTCTCCTATTTATCAAATTTTGAAAACGTCCAGTTTCGTTCCATACTGGGGACACGGGGCACAAGAGGTTAACATCATTCTGACTTCCGTCACACGATTTTTCTCGTCATGCCTACCTCCCTTCGGCCCTACATACCTATCTACCTACGTCCCAACCTACCTTTCTGGCAACTTTCTTGCATACTCTTCAGTTTATCTCTCTGCCTACTTTGGCTCCTGCCTGCATACTTACCTACCTGTCCACTTGACCCCCTACTTGCCACCCTGCCTACCTACATTTATACCTGCCTTTCTGCTTACCTGACTCCATGCTAACATCCCTACCTACCTCGCTTCCTACTTCTCTCCCTGCTTACGTGTCCACCAGCTGCCCTACTCACCTCTCTATCTGCCTACTTGTCTACCTACCTACCTGCCTGCCTTCTTACCTACTTAAATACCAACCTTCCAACCTACCTCACTGCCTACCTCCACCAAGTAGTGGATTAGCGAGACAGAAACATTTATTTATTTATTTTCCAATTTGCTAATTTATAGAGATTTGTATGGAAATTGTAATAAAGGCATTAATACTGCAGTTTGAACGTCCTTTCCAATAATGCCATTGTTATGCCTGCACTCCTGTAAATAAAGGCTTTCATGGTCATTGTGACCTTAGAATTACTCTAACTGTTTTGGCCAGTTCGACGAAGGAGCACCATCAAGCAATGAGGATACAGTTGACTCCTCAGTCAGTGAAATCTTTCCGTAACTGCGGCCATTGGTACTTGAGCAGACGGACGGACGGACGGACGGTAAACTGCCATTCGCACCAGTCCAGTATGTTTCACATGCAAAGGGTCTCTAGTAATGAAGCAGTTAATGAAGGCTATATCTAACCGTTCCATGGAAAAAAAAAAAAAGTGGGTCATCTGGAGTTGAAAGAATAAAGTAATAGCACTGTATACGACGTTGGATTCAGGGGATTCAGTTGTTGCGGGTGTTTTCTCTTCTACCCACTTTGTCCACTTTTAACCTCTCTCTCTCTCTCTCTCTCTCTCTCTCTCTCTCTCTCTCACCAGTTTGTCTATCTCTCCCACGATAGGTGAAATTCTCTTAGGCTTAGGAGGCTCTCTGACACGTATTCCTTTACTCCGACACAACGCTGACAACGCTGACGTCTTTACCGTTATTCTTAACACTTGCATACGATTTATGTTTCTGATTGGGGTGGAATATTTTTTTTTTTTCTACTGGAGCAGAAGGATACAGCCTTAACCATTTCACTGATGGCATAACTTGAATTTTATCCAGACTACAATAAAAGGATTGTACAAGTATTTTATATTATGAAGGACCTTTAGCAATGAAGTGGTGAATAAAAGCTTTATCTAAACCCTTCAACTAATTTTTTTTTGCTAAGTTGAATGAAAGTCTGGATATAGCAAGAAACACATAGTAAGTGTAGGACCTCACTGCACTGAAGAAATTGAAGAAACCACTTTCAAATGGACAAAGAGGAAACCACCGCATTCAAAGCGTTAACAATAAATTTTGCATACTACACCAAACTACTCTCTTGTATGTTATTTCTTCGTAATGCCAGCATAATTCTACAAAATTAACTCATTCACTCTCATTTCTTATTTTTCAAATTAATCTCCCTACCACTAGCTGATTTTTTTCGAGTTATGGCAGACCTCGTTGCGACAGAGGTCAGCGGAGTTGTTTCTAATCAGAGCACTTCTAATGGTCTCTTCAAAATTAAACAAAATCGTCTGGTGGTAGCGAGAACATGATCCAAAATACATCTTCTTCTCCTTTCGGCTCTCCATTTAGGGATCGCCACAGCGGATCACCCGTCTCCATCTTACTCTGTCTTCTGCATCTTCTTCTCTTACACCTAATACCCGCAAGTCCTCCTTCATTACATCTATAAGCCTTCTCTTTGTCTTTCCTCTCTTTCTCCTGCCTGGTAACTCCATTTCCAGCATCCTTCTCCCGACATACTCCTCATCCCTCCTCCGTGTATGTCTAAACCATCTCAGTCTCTCCGCTCTAGCTTTGTCCCCAAACTGACTTACGTGCACTGTCCCTCTGATATGTTCATTTCTAATTTTCTCCAACCTCGTCACTCCTAGTGAAAAACGCAACATCTTCACTTCTGCTACCTCCAACTGTGCCTCCTGTCTTTTTGTCAGTGGTACTGTCTCCATTCCGTACAACATGGCTGGCCTCACTAGTCTTATAGACTTTCCCTTCCATTTCTGCAGAGACCCTTCTGTCACAGATCACTCCTGTCACCTTTCTCCACCCACTCCATCCCGCCTGCACTTGTTTTTTACCTGTCTACCACACTCTCCATTTCTTTGTACAGTTGACCCCAAGTATTTGAATTCATCTACCTTTGCCACCTCTACATCTTGCAGCCTCACGGTTCCCCTGCCATCTCTCTCATTTACACATATGTACTGAGTCTTGTTTTTGCTTTCATTCCCCTTCTCTCCAGTGCATATCCTCATCTCTCAAGCTCTGCCTCAGCTTCCTCCCAGCTCTCACTACATATCACAATGTCGTTCGCAAACATCATTGTCCACGGAGGCTCCTGTCTAATCTCATCTGTCAATCTGTCCATCGCCATTGCAAACAAGAAGGGGCTCAAAGTCGATCCATGATGCAATCCCACCACCACCTTGAAATCCTCAGTCATTCCTAACGCACATCTCACTGCTGTTACGCTATCGTCGTGCATGTCCTTCACCACCCTCACGTACTTCTCTGCCACTTCTGACTTGCTCATACAGTACCACAGCTCCTCTCTCTGTACCCTATCATAAGCCTTCTCCAAGTCTATAAACACACAATGCAACTCCTTCTGGCCTTCTCTGTACTTCTCCATCACCATTCTCAAAGCAAATATGGCGTCTATAGTACTTCTCCCTGGCATGAAACCAAATTGCTCCTCGCGGATCCTCACTTCTCTTCTCAGCTTAGCTTCCACCACTCTTTCCCATATCTTCATTGCATGGCTGATCAGCTTTATATCTCTGTAGTTGCTGGAGCACTGCACATCACCCTTGTTCTTGAAAATCGGAACTAGAATACTTTTTCTCCACTCCTCCGGCATCCTCTCACCCTCCAGGATTTTGTTAAACAATCTGGTAAACCACGTTACAGCCATCTCTCCTAAGCTCCTCCATGCTTCCACTGGTATACCATCTGGGCCCACTGCCTTGTCATCCTCTTCATGGCATTCCTCACTTCCTCTCTGCTGATCTCTTGCACTTCCTGACTCACTACCCCCAACTCTTCCAACCTTCCCTCTCTCATATTTTCTATATTCATCAACTCTCCGAAATACTCCTTCCACCTTCTTAGTACACTCTCCCTACTGGTCAGTACATTGCCATCTGCATCCTTTATCTTTCTAACATGCTGCACATCCCGCCCAGCTCTGTCTTTCTGCCTGGCTAATCGGTACAGGTTTTTTTCCCCTTCTCTACTATTCAACTTCTAGTACAACTTCTGGTATGTCTTTTCTTTTGCCTTAGCAACCTCTTTCTTGGCTATGTTCCTCGTCTCCTTATACTCCCGAAATGCTATCATCGTCCCTGTGTCTATCCATATTCGTCTTTGTCTGCTTCTTCCTATTTATGCTATTCTTTACTTCCTCATTCCACCACCAAGTCTCCTTGTCTTCCCTCCACTGTCCCAATGTCACCCCAATTACCTTCTTGGTGTTCTCTCTCACCACTTCTGAGATAACTGCCCAACCGTCCTCGTCTTCACTGCCTCCAGAAGCCTGGCTCACCTCATCCCTAAATTTACTACTGAAGTCTTGCTTCTTCAGCTTCCACCACCTAATCCTTGATTCAGCTCTCACTTTCCTCCTTGTCTTCACTTTCAAACTTATCTTTCCAACCAACACCCTATGATGTCTTACTACACTCTCCCCTGGCACTGCCTTACAATCACTGAATTCTTTCAAATTGCATCTCCTACATAGGATATAATCTATCTGCGTCCTCCTTCCCCCACTCTTATACGTAATCCTGTGCTCCTCCTTCTTCTTGAAATAAGTGTTTACTACAGCCACCTCCATCCTTTTTGAAAAATCAACAACCATCTGACTCTCAGCGTTCCTCTCCCCGACACCGTACCCACATTCAAAGATCCCACTCTCATCTCCACTCTTCTACTCTTCCTTCTCTCCCGCCTCCTCTGGAACTGTCTTCCTCCTCTTCTCCTTCCTTTGTTCAACAGTCGCATACTTTCCACCGGCCCCCTGTTGGACAACAGTACCGGTGGGAGTTGTTGTTGACCTGGGCCACGACCGATCCGGTATAAGGTTTCTTTTTGTGCTCCGCATATTAAGTTGGCTAGGGTTTCTACACCGGATGCCCTTCCATGACGCAATCCTCCCCATTTATCCGGGCTTGGGGCCGGCACTGAGTTGCACTGGCTTGTGCCCACAGTGGCTGGGTTTGATCCAAAATACATGATCCTACAGAAATGATGAGGAATTTTTTAATTCTTTGTCGACGAGGAAAACTTTTTTTTTTTCTTAACTGCAAACAGCTTTTGTACAACTATAAAGTTATCTCTCGTCTCTTGAGTTAAAAGCATCACCATTCACACTCTGACAATAGTTGAAATCTTTGTTATGTTCCCTACGGCAGGCAATATCATTCACCTAAGGAAATTACTTTCGTAGTTAAACTCGTTTGGTAAAAGCACGAAAAAACTAGAAGAAAAAAGAGAAAAATCATTGTGCTATCACCTTAGTCAGTTATACATGTATTATATTACTTATATTATCTATCTATATACCTAGGCTGCTTACCCCAAGGAAAGGGAGGTAGCCGAGACAGGACGACACACTCCCCATTTACTCATCCATTCAAACACATTCATTCGCATCTTAGCCCCAAAGGGGAGAACGGACAGATCCTCACCGCACCACACCACACAAGGGTCAACTGCGCAATGAAATCAGTGACATCCGCAGCAGGGCCCGACAGCAGAACTGGTTTACCCCTGCGACATCATAACAGACCCATCCCCTAACCCGCACCTGACCTGACTAGCTGATCAGACCAAATGTGGGAGAATATTCCCTCAGGGCTGCGTCATCACTTATTCATTCACAATTTCTCTCCATTTATTTCTGTCACGCACAGCCACTCTTCCTTGCTCAACAGACATCCCTCTAGCATCCAGCGCTCTCTTCACACTGTTCATCCATCCTATTCGTGGTCTTCCTCTCAGCCTTACACCTCTCACATCAGATCTAGTTATCTTTTTCACCAATCGCTCATTATCCATTCTCTCCATATGCCCAAACCATCGCAACACCCTCTGATCAACTCTACCAGCCATCTCCCGAACAACTCCAGTTCTCCTTCACACTTCATCATTTCGCATCCGATCCATACGCGTCACTCCACACATACTCCTCAGACACCTCATCTCCATTACATTCAAACTTTTCCTCTCTGCTACACCCATATTCCATGTTTCAGCCCCATATAACGCAGTCGGTACTACAACACCCTCATACAGCCTTCTCTTTACATCCATTCTAAGCGAAAGACATTTAAAAACTTTTTTCATTCCTCCCAGCACCTTTCCTACTTGATTTATTCTAAACTTCACTTCTGCATCTATTCTTCCATCCACAACAACATGTGACCCTAGATATTTAAAACAATCTACCTCCTCAAGCAACTCACCATTCAAAACTATATTCATCCCCCTACCATCTATCAACCTCGTACACTTCATCACTTTACTCTTATTCTCATTTACTTTCAATTTCCTCCTTTCACACACCCTTCCAAACTCCTCTACCAACTGTCTCAATCTCTCCTCTGAATCAGTCACCAGTGCAGTATCATCTGCAAACAGCAGCTGCTTCAGATTCCACTCTCCACCATCAACATTCACCAGACTCAGACCTCCACCTAAAACTCTTGCATTCACCTCCCTTACAACACCATCCATGTAAATAATAAACAACCAAGGCGACATCACACATCCCTGTCGCAGCCCCACTCTCACGGGAAACCAATCACTCACAGCATTTCCCACTCTTACACACGCTCTACTATTTACATAAAAACTTTTCACCCCTTTTAGTAACCTACCATCAAGTCCATACAATCTTAAAACAGTCCACAAAGCCTCCCTATCAATTCTATCATACGCTTTCTCTAAATCCATAAATGCCCAAAACACATCCTTGCCTTTCGCTAAATACTTTTCACACACTTGTCTCACAGCAAACACCTGATCAACACATCCCCTCCCTCTCCTAAAGCCACACTGCTCATCACCAATCACTCCCTCTGTACCCTCTCTAACTCTCATAATTAACACTCTACCATACACCTTACCTACAACACTCAACAGACTTATACCCCTAAAGCTAGTACATTCATACTTATCACCCTTGCCTTTATACAACGGGACCACACAAGCACTTGCCCAGTCAATTGGCACCATACCTTTCTCAAAGCACACATTCAACAGTCTTACTAACCAGTCAACAATAGTCACTCCACCACCCTTCAGGCATTCCACAGCACACCCATCCATACCTGCAGCTTTCCCTGTTTTCATCTCCTTTACTACCTTCTCCACTTCCTCCTTCGTGATCAAAGAATCATTCAACTCTCCCAACACATTTATTCCTTGCACCCTTCCATCTGCCACAATCTCAACCACCCTTTCCTCCTCTACATTTAACAATCTTTCAAAATACTCTGCCCATCTCTTCCTTACTGCATCCATCTCAATTAACATCCTTCCACCTCTGCTTTTACTCGTTCTTCCTTTCCAGACTCTCCCTTTCGCACCCTTTTCACCTCCTTCCAAAACATTTTCTTATTCTGTTGAAAATTCTCTGTCAGCCGCCTACCCCACTTCTCATCTGCTGCCACTTTAGCTTCACGCACAGCCCTTCTTGCTCTATTCCTCTTTTCCTTTTACCTTTCATATGACATCTCATCCTTCCTCTGCAGCCACACTTCATATGCACGTTTCTTCTCAGCCACAGCCATACTTACTTCCTGGCACCACCATTCACTTCCTTTTCTTACACCACCACCCACACGTCTCACACCACACACCTCTTCTGCATGCCCCACCACAGCACTCTTAAACAACTGCCATTCCTCCTCCACACTGCCATTTTCCTGATCTTTCAGTGTGTTCCACTCATCTTTCAATTTCTCCTGATACTCTATCTTTTTCTCTCTTTTATCCAACTCACTCACTTTCAAAACCTCCCTGCCACACCTAACCCTCCTAGCTCTCACCCATCTCTTACCTACTCTTAACTTTCCCTCCACCAGGTAGTGGTCAGACATACCTCCACCCTCCCCTCTCAGAACTCTCACATCCAACAATCTTCGTATTATATTCCTGGACACAACCACATAGTCCATCAAAGCTCTTTCAACAACCCTTCCACCCTCCTGCCTCACCCATGTATATTTATAAATATCTTTCTTCTCAAACAGCGTATTCCCAATCACCATCTCTCGCTCAACACACATCGCTATCATTCGTTCCCCATTTTCATTTCTTCCAGGCACACCATGCATACCAACTACACCTTCAACTGCTACATTGCCCACTCTAGCATTCAGAAGAAAAGTTCGTCTAATATTTCACATTCTGTTTATCACTTCCACTGCTGGCTAATATTCCCAATATTAGAGAGGCTTGGTATGTTTCTTTGTCCATAGATTTCTCTGTTCATAGATATGATGCGTCAGGATGGAATAAACGAAATGTTCTAAGTCTGATGCAAATTTAGTGGAAGAGTAGGCCGGCTTTTTGTACCAGGAACTTCTACTATCTCTAACTGAACGTAATTACGAGCTTTCACACAGAACTGCACGAGTAACAGTGCCATCGGGAACTGTTGCTCGTGTGACTCAGCGAAGGTTCAGATTACCGCATCAAGACTGGGCAACAGGCACTGTTTTAATACAAAATCTTGACCAGTTCGTAGGTTTAATTACTTAACATATTAATGATTTTTTTGTCAGGAATCTTTGGATTTTGTCGTATTTTTTTCATATTATCACTCTATTTTGGTTCTAAAGTGTTTGATACTTTTAGTCTGTCACTATAAAAGCATATACAAATATTTTTTTTTTTCGATACTTGAGCAAAAAATCAGTTTTATAAATATGGTCCTGGTCTTTGTATAGTGTAAACCCTGGTGACAACTTCCTTCCAGCCACTGACAGGATTCGGGTCTGGGCGTACGTAAGTCAGAATAAGACATTTTCTGATGAAAACTGTCCGATCGCGTCGGTTGCAGTAAAAAGTTTGAAACGAATAGGTCATTCCGCTTGGCCTCATTCTTCAACAGGCTTGCACTACTTCTGTTCTGACCGCTGCCTCTGCTCTAAATGCATATAATTATACAAGGGCTTCCGAGGAGAGAGAGGGTAGTATGTTTTATTCGTCATGTGTGTGTCTGTCTGTGTGAACAAAATAACGCGAGCAGTTTTAATCAGATATCAACCACACTTGGTGGAAAGGTTGTGGAAGAGCCCCATGAGGTAACCTAAAATCTCTCTCTCTCTCTCTCTCTCTCTCTCTCTCTCTCTCTCTAATTATATATATATATATATATATATATATATATATATATATATATATATATATATATATATAGAAACATAAGTCACAGGTCGAGGTCACAAGGCCAGTTGCTGAACAGTGAAGTCAACTAAACAGTTTTTATACAGTTTTGACCAAATTTTGGAATAACTAAATTAATTTTGAGAACATTCAGTCGAAAGTCAAGGTCACAGGGCAAGGTCAAAGTTCTACCCGACTGCATTTTATAACATAATTCAAATGGTTTGTATTCAGTTTAAAAAGAACTTTATGGAGGGCTGAGTGTTAACCAGGGAGTAAACCTAACTTTTAAAATGGCAGGTGAAAGGTCTGTCACAGGGCACAGTCATCTTAATTTTCATCCTGTTTACTGCAACTTTACATGGTCTGAGATTAGGTCAAATGTCAAGGACTCTTTTCAAAGTTAGTAATGTTAATCCGATTTAAGGCAAACATTGTTGGTGTTCAGGATAGCAGAGGCAGAGATTCAAGTTTAAGAACAATGTCAAAGGTCAAGGTCACAGGACAAGGTCAACTCAAAAAGCGTCAATTCAGTTTTGACCACACGTAGTTGAAGGGTTAAGGATTAGGAATGAATAGTTCGATTCTGAGAGCAATCATTCGAAGGTCAAAGCCACGGGCCAAGGTGAAATGTTCAGCAGGCCAGTTGGTGAGCGTGGGTATTGCCCTTTCTGTGTGTTCCTTTTTTAAAGATAATTATTTACTGGCATTTCATATTGACGTTTATATCAGCTTAGAGTATCCCAGTTGCAGATTATAATTTTCATTTACTGAAACTCAAAATAGCATTTACTGCATATTAATTTCATGCACAGGAATGACCCTTTTCCATAAATTAGGTTTTCCATTACCATATCTAAGTTTGTCGGGTTATACTGATAGATAGATAAACAGATATTTATGAGGAGCCAAATTACTATTCACTGTAATCCTAAAAAATATGCACAGAAATATTTTGCACTATCCCTAAGTGAGGAAAATTATAAACAGTACATCTAACATATTCATTGACAATTTTAAGTTAATGTAAAGTGGAATTTATTCATCCATCCATCCATCCATCATCTAATCCTACGTTGCCCCATGAGGAGCGTAGGAGCCCGGGGCTAGTAAAGTTGGTCATGGCATTTAAGATGAGAGTGACCAGCCTCACTCATCCTTGAGAGGCATTACGTGACCAATAAACCCCAACCATCCCTTGGATATAAACTTTCCCTGGCTCAATCCGCTTGGAGCATCTTTGTTACCCACTAAACCACCAGGAGCCAAAATTTGGTTATATGGTTACCACCCGGCGTAGTAAATGGTTTCCTGGTGTACAGGAAACCATATTTTGGCATGTCACTCAGTGTAGTCACCCACAGGCAGAAGGAAGAGGAAAGAATGAAGGAAAGAAAGACACAAGAGGGCGTGTAAAGTCACCCGCAGGCAGAAGAAAGAGGAAAGAATGAAGGAAAGAAAGACAGAAGAGGATGGATGGGAAGAAGGATGGAGGAGAGGAAAGGGCAGACACCCGAGAGCAGCACTACATCAAGTGAGTGGATGGTGAGCGTCCTCACCTACCACAAATTCATTACGAAAAAAAAAAATCATTACCAGTTTTGCCACAGTCTAGTTAAAAATAAACCAAATGGCACCCCTACCAACGTTCCACTGGCGTCTGGCGCGACCAAACTCAGACTTGTTGCATTTCGCGTCCAACATGAACACAACTGAAAGTAGCGAGTAGCGAGTAGCTTTTGAAATACCTCAAAAGCTAGATTCCTACTGTTTCAGTTCTCTTAACCTGTCTGTCCTATCCTGAGCTAGTGACCTGGAGGCATTGTGAAATGACGTGATGATGTATTGAATCAGACCTTGCAACATTGCACAGTGCTGTGCTTTGGCAGGTTATGCTAAAGTCGGTCGGACAAACGCCACATGTATGTTGTTATTTAGATAAATTATGTAATTGCTTTTACACTTGTTTTTTTTTTCTGTATTGTACCAACAATCGTCATCTATTCGTTTGTTTAACTTAAGCTCAAAGAGTGTAATTTAGAGCTTAAATTTCCATTCATGGACTCTAGATTTGTTGCTGTTTTATTTTGAGAACATGTATGTCATATTGCAAACTTGTGTGGTTTCGTATAGTTATTGTTAATTTAAAGGGGAAGAAGAAGGAAACGTAAAGAATCTTTTCTTGCCACTTAAAGAATATAAAATGGGGACATACATTTTCTGCCTATTACTTTCTGGTGTACTTTTAAAGGATACAATATTGCAATATAAGTTGCGATGAGATGTGACAGTTACCACCAGACGAAATATTTAAGCTTAAGAGAAACTTTCTAGCTGGAGGGATTACAGGAAGCTGTCATTACTCGTTTTACAATCAATCTTCTTCCCTAAGCACATCATCAGACTGAAGGAGATAACTTTATCCGCCCGAGGACGTCATGTTTATTTAACCCTTACTAGCTCCTGCTTCATTACTATAGAAACTTTAAACTGGATGATTAGACGTACAATAGTTGTGTATAATCAACTGACAGCAAGAAGAGAGAATTGCAAAAAGAAGTCATCATACTGAAGAAATTATTTGGGGAAGAGTGCTAAACTAAAAAATGAGTAAATAATTTTTAAATAATCGCCTTGCAAGGAAAAAATATTTGAGTTGCCTGCGGCAACAAAAATGCCCTCAGTATTTACTTAGTCGTTGGGGAAGAGGGACGGGGAATGAAGAGTAAAGAAAAGTAAAGAGTAATGAGGATAGATGTTTCCTTATACCGAGGGATTGGGCAGCTAACCACTTCACTGAGATTACTTTTTGGTTACTGCATAATTTTTTTTTTTTTTTTTTTTTTTGGAGGCACTTTCGAACAGGAAATGTGAGATACAACTTTCATTTACTTTTTCACAACCGGGGGTTTCACAAGCTACATACAATCGTCTAGAAGGAATACTAAACTAAGCTAAGGACCTTATCCCCAACACTGAGAAAAACTTCAAGTTGTCAGCGGTAAATAAAAAATGCTTACAGTTTCCTGGACGATGAGAAATACGAAGACTTGTAAAAACAGCGAGAGAGGAGAGTGTCTTCGCGATGAGGGCTCGAGCAGGAGTGGCGTAGTCTACCCTTCCCTTGTCCCCAACAGTTTATTGAAGTTAATGAAGCCAGTTAACTCATTCAGTACGATGATGTCTTCCCTCTCATTCCAAGAACAGGTTTTTACTTGCGTCGCATCACGCCAGGTATATTAGAGCAAAGCGAGCTTACCTTAATCATATTGGAGAAAACTGAAATAACCTTCAGTACACTCGCACCATGAATCTTACACCACCCATTTTCACAGGGTATAGTCTCATGGTTCCTTTCCACCATAACCACAGACATAATTCATTCCACCATTTCCTTCGTCCCTCATACCCATTCCTTTTCATCCCTAATACATTCATACTTGAAAAATATTGTAAAGAAAAATATGTGATTATCTTCCTGTATTGTACATTCAGAGAAAATATGGAAACTGCACCGCCAGTCCTACGATATGAATGCCTATTTGAAAAAAATAGAAAATATTATTGCTTAAAAAGGGAAACTAGTATCCTGATGCAAAAGCCGCATGACCGCCATGGTGGCATAATGTGAATGAAATATATTACGGAGAGTATAGGAAGTGTAACGAGTTTCAGCCCCACTGCCCCATTCTACAACATGTACTAAGATATCAAAGCGATATCTGCCTTCCTTCCCCAATTTCAGTTGTAAGTTAAGGCAGGGGGCTGACGCAGCTAAAAATAGTGGTGGATAACTTCATACAGTGGATGACATTTTCAAGGAACCGTACAAACTGACATGAGATATTTCCTTTTTCCTGTTTCCGATAGTTTTTATATTGGGGGGGGGGGCGGAGCTGACCTTCCAGTAATCACTGGAGGGTCATGATCCGCAAATATCACATTACAGATGAGAGTACATTGTACAGCATGTACTAAGGTATCATGCCATATCGGTCCACCTTTCACCATTTCTGAGGATTTAATTATTGGCGAGAGATGATGACTCCCCTAAAAATCATGATTGGAAAACTGTATATAGTGGAGAACCGTCGGAGGAACAAGACGAACTCACCTAGGAAGTTTCACTGAAATCCATCAAAACTCATAGGAGTTTAAACACACACACACACACACACACACACACACACACACACACACACACACACACACACACACACACACACACACAGGCTGAAACTCGGGCAGCACAAAAGGACGAGTTGCCGAAAATTATACTCTCCTGTTTCGCAGGATTGATAGACCTCCACAGCAGTCAGACCACTAATCTTACAAAACACATTTTGTTGGGTATATGTTCCTACACCAGCTCTACCTCCGATACATTTCTCAGACTATCCCAGTCATTTGTCTGATGATTGCGCCGTTCCATAATCCGCCCCTCTCACTCAAACGCTTGATGATGGGATATAAGTAACTCACTGAAAGAACGCACTTGCTTCTTTGACTCTTGATACCACTGGTGTATTTAATTCAGCTCTGGGGGGGGATACCTTCCAGTGAATGGGTTAATAAAAGCACCAGTCGAGCAGGGCAGTACTCCCAAGGTGGATGGAAAACTGATGACAGGGAGAGCTGGAGCTCCCGTTTCATCAGCCCTCGGGACTAGTTCTTGACCATCCCTTTTTTGATAAAAATTTTCAGTTGCATTATTACAGAGAGTAAGCCAGCATGCTCTCCAATACAAGTTTCTCCAACTGTCAACACCAGTCAACATGCACAGTACACATTACACTTCCTTTTCAAAACTGAAAAATAAAAATGGAACACATTAACCACGCCTCAGAATCCCCAGGGGGGGGGGGACCATAAATGCCCCCACCATCAGCCCCTCTCCCGGTGACGACTCAACGAGCTGCATGGGACCACTGTCTGACTCATTTCTTCATTTCCGCAACATTCGTGGCATGTCCTCTAATATTCTCTCTGTTGAACACCACCTCTCCTCCTCTAAACCTCACCTTCTCTTCTTAACCGACACTCAGCTGTCTGAGGCAACTAACAGCAAACTCTTTTCTGTATCCATCTACTTTCTCTATATTCATTTCAAAGCTAAAGGTGGCTGCTGTGTATATGTACGCAATGACCTCTCTTGCTCTCGTGTTCCTGAGCTTGATTCTTCTGAATTCTCTTCTCTCTGGCTTTGGCTCTCCTATCATTTTCTGATGAAATATAGCTGTGCTGTTTACTTATCCCCTAATTCTATTGACTCTCAAAAACTCTTCGACTATCTTACTTCTTCGATGGAACACATTCTATCCATTTCTCCTTTCTCTGAAATCTCCATTCTAGGAGATTTCAATGTTCACCATCACCTTTGGTTCTCCTCTCCTTTCACTGATACACCTGGTGAACAAGCCTACATTTTTCCTATCCTTAATGACCTAGAACAGCTTGTCCAGCCTCCTACCCATATCCCCAACTGCCTTGGAGAGAGCTCCAACATACTTGACCTCTTCCTTACAACTAATCCTTCTGCATACACAGTTAATCTTTCCGCTCCGTTGGGCTCCTCCGATCACAACCTTATTACCTTAACCTGTCTTGTCGCTCCAGTATGGCCTGTGGATCCTCCAAAGAAACATCAACTGTGGCACCTTGGAGCTGCAGATTGGAAGGCCCTCAGGCAGTACTTCTTTGATTTTCCCTGAAATGATTATTGCTTCCATGGCCAGGAGACATCTGAGTGTGCTTTGTGCATTACAAAGGTTATTCTTTCCCGCATGGACACATCCATTCCTTTCTCATATCCCTTGACTAATCCAAGAAAGCCTTTGTTTAATCACGCCTGTTCTAATCCTGTCCGCAACAAAGAGAAGGCTGATAAAAGGTACAAGAACCAACCCACCCCTGAATAACATCTTTTTTATGTTTCTGCCCTGAATCGTGCTAAGTCTGTTCTTCGCTCTGCTAAAAATAATTTCATCCATACTAAATGCTCTCAACTCTCCAACTCGAATTCTTTCCGCCCCTTCTGGGACCTTGCCAAAAACCTTTCTGACAACTTTACCTAATCATTCTTCCCTCCTCTTTTCTACCCTGATGGTTCTGTAGCTATTTCTTCTACTGATAAAGCAGATCACTTCACTCAGACTTGCTTCTCAAATTCCACCTTAGATGATTCCGGTGCTGTTCCTCCATCATTTCCCCCCTCTGACTTCCTCATGGCTGACATTAAGATTACTTCAGCTGATGTATTTTTTGCCATCACCGGCCTCAATACTATCAAGGCATATCGGCCTGATGGAGTCCCGCCTGTTGTCTTCAAGAACTGTGCTTCTTTGCTTACACCCTGCTTAGGTAAACTCTTTCGGGTTTGTCTGTCAACTTGTACCTTTCCTTCTTGCTGGAAGTTTGCTATCATTCAGCCAGTCCCAAAGATCGGTGCCCATTCCCAAACCACTAACTATCGTCCAATTACTTTAACATCCTGTATCTCAAAAGTTTTGGAGTGTATTCTTAACAGAAAAATATTAAGGCATCTTTCCTATCACAACATTCTATCTGATCGTCAGTATGGGTTCCGTCAGGGAAGCTCCACTGGCGATCTTCGCACCTACCTTTCAGACTCCTGGTCATGCTCCTTTCGGGACTTTGGCGAAAGCTTTGCCATTGCATTTGAAATCTCAAAGGCCTTCGATCGAGTCTGGTATAAATCTTTAATTTCCAAACTACCCTCCTATGGTTTCTATCCTTCTATCTGTGCCTTCATCTATAGCTTCATTTCTTGTCGTTCTATAGTCGCTGATGTAGACGATCATCGTTCTTCTCCTAGATCTATCAACAGTGGTGTTCCTCAGGGCTCTGTCCTATCACCAGCTCTCTTCCTTTTATTCATCAATGACCTTCTAAGCTGTACATCTAACCCTATCCACTCGTACGCTGATGATTCCACCTTCACCTTTCCATTCGGTTCCCGCAACGTCCATCTCAGCAGTTACTCCAACAAACAAGGGATGAGGCCATGGCACACCTAATGTCTGACTTGTCTCGTATCTCTGACTGGGGTAAAAATAATCTTGTTTTTAATGCAGCAGAGACTCAGTTCTTACACCTATCAACCCGACAAAATCTTCCACAGGAGTACCCACTAATGTTTAATAATAACCAGCTCAATCCTGCATCATGCTCGAACATGCTGGAGGTTACATTCACTTGGGACTCATCTTGGAAAGATAATATTGCAACTCTTGTAAAATCTGCTTCCAAGAGATTAGGTGTGCTAAGCCTATTCCGTACCTTGTTTACCCCTGCGCCGTTGTTGACTTTATACACGAGTTTTATTTGCCCCTGTGTAGAGTACAACTCTCATGTTTGGGGAGGCTTCCCACATACAGCTCTTCTCAATGGGGTGGAGTCAAAGGCTTTTCATCTCATTAACTCTCCTCCTCTTATTGGCTCCATTTAACCTCTGTCTTTTCGCCGCACTCTTGCATCTTTATCTCTTTTCTATACCTACTTCAGTGGTCACTGTTCCTCTGAACTGTCTGCTTGGATCCCTCACACCTCTACAACGGGAGCGTAGCAACAATCTCTTATCCCTTTTCTGTTCAACTCTCTAATGCAAGAGTTAACCGTTACTCCCAGTCATTCATTTATGCAACAGGTCAACTCTGGAACTGTCTCCCTCTGTCTGTATTTCCTACTTCCTATGATCTCCAGTCTTTCAAACACTGTGTGTCCAGGCATCTCGAAATGAACGGATCTTGAATTTAGCTCTCTTTTGTATTGTCTTTGTTTTTTTTTCTCGGAAGGAACTGTTTGCGGGCTCCTAGCCTTTGGTTCCTTCTTCCTTTGCATAAACACACACACACACACACACACACACACACACACACACACACACACACACACACACACACACACACACACACACACACACACACACACACACACACACACACACACACACACACACACACACACACACACACTCTCATCGCCTTAGTCGTCCTCGTCGTCACCGTCACCGTCTTCGTAATCATCATCATCATCATCACAATCATCATCATCAGCAGCAGCAGCAGCATAGTCATCAACAATCATCAGCATTATCATCATGATCATCACATCATCATCATCTTCCTCGTCAATCATTATCATCATCATCACCATAATCATCATCACTATCACCATCACCATCACCATCATCACATCAATCATCATCATGGTCATATATCGTCATCAAATCATCATCATCATCACTCTCACCATCACCATCATCATCAATCATCACCATCATCATCATCATCATCATCATCATCATCATCACCACCACTCTCACCATCACTATCACCACATCATCATCAATCATCACCATCACTATCATCATCATCCTCAACACTCTCACCATCACCATCACCATCATCAATCAATCATCATCATCATCACTCTCACCATCACCATCACCATCATCAATCATCACCATCATCATCATCATCATCATCATCACCACTCTCACCATCACTATCACCACATCATCATCAATCATCACCATCATTATCATCATCATCATCATCTTCATCACTCTCACTATCGCCATCACCATCATCAATCATCAATCATCATCATCAGTGATCATCATTATCATCATCATCATCATCATCATCATTACCACCATCGTCATCATCATCACCATCATCATCATCATCATCAGCAGCAGCAGCAGCAACAGCAATCAGCAGCCTGTAACATTCCACCATCACTGCAGCCTGTAGCATTCCACTGCAAGACACTGGGCTCTCCCAACCATGCTTTGTTTGGAGGGAAACCAACAAGTATTACTCACCTGGCTGGCCTATGATTCAGGCGGTGGGGATGCTTTTAGTCTGAGTGCTGCTAGGCCTGGTTGCCAGTAGTCTGAGTGCTAGTAAGGCGAAGCAGTACTCTCGCCTGGACACCACTGTATGATAGCACTCAACAAGCAGGCTACCGAAGGGCCACCACCACCATTTCAGGTTGTGGCTGTGGCCTTCGAGGGTTTCAGGAGAGCTGGAGTAATGAGATGGCCTGGTTGACGTCCTCTGCACCCTTCTCGTCTCCATCCTCGAAAGGCCACCACCACCCCTTCTGGTCGGGCTCATACTGAAAAGGATCTCAGGAGAGGTGTGAGTGAGGTGGCCCTGCCATGCTCCTCTATGACCTGCTCGTCCCCACCACCAATGGGGGAGTGCTTTTCATCTGACTGCTGCTAGTAATCTGACTGCTGCTAGCTTGGGGCAGTAGTCAGTTCTGCTCGCTTCTACAATGTCGTTGTCCATAGGGCAGTACTCGCAAGGTGGATGAGAAGCTACTAAAATTGAGAGCTGGAGCTCCACTCCCGTTCCATCAGCCCTCGGGACCAGCTTCTGACTATCAGCCTATGTTAAACTTTTTCAATGCTTCAGTAACACAAAGGGTAGGCCAGCATACTCTCTTAGACAATTCCGTCTAGCTGTTAACACCAAATTACATACACATAACACATCACACTTTCTGCTCCAAAATCAGCAAAACTGGAATCTCAAACCCAGCCTCGGAGTTTTGTGGGCGGGGAAACCTTAAGTCCCCCACCATCCTTCCCTTTCTTGGTGACACCCACATGAGATGCATGGAACCACTCTGACTCCCTTCTTATTCACTTTTGCAACATTCATGGCCTTTACTCTAACTTTCTGTTGAATACCACCTCTCTTTCTCTAAACCTCACCTTCTCCTTACTGAGACTCAGCTGTCCGAGGCAGATGACTGCTGACTCTTCTCTGTGTCCTCCTACTTTCTCTATACTCACTTCAAATACAATGGTGACTGTTGCGTTTACATACGCAACAACCTATCTTGCTTTCGTGTTTCTGAACTCGAATCGTTTAAAATCTCTACTCTCCAGTTTCAGCTATCCTGACATTCTCTGCCTAAATTATATCTATGTTGTGTACTTATCCCCTGATTCTACTGATTATGAAATATTCTTTGATTATCTTACTTCCAAGATGGAACACATCCTATCATTTTTCCATTCTCTGAAATCTCCATTCTAGGTGATTTTAGTGTTCAACAATACCCTTGGCTCCCTGCTGTTATCCCTGGTCTTCCTGGTGATCAAGTCTACATCTTTTCTGTCCTAATGACCTTGGCATGTACAGCATCTACTTATCTCCCTGATCGCCTTGGAGAGAATTCCAACATAAATGACTTTTTCCATATAACTGATCCTTCTGCTTACACTCTTAATCTTCTAGCTCCAATGGGTTCCTCTAGCGACAGCCTTATCACCTTAATCTGTCCTATCACCCCAGTATGGCCTGTGGACCATCTCAAGACTTGGCGGCTGTGGCACTTTGAAGCTGCTGATTGGGAGGCCCTCGGGCAGTATTTATTTGATTTTCCCTGGAATGATTATTGTTTCCATGGCCGAGGGCCAACTGAGTGTGCCTTGCGCATTATAGGGGCTATTCTCTCAGTCATGGAAGCACACATTCCGTTCTCTTATCCTGTGACTCATGGGAAAAAATGTTTATCACACTTGTTCTAAAGCTGTGTGCATCAAGAAGGCCAAAAGAAGGTACCGGAACTAACCCATCCCTAAGTCACATTTCTTTTAAGTCTCTACCCAGAACCGTGCTACGTCTGTTCTTCGCTCTATTAAGAATACTTTCTTTCATACTATATGCTCTGAACTCTGACTCAAATTCTTCCTGCTCCTTCTGGCACCATGCCAAAAACTTTTCTTTCAACTTTACATCATCCTTCTCTCCTCTTTTCCAATCTGATGGCTCTGTAGCTATTATTTCTACTGAAAAAGCAGAGCTCTGTGCTAACTTTCTCCTTCAATTCCATCTTAGAAAATTCCAGAGCTCTTCCTCCACACTCCCCCCTCCTGACTTCCTCATAACCGACATTGAAATTTCTTCAATTCTGACGTACTTTCTGCCCTCACTGGCCTCACCACTAATAAGGACAAGGCATATGGTCCTGATGGTGTTCCTCCTGTTATCCTTAGGATTTGTGTTTCTGTGCCTACACCTTGCCTAGGTAAACTCTTTCACCTTTATCTGTCAACTTGTACCTTTTCTTCTTGCTGGAAGTTTGCAATAATTCAGCATGTGCCAATGAAAGGTGACCATTCTCAGCCCTCTAATTATAAATCCGCCAGGGACGTCCCACTGGTGATCTTCTTACCTTCCTCTCAGACCCCTGGTCATCCTTCCTTGAGATTTTGGCAAAAACTTTACCATTGCACTTGATAGCTCAAAGGCTTTCGATCTAGTCTGGCATAAATCTTTAATTTCCAAAGTGCTCTCTTACGGTATCTATCCTTCTATCTGTGCCTTTGTCTCTAGTTTCCATTCTAGTCGTTCTATAGTTGCTGCTGTAGACGGCCACCATTCTTCTCCTACAGCTATCAGTAGTGGTGTTCTTCAGGACTTTGTTCTATCAGCAATTCTCTTTCTTGTATTTATCAGCGACCTTCTAAGTTGTACATCTAACCCTATCTCCTCATACTCTGATGACTCCAATCTTCACCTTTCCATTCACTTCTCGCACCGTCCAACTCAGCAGTTACCTCAGCAAACACAGGATGAGGTTTTGGCGCCTTAATGTCTGCATTGGCTCATATCTATGCTTAGGATTAAAAAGATATTTGTGTTTTTAATACATCAAAAATTCAGTTCTCACATCTGTTCAACCCACCATAATCTTCCACAGGAGTATCCACTAGATTTTAACAATATCCAACTCAATCCTGCATCGTCTTTTAACATGGTTGGGGTTTCATTCTCTTGGGATTTATCTTGGAAAGATCATATTACCACTCTTGTAAAATCTGCTTCGAAAAGATTAGGTGTACTAAGCCAACCACATGCCCTCTTTACACCTACCTTTACACAGAGGTTTTTTTCTCCCCTGGGTAGAGTACATCTCACGTGTGGGGAGGCTCCTCATGTAAAGTTCTTCTCAGCAAGTTGGAGTCAAAGGTTTTTCGTCATATTATCTCTCCCAGTCTTACTGGCTCTCATCAACCTTTGTTTCTTTGTCACACTGTTGCATCAATATCTTTTTTCTATCGCTATTTCAATGGCCACTGCTCCTCTGAACTGTCTGCTTGCATCCCTCCATCACTACAGCGGGTGCATAGCACTTGGTTAGCAGCAAACTCTCAGCTCTTTTGCTGTCCACCTCTCTAATGCAGGAGTTTACCTTTACTCCTAGTCCTTCATGTACGCAACAGGTCAACTGGGAACTGTCCTCGTCTGTCAGTATTTCCTACAACCTATGATCTCCAGTCTTTTAAACACAGTATGTCCAGTCATCTTTAAGTGAACGGATCATGAAATTTGGATTATATATATATATATATATATATATATATATATATATATATATATATATATATATATATATATATATAATATCTTTCCGGTTCAACAAGTCTATCGTAAAAGTGAATAAAATTTTCTGGAAATGAGCAGAATAAAATGTATATTTCATCAGATTCAGAGACTTCATCAGCTGAGAAATTTCTGCAAGCTACAAAGGTTAAACATAGCTCTCTACCACCCTTTCGCTAACAGGGAACTCTTTAATAATGATAATAATAATAAAAAAGTCTACCGGTAGCAGTAAAAACAAACTTGCGCATTATCGGACTGAAGTATATACCATTTTCCTATCATTATATTCACTATCGTCTGAACAAAATCATCCGACATTACATGGAAATAAAATAGTTTTTCTTTAGCAGAAATATAGCACAAAAGAAAAACCGAATAGGAAAAGGATAATGAAGTCAATAAGCATTCATCTGGAGATCAGACGTATTTACAGCATGGAGGTGGTGGTTAATTGGTTAGAGATGCTTTTTTGTACCCTAAAAGGACCCAAGTTCGTTCCCAGGTTATATACAAAGTAATACAGAGGAAAGCAAACAGCAACAGACCTCATGGTCTTTTCGAGGCTGCTGGTTACAGAGTTGACTATGATTATGAGATCTAATTCTACATGCTGAAGGATAAGAATAGTAAAGCAAGAAGGTTCCCCCGCCTCCTAACCCTCCAGGAAATAAGTGAGAAGGACCACCATGCAACATGGGAAAACTAATATGGAAATTTCATAGGAAAGACTGAAAAGGAAAAGTTACGTTCTATAATACTTTATCTATAAGCTACTAATTTGAATAACATGAAAGAGAAAGTAATCAAATAAACAGATAACTATGGCATGACATTATGTACGGGTACGTTGAGTTAATGAGGCGTCTGTAGACATAACGAGAAAATTGCACAATGCACAGTGTGGATGTTCAGGGGTGATGTGACAGCCTTGTCTGGGGCTTTAAGGTAGGCAGCAGTCAATCAGGCCCCAGTTCCGTTCACTCCACTAAGACAAGGAACTCTCTCATGCGAGACAAGTACACAAGTTACCTCCGGAAGCAGTGACCCCTGGTACATTAAAATAAAAAAAAAAGATTGTGGTCACCTAAATAACAGGAACCCTCAGTGATGCATAGCCCATCACAAACTATCTGTGCAAATCCTAGTGTGTGCTTATATTTCTTTATTTGCGTTTAATACACTGAAAAATATATAATGACAGGCTGCAACGCTATGTACGGGTACGTTAAGTTTACAAGGTGTCTTGTAGACAGGAGGGGAATGAACATACATGTAGCTGGTAAAGGTAAGTTTATTTTGACAGAAAAAGAGTCAGCTGAGGATTGTCGTGCAAATTCTTGTCTATTTTGTTTTTAAATGTCTTAACTAAGATACTGTTCACGTTATCTGAGGGTATTTTGTTCCAGATATTTACGACTCTGTTGAAGAAATATTGTGCTTCATGGGACTGGAAATGCTTTCCCATAATTTTGCAGCCATTACTCTTGGTCT
Source organism: Coenobita brevimanus (assembly GCF_032717465.1). Taxonomy (NCBI): domain Eukaryota; kingdom Metazoa; phylum Arthropoda; class Malacostraca; order Decapoda; family Coenobitidae; genus Coenobita; species Coenobita brevimanus. Next base: position 24,499,021 of record NC_136978.1, read on the forward strand.
GGTTTGACCGGTCTATTTCAAAATATTTATGCATGTCGAAGTTGTCATATCCCTTCATGATTTTGAAAACTTCTATAAGGTCACCTCTTAACCTGCGTATCGTTAGGCTAAATGATTTAAGTTTTTCAAAGAGTTCCTCATATGGTTTGTTTCTCAGTCGTGGTATCATTTTTGTGATTCTTCGTTGTATTTCTCTAATTAATCTATGTCCTTTCTGTAGTACGGGGACCAGAATTGCAAACAATACTCGAGACGGGGGGGGGGGCACTAGCGAGTTGTACAAGGCAAGTATGACTTTTTATGTTGAATTTCATTTGCCGTTCTTCTGCCCAGCTGGCCAAAATACTAAGGTCATTTTTTAATTGCTGCCACTTTAACTCCGAAGTTACTTTATTGGTTATTTTAGTATTGTCTGCAAATTTGGATATCTTACAATTTAGACCCTCATCTATGCCGTTTTTGTAGATAATAAAAAGGGTTGGTCTAAGTACTGAGCCCAGGGGAACGCCACTAATCACATTGCTCCATTTAGATTCCTTTCCGTTTATCACAACTTGCTGTTTTCGGTCTGAAAGCCAGCCTTGTAACAATTTCTGTGTATTTGCTTTTTATTTCATGGACTTTTATTTTGCTTACAAGACGCCTGTGGAGGACAGTGTCAAATGCTTTCTGAAAGCTGAGACAAATTGCATTGACTGCTCTTGAGTCGTCATATGATTTGTAAGCATCATGGAAGAATCCAGTAAGTTAGTTAAATATGAATGACGATGTCTGAATCCATGCCGCGAAATTTTAATTATACTGTTTTCTTTTAGATAATTAACTATTTTAGCTCTCATGATTGTTTCCATTAATTTGCACATTATTGATGTTCAGCTGATTGGTCTGTATGAGTAATTTCCTGGGTGCTACTTATTTCCTTTTTTGAAAATTAGTGTTACCTTTGCTAGTTTCCATTCAAGTGGGACTTTTCCAGTATGTAAAGATTTATTGAATAAAACAGAAAGTGGCAGCAGTAACTCATTTTTTGCTTCTTTGAAAGTTCTAGGTGATATTTTATCAGGGCCAAGGGTTTTGCCTGATGCAGTGAATAGTTTAATTAACTGAGTTCCATTTAAAAAGACTACATATCTTCTACAAGGCTCACCAACATCCCATAAAACTACTACCAACCCTAGATAGGTATCCTGGGGTCACAAAAACCCTAGGCCTCGAGAATTAAGTTTTTCATATATGAACGTAAGGTTAAGAGATCTGGCCTCGGGATTTAAGGTTTTCATATATGAACTTAAGGTCAAGAGATCTAGCCTCGAGAACTAAGTTTTTCATATATGAACTTAAGGTCAAGAGATCTGTCCTTCCGTTTACCTTCCTGAATAGTGAGTCCTTCATGGGGATGATGGGATAATTCCTGGAACTGGCTCTGATTTTGCTCTATAGAGCATTTGAGTTCGGTCCGATCCCAGGTTACCTGACATGTTACTTCATGTCATTCCTTGTGTGCAGTTAATTTTCATTTGCTGTGTTTTTCTTTTTGTCTACAGGAAGTCCTAACATCGGTCTACAAGAGATGACCAAAAGTTTAAGCCTTCAGTTTTGCTAGGGTTAAGGTTAAAATTAGCATATACAACATTTTGCACTTTCTTCCAAAAATTTCTAAAATATATTTTTATATCAAAATTTATTTTGATGTGTCTCAACGAGAGAAAATTGCTTGAATTATTTGTGTTTTAAAGCACATTCCAATAAACCAAAGGTATTTATTATTTTTTTTCCCCTGGGGTATGTGAAACCCAGGGTTACTAAATGAGATTTAAAAAAAAAGGGGGGGTTACCTATATAGGGCTAATACAATCACAAAAGTCCTCATTGAGACAGCTCACCTATCTATCTTTTGCCAGACGCCTTATTCCTGTAAAGGATGATCACTGACAATCGCCTCAACGTCGCCCTCTCCTGGCATTTGGCTGTTCTCCCTCCAACTCACTGTCATAGATCTCTCGACTCCATCTTTCCATTTCATCCTTTGTCTCCCCTTCTCCCTCCCTCTCTCCACCTCACTCACATACACTTTCCTGCTCATTTGTCTATTCTCCAAGTGGCCAAATAATCTTAGAGTATTTCCCTTAATGTTTTCAATCACTTCGAAATCAGTACCATAGCACTTCCTGACTGGTTCGTCAGTCTCTCCATGTAACACTACAAGTCCCCCTCAAATAACACATTTCTGTTGCCCTCACTCTTGATTTATGTCCTTCCAACAGGGTCCCCAACTTCGTTTCTGTACGTTAGAGTGGGAATCACAATACTTTCATGCAGAGACTGTACTTCCAGGCACACTTTCCTATACCTTGTCGCTGACTTCAGCGAACTAGCAACTCTTCCATCCTGCTGTACCCTTTCAAGCACTTCATCTAAGTTTCCATCCTTACTCATTACACTACCTTAGTACTTTAATGGACTCACAGTTTTCATTTTCCCACCATTCAGCCTCAATATGCATTCCGTGACTTTATTCTCCCACAGACCTGTCTACATTTACTTTTAGCTTCCCTTCTTATATACACTCCTAGACTCATTCACCAGGCCTTGAAGTTCACACTTATTTTCACGTAATAACACATTCATAAAAAGAACTTGAACGGTGGGTTGTGAAACACTGAAATGATATGTGATGATATGTGGTACTTAAGAAGCCCTCAAGGGAGGATATATATAATGTAAAAATTATTCACCCCTTAATAAGAGTCTCTGATGTAGAACGAAATCGTTGCTAAATAGTCAGAATAAATGTAAATTACGTCAGTGCACTTAAAGGCTTCATAAAGATGATCCGTGATCCCTTTACTACCAAAGATCTCTACTATAATGAATATAATCTTCAAACGGTGGTATGAATAATTAAAAAGATGTATCCCTATAGGAGTTGTTGGAAATCCATTCACAAGAAATGATCATTATCTCATGTTCTGAAGAAAAAATTCAAGGTACTGTATAAGTGCAATAAAAATATAAAACCTCCATCATAAGGAAGGCGCTCAGGGACATTATTCTTTCAGCAACAATGTACTGTATAAACCTTTCATTGCAGATGATCTCCACATTTGAATAAATTCATCGGTCAGTATGAAGAATAAAACAAAATATGCTACCAATATCGTAAAGAAGGGATTCTTGAAAATAGTTTCTTATGGCGATAATGCATAACTCCAACATCGACAATATCTCCTTAGCTGAAAAACATGAAGCAGCAGCAAGATTTAAATATTTACGAAAATATTAAAGAAGACAAGTTCCCACAATTTCTCACACTTTAAGCCAGAGTATTCTCTCCCAAGCTAATTAAAATAATTGGAGAGTAGCCAGAATTAAATAGAGACTACGTCATCGTGCTCAAGACGCTGGCCTTACCCACTCATAATTAAAAGTTATGGCTTGTTGTGACATTGCTTAATATCTGTGTGTGTGTGTGTGTGTGTGTGTGTGTGTGTGTGTGTGTGTGTGTGTGTGTGTGTGTGTGTGTGTGTGTGTGTGTGTGTGTGTAGCAGTAGTAGCAGTAGTAGTAGTAGTAGTAATAGTAGTAGTAGTAGTAGTAGTAGTAGTAGTAGTAGTAGTAGTAGTAGTGGCAGTAGTAGTGTAGTAGTAGTAATAATAATCATATTATAATTATAATGACAATAATAATAATGAAATAATAATAATTATTATTCTTTTTTTTAATTATTATTATTATAATTATAATAATGACAAATATAATAATGAAATAATAATAATAATAATAATAATAATAATAATAATTGTTGTGGATGGGGGCATCCATCATCCACTCACTCAGTCTCGGGATGCCTTAAGGTCTCTACACTGAGTGACAAGCCAAATGGTTTGCTGTACCCAGGAAACCATTTACTACGCTGGGTGGTAACCATATAAGAGGGGTTTATGGCTGGGTTAAGTGTCCCCCAGATTCCCCTGTTTAAAATCACTTAATCATGGCAGTTGTTTCAGAGAGCCTCGGAGGGCGCAATACCTGCCCAGGGCCCCAACCAAATGGGCAGATTCGCATGGCCATGTGGAATGTGAGAGGTGCAAATGAGGAGAGCTAGAGGGTGGAAGTGGTGAATGTGTTCAAGAGTGCGCGATATGCCGTGATGGCACTGTGTGAAACAAAGACGAAAGGGTATGAAGTGGTGGAGTGGGAGGGTGTGAAATGTGTAAGATCGGGCATTAATGGGCGAGGAAGATGCAAGAAAGGAGTTGCTTTGATGATGAATGAGGTGTGGCAAAGTGGAATGAGAAATTACAAATGTGTGTCAGCTCGAGGTGTATATATTTCATGTTCAAGTTTGAGAAGGTGAAAGTGCCGATGATTGTAGCGTATGCACCTTTTTTTTTTTGGGGGGGGGGGATATTCGTCCCAGTTGAACTGGGACACGGGCAAACAAAGAGCCCGTCACAGTTGCACATATAGTGCTCATTCCGAAATCAACGTGGTGGAGGGTAGTCCCTAACCTTGTTAAGTAAAACATTAAAAGGTGCCCTGGCAACAATGCCGCCAGCATCCCTAAATTCATCGCCCGATCGGGCATGGCCACCATCGGGGCAAGACCTTAGCAGAGATGTAGCGGGGCAGTGAAGGAGGTAATGTACGAGAGGCACATCGGACCTGGCCAAGCAATGAGGACACGGATCAGGCTCCATACCAGCGATCTGTTTGAAGCAGGGGAACCCCAGGCGCAATCTCCGTATTCTCACTACTAAATAATTAGGCAGGCCCTTAGGAGACAGGAGGGGAGAGTATGATGTAGCAGTGGCATACCAGTCTGCAGAGCTAGAGCCCCCCGTGATGCAGAGTTGGTGTTCCTCCCGGGACAGCCTGCCTATGGTTGCCTTTAGTGCTCCAAGAATGTATGAGGGGCTGGGGCAGAGGGGGAATGTTATCTCTGAATGAGAGCAGGCAGCACGTGCCACGTCATCAGCTCTTTCATTGCCAGTAATCCCGACATGACCTGGGAGCCAGTGAAGTATGATATTGGCTCCCCTTTGGACAAGAAGAGTTGCAACCGTGTAAATTGCTGTTAGGAGGAACACATTATCATGGAGGGAGAAAGAGCGTAGCCACTGAAGGGAGGAAAGACAGTCTGTATGGATAATGACACGTCTATAATAGTGGTGATGAGCATGGCGTAATGCACCCAAAATGGCTGCAAGCTCTGACTGGAAGGCAGACACTCCTGGGGAGTGGCGCCATGATTCAACCGAATTCCCCAAGACAAAAGCAGATCCAGCAGAGCCATCAGGAGAAACAGAGCCGTCAGTAATGTAGGTGGCCGAACCCGGGGAGTCTAAAGCAGCCACCCGACTAAGACCATCCTGACGAATCATGGCAGGAATAGAAGAGCGAGGTTTGGCCTCTGATGGACTGATGATATGGAAAGGGAGTGGAGTCCAAGGTGGTGGATCTTCAAAGCCAGGGAAAGGAGAATCAGGGTCTTGGCACAAGCTTGGAGCAGCTCCCAAATTGTGAATGGTGGCAGCTGTGGTTTGGGCCCAGTCACGTCGAGGGAGCGCCTCAGGTGGACGGCCCAAAAGTCGTTTGAGCAGGGTTGAGACAGGTAGATCAGGCCAGCGCTGCACCAGCTGGAGTGTGATTGTTGCTGTGCGTAGCGCAATGTGGTGCGTCAGTGATGGCAGCCCACTCTCCAAATGCAAATTCACTAGACGGGTCCAAGGTGGAGCTCCGAGCATGATATGTAGAGCATTGTTTTGTAGAACTTCCAAGGACTTGGAGATAGGTGGGGAGAGACCAGTCATACAGATTGCTCCGTAGTCCACCAGGGATCGTATGGAGTGAATGTAAAACGTGCGGAGGACAGAAAACGATACCCCCAAGCTCCTTTTTGAAAGGTACCGGAGAGCAGTGAGGCGGGTGGAAGCACGTTCCCACAGGTATCTGACGTGGCTTGCAAAGGTTAGGCCCTGGTCAAACCAGACCCCCAGATACTGGTGTGTAGTGACAAGAGTAAGCTGGTGACCCCCGAGAAGCAGTGGAAAGTCTGGGGGACGGAGGCCGAATGGCAGACACTTTGTTTTTTCCAAACTGATTTTCAATCCAAGCTCGTTGCATTTGGTACGGAGTCGAGACAGGGCAGAGTACGCCTGGGAGAAGCAATCTCGGCGTGTGAAGACCAGGGCCAAATCATCTGTATAGCAGAGGAGAGAGATGCCTGGCCCATAATCGACGGTTAAAAGCCTCTCCATTAAGATGTTAAAAAGGAGAAGGCTTAAGACGCTCCCCTGGGGGGTGCCATTGGGATGGAGATGAAAAGTTGAGAGATGCCCCTGAAAACGGACCCCCGCAGATCGATCATGGAAAAAATCCTTGATCCAAGATAGGAGCCTGCCTCCTACACCCCTTGCTGCAAGAGCCGCAAGTATAACAGTGGGGTTTGCCAATTCAAATGCCTTTTCGAGGTCGAGGAAGACAGCCATTCCCTTTCCTCCCCTCAGCTTCCCAAGGAGAGACGCAAGGCAATGAGTGGTACTCCTGCCAGGATGGTAAGCGTAAATCCTTGGGTGCAGTGGTCCCAGCCGCCAAGCAAGACAAGCCCGCACAACGCTCTCAGCTGTCTTGGCAACACAGCTGAGAAGGGAGATGGGGCGCATGGCAGCGGGATCACGAGGCTTCGGAATCGGGTGAATGACAGCTGCCTTCCACGACCTCGGCAGACGCCCCTCAGACCACGAGAGGTTAAGTAGATCAAGCAGTCGCTTGCTACCACGATCTCCAGCGTGTGATAGAACAGAGTATGTGAGCCCGTCAAGCCCCGGCGCAGTGTCCTCCCTGCATTGCAGAGCTTTCTGAAGCTCCCCTCTGGTGATTGGACAATCAGCAGGGTCAGGCCTATTACACGCTGCCTGGATAGCTAAAACACGAGAGGGGGACAGCTGCGCCTGCAGGGCTCTGACAGACTGCGGGAGATTGGAAGATGCAGAGCGGTCAGCGAAGAGCTGAGCAAGACGGCTGGCCTCAGCGGCAGGGTCAGGATGGGAGGGAGGGCGAGGAGGGCGTGGATCAGAGACGGACCTGATTCTCCTCCACATCTCGCGGAGATTGGAGTGAGAGTCTAGGGTACGACACCATCTGATCCACGCCTCCTCCCTAAGGCGGCGCTTCTCGGAAGTCACATGCCGTGCAACAGCAACCAGGTATCAGCGGTGCGGAGATGTACAGCGCCGTCGGTACTGCTTGCGCACCGCATTGAGCCTCCGGTTCAGTTCCTTGACCCTGTCGCAGTAGATCCAGCCGTCTCGGTAGCACCTCGTCAAGCGCTGCAGCAACGGGATAGCAAGAGAGGCAGCTTGTGCAAAAGTACTTGCTACCTGATCTGCTCTGCTCTCAAGGTCTGAGGCAGGAGGGGATGTCTCAAAGGCCGTTGTGAGAGCACGGGCAAAGGACGTCCAGTCCGCCCAGTGTAGGTCCCACCGTGGTGGTGGAGGTGGGGGTGGCGGGAGGGGAGCGAGAGGCAGGTCAACCATAAGGGCAAAGTGATCACTTGCAAGGTGAGGGTGGAGTGACCACGACGCCAAGGCCGCAAGTGGTGCTGACACAAGGGAGAGATCGAGGCAACCTCCCCGAATATGGGTGGGTTCTGTCACATCATTTAATAGGGAGACACCACCCATCTCCTCCAGAACCAAAGAGATGTGCCGTCCAGTTTCATTGGACTAGAGAGGCGAAGATAGAAAGGCGTGGTGGGCGTTAAAGTCGCCGCCTATGTATACGGCTCCCCTAGCAGCCTGGGAGAACAGTTCTTCCAACTCCAGGGTGCCCCTCTGGCTCTGGTAGACATTATATACCATAAGGGGCGATGTAGCCAGATGGAGAACCACACCTTGAACCTCCACATCAGGTCCACAGAAAGGAGGGAGTTCACAATCCGTGCACGCGATGTGGTCCCGAACCAGAACGGCACATTCCTGTCTGGCGCCACGAATGTACGGGAGAAGATGGGTGGTGTAACCCAGGAGACGAAATGTGGAACCGTCTGGGAGCAGGGTCTCCTGCAGTAGGATGACATGGGGGCGGTCCCTCTCGGCCGCCTCCTGCAAGAGTGGGAGCTTGTGCCGTGCTCCTAAACAGTTCCACTGGAGGAGCCTAAGGGAGGAGTCATCCTGCCATCTGGGGAGAGATAGAGACGACCTGCCTCCGACGTCTGAGTTGAGGCTATGTCCATAATTGTCTCCACCGAGGGTGGAGACTCGTCTCTTTGAAGGGGGAAAGGTTGGGTCCGGTGAGGGGCTGCAGATAGAGCTGCTGAACTGCGAGGCTTGGACCACTTGAAGGAGTGGGCTGGCTTGCGTGGGGAAGCCCGTTTCCCCCTTGAAGAGTGAGCATGATGGCAAGGGGCAGGCTTGGCACCGAGGCCTTCCAGCTTCCTGGAGATCGCCTCGTCTATTATGCGATCTGCAGCAGAGCTGATCGCAGCCGCCTTTATGGTGATCCCCAGCTTTAGGGACACTGCTTTGGCAACAGCCACGGCGATTTGAGATCCCAGATCACTTATGTCCTCCTGTGTGAATGTTATGACAGGTTGAGCAGGGGCAGTGGGTGGGCTGGGCACTGAGCTGGGTTTTGGTGGCAAAGCCGTAGGTGGCGGACTGAGTGTCGGGCTGGGTGGCGATGGGAGGCTGGACTGCGGCGGGTAGTGAACCTCTGCAGTGGTCTGGCTCACCGTGAGAGCTGAGGGCAAGGGAGGAAAGTCTTGATCGCGGAAGGCTGGTGGGCGCGGAGCAAGAGGGCGGCGTTGTTGTCCCCATATGAAAGTGCCGGGGGGAGATGGAGTTGCACTGGTGGCCTATTGCTCTTGCACAAATGCAACCTGTCTCTCCCGACCCTGTTCCACGCGGCGAAATCTCGCAGGGCAATTGCGGTGCCAGGCGTGATGTTTCCCTGAGCAGTTGGGGCACTTGGCAGCGACCGGTTCCTTCGCCTTGAACCGTTTCAGGCATTGGTCTGTGTCGTGCGCTCCACTGCACATACCGCAGATGACGGGGCGGTTGCAGGTGGCACGATGATGCCTGAAGTGTTGGCACCGGTAGCAGCGCAGCAGTTCTGGCGTGAAGGGGCGGAGATGAAAAGTGCCCCAATTGCCCAGGTCGAGGGACGGCACTAAAGGCCCACGGAGGGTCACACACACCTGCAGCGTCTCCTCCCGTGTCCTCTGAGTCTGGCAGCACTCTGCTGCCTCGACAAGGGGGTGCCGTAAGAGGATATCCACCGGCATACGCCAGGGATATCCCATGACTGTTGCCTTGACAGTTTTTTCCTCCTGGAGACAGCTCCACTATCTTTATAATGGGTGCTTCCTCCTCTGCCACTGCCCTCAGCCGAAGGTATGACTCCTCCTCGGTGGGGATCAACACGCAGCTGTTGTCTCGGCCATAGCGATTTGTGGCCATGAGGCCTGGCAGGTAGTTCTCCAACGCCGCTACCGCATCGTAGCTGGTCTCGTATCCCTACTGGAGAGGAACGCAAAAGGCCGGGAAGGACGAGCGAGGAGGAGGAGGAGGAGGCGCAACTGAGACTGAAGGGCGAGTTGCAGAGGGATGCTGCCTTGGCACCAAAGTCCTGTATGCAGGAGCGTGAGCGTTTCCCTGTGGCGCTCATCGTGTTTTTCATGTCACAGGGATGAAACGTCGGAGTCAGGAGAGTCAACGGGCATAGCAGAAGGGGCAGCTCCAGCAGGAGAGGCAACAGTAGCTGGTGCAATTGCAGCACGGGCTGCATCATGTGCAGCCGAGGCAGTAGGTGGTGACACCTTGGCAGAGGTTGGTGCCTGACTGCACGCGCACTCAGAGGGAGAGGCAGCTGGATGGGTGGCACCGGAGGTCTGTGCCTTAGCTCTGGGAACAGGAGGAGGAGTCGAAGCATCGTCCTCCATCGCCTCATGCACACGTGCAACCTTGGTTGCACGTGCCGAAGTGGAAGGGGGGCCTGAGGCGACATGCCGCGCGCGGGGAACAGTCCCCTTAAGCCTAGGAGAAGGAGGGGAGGCAGAGGCATTGCCAGACGTCGACGAGTGGGAGCTAGCGTCTGAGAGACACCGCTCCCGCTTTGCGCCTGGCAGGGCAGCAGGGCGAGGCGTCCTCTGCTGGGAAGGGGTTTGACGGGCTGGGCCCGTGGGCTGGGGGATCTGCGTCCTTCCCATGTCCCTGAGGGACAGACACACAAACACACACAGACGTCACTCACACAGACACACAAACACACACAGACGTCACTCACACAGACACACAAACACACACAGACGTCACTCACACAGACACCCAGACAGGTACACCAACACTCACTCTGAAAACCGGAAAGCAATAAACCGTAAAAATGGCCTAGTTCCCTACAGTGACGGGCAACCTATGCTCCCCGCCCACTAAAGGGCAACGTGGGAGGCCCCGCCACTGCCCCTTTCAGGACTTCCCTAATCTATAAGAGCCGCCCTCACTGCCTCCTTTAACCAGGTCCTAATGGCCCCCCTTCATGGAAGTGCCCTAACGGCACCCCTTCAGGGTTCGGTGTCGTACTACAGCGAGGGACACTAACAGCAGGCCAAAACACACACACACACACACACACACACACACACACACACACACACACACACACACACACACACACACACACACACACACACACACAGACACACTACACAAACACTCTCGCAGTCAGGCAGTGGCTGTCTGTCAGAGACAGAGTCAGAGCCAAAGCACAGAAAGAGAAAGAAATTCACTCTCTGTGCTGAAGACTAAGTCTAAAAGAGCCGAAAACAAGGAAAAACTGGCAAAAATCAACCTCAGTAAATGAGACTAAGTCCAGTCTGAGAGAGAGAGTGGCCAGAGCTGTGAACCAGACAGCGTCTGAGCAAGGAGTGTGCGTATGCACCGTGTGAGGACAGGACTGAGAAAGAGAAAGACAGGTTTGGGGATGAGTTGGATGAAGAAATGAAGTAATGCCCAGAAGCTATAAAGTGATCGTAATGGGCGATATGAATGAAAGAGTAGGCGCTGGTCCTGAGCTTAACATCGTAGGTTGTAATGGAGTACCAGGAGATAATGATAATGGGAAGCGACTAAAGGATATGTCTCAGGAAAGGAGGTTGTGGATTTGTAACTGTATTTCAAACACAAAGATTCACATATATATATACACTGTATAAACAGGAATGGGGATCGTGCTGAAAGGGGCCTGATTGATTACGTGCTCGTAGATAGGTCGATGCTGGGAATGGTTGCTGATATGAGGGCCGTGAGAGCACGATGTGGAGGTCTGTCAGATCAATTATGATTGTGGTATGCGAGATCAAGCTGAGAGGAGTGAACCTGACCAGGAGAGATAGGAGAAGTCAGGGAGAAAGACTGAAAATCGAGAACCTGAGGATGAAAGAAAAGACAGAAGAATACAGTACCAAAGCAGGGGAGGAGATAGAATCAGTGAATTGGAATGAAATGGATCTGGACAGCCTGTGGAATGCATATAGGGACTGCCAAGTTAGAAATGCTAAAGCGGCTTTGGTGTGGCAAGAGTAACGACAAAGAAGAAAGGTACGGCATGGTGGGATGAAGAGTTAAGAGAGCAGTGGAGGAAAAGAGGAAGAAATGTCTAGTTGTTAAAGGACAGGAGTTCAGTTGAAAGAAGAACTGAATATATTGAGAGCAACAGGCACATAAAGAGACTAGAGAAGAGGAAAAAGGAGGTAAATGATGGTCTAGGAAGAAAAATGAATGCAAACGACCCTGAAAATAGGAAGTTATTCTGGAAAGAGGTGCCGAAATGTAGAAGTGAAAGTGGAAAGAAATGTGACAGTGTGAAGGATGTAGGTGGTAGATTATTAACCCTGGGGATGAACTAAAGACCAGATGGAAAGAATATTTTGAAAGTCTGATGAATGGGAACAGAGACAACAGAGCCACTGTAACCACGATTGGTTTGGGGGTGTGCAGAGAAGAAAGGCAGTGCTAAGAAACGTGACACTCGCACAGGTGAAGAACGCTGCGAAGCGGCTGAAAAATGGGAAAGCAGCTGGGGTTGATGAGGTGTATGCAGAGATGATTAAATGTAGTGGAGAGAGGGGAATGAAGTGCTTGTTGGAGGTATGGATTAGTGAAACTGTGCCAGCAGAGTGGAAAAAGACTGTGGGTGTACCCCTGTACAAAGATAATGGTGAGCGAACTGAGTGCAAGAATCGTGGCATATGTTTATTGAGTGTGGTAGGGAAGGTACATGGAAGAATTATTATACAGAAGGTAAGAGAGATAGAAGTCCTAGTGAGTGATGTATAGGGTGGCTTTAGGAGTGGCAGAGGATGTGTGAATCAATATTTGCAGTGAGGCAGATAGTGGAGAGGGCTTGTGAGAAGGACTATAACGTACTTATGGCATTCATGGATCTGGAAAAGCATACAACAAAGTAGACAGAGAAGGATTGTGGAAGGTTTTGCGCATGTACGGTGTAGATGGTAAGCTGCTAGGTGCCGTCAAGAGCTTTTATGATGATAGTGAAGCATGTGTAAGGGTGAATGGCCATCTAAGTGAATGGTTCACGATCGGTGTGGTCGTGCAACAAGGTTGTGCGATGTCCCCGTGGTTGTTCAATATGTATATGGATAGGGTGATGAGTGAAGTACTGTACAAACAAGAGTAACGGAGAGGGGGATGGCTATCTATCTATCTATATACCTAGGCTGCTTCCCCCAAGGAAAGGGAGGTAGCCGAGACAGGACGACTCACTCTCCATTTACTCATCCATTCAAACACATTCATTCGCATCTTAGCCCCAAAGGGGAGAACGGACAGATCCTCACTGCATCACACCGCACAAGGGTCAACTGCGCAATGCAATCAGTGACATCCACAGCAGGGCCCGACAGCAGAACTGGTTTACCCCTGCCACATCATAACAGACCCATCCCCTTACCCGCACCTGACCTGACTAGCTGATCAGACCAAATGCGGGAGAATATCCCCTCAGGGCTGCGTCATCACTTATTCATTTACAATTTCTCTCCATTTATTTCTGTCACGCACAGCCACTCTTCCTTGCTCAACAGGGGATGGCACCGGTAATAAATGGTGATGGATGGAAAATCTCAAATTTGATGTATGCTGATGATGCAGTACTACTTACAAATACCGGACAAGAACTTGGTAGACTAGTGCAGAATTTTGCTGATGTCTGTGAGTGTCGTGCCTTGAGTGTAAATGTAGAAAAGAGTAAAGTGATGGTTATTGAGAGAGAAAGTGACTCCTAGTGCGATGTTAAAGTGAATGGAGAGAGACTGGAACTGGTGAGAGTTCAAATACCTGGGTACAGTGATAGAAAAGAGAGGAAAATGTTCAAATGAAGTGGAAAGTAATGTGACACAAGGAAGAAAAGTAGCTGGTACAATGAAGGCCTTGGTAAGAAACAGTCTTGATTGTTGCAGCTGCGTGAAGCTTACATGAAAGAGTGTTAGTGCCATTTTTAACATACGGACGTGAGACTATGCTGTGGCATTAAAATGAAAAGTCAAGAGTAAGAGCAGTGGATATGGGACTGCTGAAGAATGTATGTGTGAAGTACAGAGAGTGGATAGGATACGAAATAATGTGATTCGTGAAAGATGTGAAGAAGTCTGTGGACACCAGAAAAGAAGTGAGTGTACTGAGATGGTATGGTAATGTGGAGAGAATGGATAACACTAGAATGGTAAAATCGGTATATCTGAGGGAATCTGAAGGAGGCAGGAGACAAGGTGGGCTCAGGTGAAGATAGAGGGATATGGTGGATGAGTGTGTGAGAAAGAGGTTTGGAACTCGGTGAGGCTAGGGGACTGACAAGAGATCGAGCTGGCTGGATGAATATTGTGAGGAGGAGCGCATGATCAGGGATTTGGCACCCCCTTTTAACGTGACAGCGTCTGGACTGACTCTATCGGATACGTTTCTGTGAAGCTACAGAATGTGATGAATGTTTTTCGCGTGTCAGATAGATCCAGGATTCCTGTGGCTTGAATGGTGAGTGAATGGAAGCGTGGCCCATTGGAATGGACAATTTTGGGCGGTCTGGACATTGCTACTCATCACCCTGCCCTAGGATGGGAAACTAGATCCGAAGGATTATGATAATAATAATTAAAAAAAAAAAAAAAAAATAATAATAATAATAATAATAATAATCACAATCACAGTAACAATACCAATAATAATAACAACAACATTAACAACAACAACAACAACAACAACAATAATAATAATAATAATAATAATAATAATAATAACAATAATAATCACAATCACAGTAACAATACCAATAATAATAACAACAACATTAACAACAACAACAACAACAACAATAATAATAATAATAATAATAATAATAATAATAAAATATTAATAATAAAAAATAATGCTATAAATAATAACATAGTAAACTGTTAATTAATAATGTGGCACCCTTTCGGCAGATAATGTACACGTCGGGGATATCACATGTAATAACTACCAGTTTTAGATGAGACAGATGATGTGTAATGGCAATTATTCATGCCAATATGTTATGGAGGTTAAGAACAATGATTTAGTAGTATTAATTAACCAATGTAATGAGAGATGGTTCATCCTGATTCAAAGTACAGACTAGAATATTATTGATCATATCTCTTATTATTCTACCGGCGTTTTGTATATTGCATATTTATTTAATAATATAATACAGTATTACTGTTATAATACTACCCTAATAACAGTTTAATATTATTGGTTCATTTTCCAAACCTACAGTACGCTAACAATAAATTTTATAGTGTCTGATGTCTATAAGAATACATTCTACACCGTTTATATAACAGCATTGGAATAACTGATAACATAGCAAATACTCATTGTGCCCAACTCATTACAGCAATAATATATTATCAATTCCCATTATATCATTTTCAGTGTATGTCGAGCAATATGATTGCACTGTACTTTTGATTTTTGCACCCATGTCTCGTTCCGCGGGTGTTGTGTGTGTGTGTGTGTGTGTGTGTGTGTGTGTGTGTGTGTGTGTGTGTGTTTTAACTCACACAGATTTTATCCGATTTCAACTCAACTTGGTGAAAAGTTGTCATGTATAAAACCATTGTTTGTGAGAACAATAAGACAGAAGTCAAGGTCACACAGTTAAGTCAACATTGAGCTAACAAAGAAAACTTCAAGTTTTTACGAATTTCGACCAAACTTTGGGAAATGATTGAGGATAAGGTTAGAATGACGTTATTTGATTTTGAGAAAAGTCAAAGGCCAAAATCACAGGGCAAAGTCAGTGTATGACCCGTGTGAGTGTTTGTTAACGAAATGGCTCAGTTTTCATCCAAAATCAGCAAAACTTGGTGGAAATCTTCAGGGTTAGCCTGCGAGTAGATTTATTGTTGTTGAGAAGAATAGGTCAAAAGTCAGGGGCAATGGTCAAGGTTAACTTAAAGTTTTTAACAGATTGACATTACTCGTAAATTGGGAAACGGTTATGGTTGAGGAAGAACAGAGACATTCAGCGTTGACAACAATCAGTTAAAGGTATACTATGGGAAAGTGTTGGGGAAGAACAGTGGGATTCAATGTTGAGAACAGTCAGTCAAAGGTCAACGTCACAGATAAGGTCAAAATTTAACCTGTGTGAAGTTTTGTCAAAATAACTCAAACAGTTTTCAGCTAATTATAGCAAAATTTTATGACAGGGTTGAGGGTCATTCAAGGTTTTTTTTTTTTTTTTTCGAACAATAGGTAAAATGTCAAGGTCAAAGGTCAAGATAATGATAAACTTCAAGATGTGTTAACTGATTTACTCCAAACTGAAGAAAAGAGCAAGGTTCTGGGTAGAATATAAAAATCAATCGAAGGTCAAAGTCACAAGGCAAGGCCAGGGTTCGACCTATGTGTCTGGGTGAATAAAGCAACTAAAACAAATTTGATTTTATTTGTATCAAACTTTGTAGATGACTTGGGGGTCAACCAAGGATGTAACTTCATGAAACATAGGTCAAACGTCAAAGTTAAAACAGTTTTATCTAATATAAACTAAATTTCAAAAACGGTTCGAGGCAAAGTAAGTTAAAAGACTCTCGATATTGAGAATAATCAGTCAAAAGTCAAGAACGCAGGGAAAGATCAAAGATTATGGACACAGGACAACGTCAAATCAAATAATTCTGATCTTATATGAACCAGAGTTAGTGCAAGGATTAAAAGTTAGACAGGAATGAACCAATTAGATTTTGAGTATAATCTCTCGAAGGACAAGGTCACAGAGCAAAGTCAAATATTCTGGTCCTTAGATCAGTTGATGGAAGCCGAAGTTGCTCTCTCTGCGTACTAATTGTTAATTGCACAAAGTTATCCGGTATGTAAATATCATCGGCAATTATTAAACGAAATTTACAAGAATAATACTGCAATGGCTGAGGTGTCAGGACAGTATTCTCGGAGGACATTATCCCCTCATGCACAACATCCTCCGAAAACAATATCCCCCATTAACAATATCACCCGAGGACAATATCCCTCAAGACACTATATACCCCCATGGATACCATCCCCCCAGGACAAATGTATTAGGTTAGGTTAGGTTAGGTTTTCAGTATATTTTTAACTTCGGGGGATATTGTGTGCAGGGAGATATTGTCTCGGGGAATTTTGTACGCGGGGATGTTGTGCGCAGGGGGATATATCCTCCAGGGGATATGGTCCTAGAATCAATGGCTGACGCTAACACAAGAAAACATTATATACCACCTAATCTAATAACACTGCTAGGATCGATGATACGGCAAATGCTCTTTATTCACAGGTTATAATAGCACCATCTTATTATTTGATTCCTTTTCGTCATATCCATTACAGGAAATGATTGTACGAGTATTGCTCTCAGTAGCTAATTACATCTTTGGCTAGTGACTTAACAAAGATTCATTGTGTGAAATTAATGATGATACTGCAAACATTCAACATATGAAACCTACAACTGCAATGTCGACTTGCCTGATGGTTTTACAGAGGCTAATTACAATTACCATGTAAATACTTAACGTTAAGACCCTAAGTAAGTATGGTATTTTACATATACAATGGTATAGCAATGCTGTACACTGCTAGTACAGACCAGCGTATTGCAAAGATTCGGCAGACTGATTGTCACTAACACATTATATATGAGACTATAAGAATTTGATATCTGGATGAGGGGCGGGCTGGACGCTAGTACATTTCTGTGTCGTTTCGTTTTTAATCAGGGTCAAGAGTTGATGGCTGTGTCCCCTTCCCCGAACCCCGAAGCGTAGCCTGTAATGTCAGATAACTGTTTTTAAACTTTATATAAAGCCATGCAAAATTTCATTTTCTCTTTGAATCTCCAAAACTGATTTGGAGCCGGGGGATGCAGCCCACGCTCTGCACTAATGGTGCTTGTTACCTTCCTCTGGGCCGTGTGTATAACCATGCCAATATTTAAAGGACAAGTAGAGAGAAAATATGAAATGTTATACAGACTAGCAATACTGGTAAAGGTTCATCAACTGCATAACAAAGTATAACGACATATAATCACGGGGCTGTATTCCCACTGATTTAGGAGGCTCAGTAACGCACTTTCCTTACCAATTTATTTCAAGATACTGGAAGAGCTGTGATATTTAAATATGCAAATTCCTCTGTGTCTTAATCAAAATACAAGAGCAGCTTAACTCTCATGGTACCTACGTCTTCTTCGTACTTTTTCCAGCTAACGCCAAACAATGTCTTCAGAAATGAAGAAGTGAGTCGCACCGGCATCTCTCAGTCGTCACCAGGAGAGGCGTTTTATGGTCCCCTTAACAAACACAGGGCTGATTGATTGATTCGGCTAGAAAATATGCTATAGGAGCCTAAGTGTGTCGAGATATATGAAGTAAACTAGATAACCAAAGAAGAGGTATTACATTTCTACTAAGCACTGATAAAAGTTCAGCAAATTACAAGATCAGGAATTGTCCTGAGGCTGATGAAATGGGAGCTCAGCTCTCCGTCATCAGCTTATTCTTCTGCCCTGTTCTACTGGTGCTACGACCGATATCTCCTACAAGTTGGAAAGAGACTCCAGTTGCTATATATCTATGGTAATTTACCCTAAATTGTTAATCACATGCGTCTCTGAGAAAGCGGCAAACAATGTGTACGTAGACCCAGAAAATCACTGTCAACAAAATACCTTATTTGGATTACTGTATCTACGCTACTTGAAATGACTTGTTTCGATTTTGACAACCTCCTTATTAGACGTTTAAAAGTGATTGTGACGAACAGAGTGATTCCAGAATGAATTCTATTTAGAAGATAGTAGCTACTGTTCAAAGGCATGTTACTTCAACCATGCCAGTCTGATCTTGTACCTTTGTATTTCGTGCTGAAAGATGGAGTGTTCAAATAGTTGTGAACTGGACAGAACAGAATGTCTTTTATATAGTCTATAGGTTAATATATGTTATCTATCTGGAAAATGGTAACTCTCTTATCCACTGAA
>NC_136978.1:24517685-24672685 GCF_032717465.1 Coenobita brevimanus
AAGTTACAAACACTTAACATGTAAACAAGAATGAACAGTAAATTAAAAAATGAGAACACACACACACACACACACACACACACACACACACACACCAAGGAAAATTAGCCGAGACCATTGATGAATACTTCCTTTGGCCATGGAGAAGTTGAGGGAACTGTGCAAGATTAGAAATGATCCAAATATTCTGTGCAATAGGTTGACCTAATATACAGGATTATTCTTGCTACCTGCTGACGATTTTATGCAACTTAGATGAAAAAATTCTCTAACGAAGTGGTCAGTGAAGGCTATAGCTGAGTGCTGACCTTCTTAACTCAAAAAAATTTCTCCTTAATAAAATCATTTGGAGGTAGAAATATGAAATATACTCTGTTACCTGAGTGAGAAGAATGTAACTGGGAAATAATTTTTCTGGAAACGAACGGTGTAAAGGTAAAGGTGGAAGCATAAGCCATGAGGCGCTTAGCCGCGGTGCTCATCTTCGTAACATAGGCCTTTGAACCTGTAGCTGGTTATTCACCCAATAACCTGGGATACAAGGCTACTGCATCATGCAGGTCACCACAGTTACCTCCCCTAGGTGTTACCCTTGATACTTGTTTAACCTACCAACCCACAAAGGGTGGATGGACATCTGAGTCACGTGACTCCAGCTGTCCGCACCAGCTTTGGAACCCTGGCGCCAACGGGCCGACAGCTTCGCAGTCGCAATACTAATCACTTAGCCACCGCGGGGTGTAGCAAGCTATAAATCAAACTATTAACTTACTCGCACCTTTAAAAAAAAGTGGTTGAATAATGTAGGCGGAATGATTTAATACAATTCACTGAAAATATTGAAAATAATGAAATATAAAGTGGAAATTTATCACAACAGTTTAAACTGAGTACCGGATATAACGGAGCTCTTTGTTCAGAGCAAGAGAGATCTAAACCCATCCTCTCAAGTAATGATGCATTCATAATTGGCACTGTGTATGATATCAACTATACAGTTGATATGATTTACTGTACTCCAAGTTAAACTATTACATTGTAGGATATTGGCACACAAACAGTAACGTAACTTTCTTCTCTTAAAGAAAATCAATATATTAACCAACAAAATGTGACTAAGACAAACTGTGCCGTCCCTTCATTTTTTTTGGGGGGGTGTTGTTCTTCCTTTCCTTTCTCAGCATTTCTACGCCATCTGGCAGTCTAAAAACTCTCAATAAACTCGTACAACAAGAAAAATGGAGAAAATGCACGTTCCAGACACAAAGCACTGCCTCCAATCCCACTATAACTTCCCAAACTTTTCAGTGAATGAACCATTAGCAGCTCCACGCTTGAGATCAAAAGAGACCGACACTGCAACTGAATGAATCATTGGTGAACTAGGTGAACAGCCCTAGGTGGGTGAGGTTTGGCAGAGTGACAAAGTATTTCCAAAGGTAATATGCACGCATGCTGAAATAATGTTACAAGAGTCATTCGAATATTAAAAAGACATAAGTAGTTTCGTGGCATTCAGTATAATAAATTACAACTTATTACAGTTATTCAGACATAATACAAGAAGAACACCAAATAATAACGTGAAGTCGTTTTCTCTTTACACATCGCATTCTTGAGGTAATTGCCCCGTAATGTACGGGTCAAAAGTGCGTTGACCATAAATCTTAATACCGTCGCTTTTCTGTAGCCTTTTCTCCCATGCATCCGAAAACAACATAATTTACCAAATTTCAATTTAAGATGTGCCAGAGAAGGATAAATGTCATACAAAACTTAGGAAGATAAAACAGGAACATTTTGAAAAATGTTGCCCCTTCATGACACTAATGAACAGCCAAATATTCAATATCCAAAAATAACTGGGAGAGCGTATTAAATTACTCAATAGGGGCAAATTCCAATAGTCACCACTCTCAGACGCAAGGAAGCGAACAGCACCCATCTTAAGAGAGAGGACATCCTACAGCGTCTGGGGCAGAGCAATTAAGCACTTAACTCTAATGCATCCTTTGACCCCTTTCTTAATGGGATTCCCGAAAGTTGATGTGTATTCAAGTTACACAGACATACAGTTACACAGACCACACAAACCCTAAGGACCATTCTGAGTGGAAAAGCCATACGAGTAATAGGACGACTCTCTCCTTTCTTACAGAAATCCGTCAACAAAACACCAGCTCAGAAGGCTTTTCCACACCCTCAAGACCCTCCGGCAGCAGGCAGTGTAAAAAAATAGCCAGAAGCAATTCCTGAGGACCATAGAGCCCGAATGGAATTTACAAGAACGATAGAAAGTTGTACCAAAATAGAGCGATTGATCATTATACTAAAACAACGTTCACTTTATTTGCCGGACCCTCCAAAATGATCTATTAACTACATAGAAATGTTTTTCATATAGTTGTATGTCATTAATTCAATTATGTGATTAGGGGAAGGAGAGCAGGAAAAGTATGAGCAGTTAATGCCTCCCCTCCCACAGAGAGAGAGAGAGAGAGAGAGAGAGAGAGAGAGAGAGAGAGACAGACAGACAGACAGACAGACAGACAGAGATGCCTGGCAAGCAGAGAGATAGACGCCTTTCAGATGTCTATAAGCTAAAAAATTATTCGCATGTGTTTGTGTTCATGTCATTTTAGCTGTATTTGTTGCGACATGTATACAAGATATTCCTTATAAATTTTAGTTATTTGGAGGCTCTAAGCATGATCACATGACTGATCTAGCATTATAGAATGACAGTATAAACTGGTGATGCGTGACTGGGCTGGCTTCCGTACATTCAGGCCGTGTCCACACGTGTGCGCGAACAAATGTTGGCAACATGTAAGCAACACAGTAACGAACACTCTTCAAACATGCTGGGAACAGCAGCGTCTAGATCATGTTGGCAACACAATACAATAACGAGCAAGCTGCAAACATGCTAGGAACAGCAGCGTCCAGATCATGTTGGCAACATCATGATGAAGTCTCAGCTGCCTCGTATGGACACACTTATCCCATCACCTCTGCTGCCAGCATGTTTGAAGCGCACTGTAACATGTTTGCATACATCTGTCCAAATACTGCTACATACATGTATCCAAACATGTTGCCTGCTGTGTTGTCAACACATGTTCGAGCACACGTGTGGACGCGCACTTAGCTGCCTACTATGGACACCCATATCCCATAGCCTCTGCTGCCAGTGATCGAAGCTGCATTGAAACCTGTTTGCATACACTTGTCCAAGTACTGCTGGATACATGTACAATTGCGGACAGATGACTCGAGGCCACACACTTCAACACATTCGTGGTGGGGTGCTCATCTCACCTGGCGACAGTGGCGTGACAGAGGCAGGGGTTCAGGCTGCTGCCGGTTCGAAGCAGACTTCTCTAGGTTTGCAGGCGAGAATGGTTTTCTCTTTAATATATATGTATCACAATAACCCCCTCGGGGTAGGGGGGTTTTCAAGAATACTCCCCCAGTATCCCTGCTTGTCGTAAAAGGTGACTAAAAGGGTTGGCGTAGGGTTAGTGCCCCTCCCCGGAAAACAACTAACTAAAAAGACAAACAATAAGCCTCGGACAAGGACTGACCAAAAGATGACGACCAAGGACCGGACAAAGGACATGGTAATCGGAACGTGGAATGTAAGGGGAGCGAATGATGAGGTGAAAGAGAGATTGTCCAGGTGCTTGAGGGAGCGAAAGTTGATGTATGCGGAATAACTGAGAGGTGAGAGTGTGAGAGAATGGGAATATGGATGGGGTATATGTGCAGGAGTAGGTGGGAATGAGAGGGCAAAAGAAGGAGTTTGTATAGTTGTGAGTAAGAGATGGAAGAAGAGCATAAGACAGTATGGATCAGTTGGGGCAAGGATTGTGTGGGTAAGATTGAAAGTTGGAATACAAATGTGGGCGATTGTGTGTGTGTATGCGCCAACGCAAGATCGTGCAAGCAGAGTGAGAGAAGAGTTCTGGACAAATGTGGAAGTGTGCATGGAAAAGTCTGGAAGGAATGAGAGAGTGTTTTTGATCGGTGATATGAATGGTAAATTAGGGAATGTGAAGGTGGATGAAATAGTTGGTGAGTGGGGAGTACCTGCTGAGATAGATGAGAATGGCAGTGCGTTAGTGGACATTTGTGCTGGGAGGGGGTTGGTGATAGCCAATACCCTCTTCAGGCTCAAAATGATCCACAGGTGTACATGGCGAGTGATGAGAAGGGTGGGTTGTGAACTGAATGAAAGGAAGGCAATGATTGATTATGTGCGTGTGGATGAAAGGATGCGAAAATGTGTAATGGATGCAAGAGCTTATAGAGGTTGAGGGAGTGGACTTTCTGACCACTACTTGGTGGTGGCCAGAATCAAGGTCCAATTAGGATGGAGAAATAGAAGAAGGGAAGGACGGGAAGAAGGAGTACTTGTAAAGAGATTGGAAAGGTTACAAGAGGATGAAAAATGCAGAGTATAAGAGAGAAGTGGAGGAACGATTGGGCAAATATGAATTGGAGCAGATGGGGGACGTGGAAGGTGTGTGCAGGATATTTACAGAAGAAATATGTGCAGCATGTGATGTGTGTGAGATGAAGAGAAGACAGATGGGTGTGCAAGGAATAGCGTGGTGGAATGAAGAGGTGAGACAGGCTGTGGCACAAAGGAAGAAAGCATAAAATGAATGGATGAGAATTAGGGGAGTGGAAGAAGTTGAGAGGAGGAAGAGAGTGTTATATGTAGAAAGAAAGAGAGAGGTGAAAAGATTAGTAAGAGAGAGTAAGAAGAGAGCGGATGAGGAATTTGGAAGGAATTTGGGTGTAAAGTGGAGGGACTGTATGAAAATGTTCTGGAAAGAGGTGAAAAGAGTAAGACAGTGTGGAAGTGAAGTTAGCAGGGGAGAGAAAGATAAAAATGGTAGATTACTAGTGGAGATGGGAGAAAAAGTGAGCAGATGGAGAGAACACTTTAATTAATTGTTGAACATAGAGGATGGAAGTAATGCGGGTATAAGTGGCTGGGGAATGGCTGGGAGAAGAAGGGAGGTGAGAAGAGAGGAAGAAATCAGTAGGATAGAAGTTGTGGAAGCAATGAAGAAAGTTAAATTAGGGAAAGCCCCAGGAATTGCTGAAGTGTGTGGTGAAATGCTGAAGTATGGGGGAGATGTGGAAAATGTGCAGATTGGCCCGGGAGGAAGGTAAAGTCCCGGAGGATTGGAAGTCAGATATAATTATTCCCTTGTACAAAGGAAAAGGGGAAAAAGAAGTGTGTGGTAATCATAGGGGCATCTGTCTCTTACTATAATAGGAAACGTGTATGGTACGATGCTTATTGACAGAGTTAGAGAAAAAAAAGAGGAATTAGTTGAAGAAGAACAGGGAGGCTTTAGGAAGGGAAGTGGGTGTGTAGATAAGATATTCATTCTTAGATCTTTAGTGGAAAAGTTTCTTGAGACGGGAAAGAAGTTGTATGCGGCTTTCATGGATTTGGAGAAAGCATATGACAGGGTGGATAGACAAGGATTGTGGAAAGTATTAAGAATATATGGAGTAGATGAGACGTTGTTGAATGCTGTGAAGAGTATGTATGATGGTGTTAAGGCTGCAGTGTGTGTGGATGGTGAACTGAGTGATATTTTCTCTTTGAAGGTTGGGTTGAAACAGGGATGTGTCATGTCACCATGGTTGTTCAATCTGTACATGGATGGGGTAATAAAAGAGGTACAAGGTAGGGTAGTGGATGTTGGAGTAGCCCTGGTGAGGGAGGGTAGTGTTTGGAAACTCCCTGTACTGTTGTCTGCAGATGATACTGTGTTGTTGAGTGAAGACGAAGGAGAGCTGCAAGGCTTGGTGGATGAGTTTGGGAGAGTGTGTAAGGCACGGAATCTAAAGGTGAATGTAGGGAAGAGTAAAGTGATGGTCTTTGAGAGAGGTGAAGTCAGTGCATGTACAGCGAGGTTGAATGGTGAGGAATTGGAAAATGTGAGTATGTTTAAGTACTTGGGTAGTGTGATGAGTAAGGATGGAGGTTTGGAGGGTGAAGTGCTTGAAAGGGTACAGCAGGGAAGAAAGGTTGCTGGTTCCTTGAAAGCAGTGATAAGAAGCATGGAAGTGAGCATGGAAGTGAAAAAGTTACTACATGACAGTATTGTGATACCAACTCTAACACATGGAAGTGAAGCTTGGACGTTGCTGTCACAAGTCAAGAGTGAGAGCAGTGGCAATGAGTTATTTAAGAGGAGCCTGTGGAGTCACATGGAGAGACAGGCTGACAAATGAGGATATAAAGGAGCGTTGTGGTGTGGATGTGGATGTGATAGGAAGCGTTAGGAGGAATACACTGAGGTGGTTTGGCCATGTGGAGAGGATAGAGGGTAAAAGACTGACGAAGAGAGTGTATGTGAGTGAGGTGGAGGGGGGAAGAGGGAGGGGGAGGCCGAGGATGAGATGGAGGGATGGGGTGGAGAGGTATATGAGAAAGGGAGGTGTGAGTTGGGAGCTGGGCAGTGGAATGGCGGGGGACAGGGCGACGTGGAGGCGATTTGTTTGTGGCCACCCCGAACGGGATTGAGACGTCTGGCAATAGATAGATAAATAGATAGACAATAAGTTATGAATCAAAGATGCATCTGTGCGTTATGACATGTTATATCAGATATAAAGCCAGAGCATATTTAGGTGTAATCCTCAAAAGTATATTGCTAGGCCTGATGCGCTGCTATGTCTCCTAGGATAGCTGGAATACGGGTATATTTTGGAATTCAATATTGCTTAGTACTACACTAGCAAGTCGCTATGGAGTATCTTTACAGCGCCAAGAGAAAATCTTTTGCTAGAAAAGACCTAACGGCTTAGGCAGGTTAAACAGCTAGCTTTACATTAATCCCAACTCTCTCTATACAAACTCAGAGTGAGGGCAAAATTTATGGCACGTAATTGAACCCTAGTCCCGTTTACTGGAACGAATGATATGAGTGTCAGAGAATACTTCCCTGTTCCACTTCAAGTCCCCTATGGTTATCCTACCTAGTGACTCTTGAGCACAAATCTGCTAAACACCAACAATTCTGGATTATCTTAATTATAATGCTTTTACCATGGAACTTAGTGATCCTTGTAATTTTTAAAAATACATTTGACGCATGCCTTTATGTTCATGTGACAAATACCATACGTTTTTGCAGTTCATGATAGTCATTAATAGGCAGTGAAAAGCACAAATGAAATAGCAATTATTTAACAGAGAGAGAAAGAGAGAGAGAGAGAGAGAGAGTGTGTGTGTGTGTGTGTGTGTGTGTGTGTGTGTGTGTGTGTGCGTGCGTTGCACTATATTCCTAAATGGATACTGAAAAAATAAAATATGTAATATATGTGACAATATTAAATACTGTACTGTATAATCAAAAATTGAAATGCATTATTACAGTCATTTTCTAATACTAATATCCAGTCCAGCCTTCCTCCTTGTCAATAACAGACTGTAACCGTCGTGGCATACTAGAAACATAGTTATACACAAGACGAGGATTGGCCACAAACAATCACCACTGCTCCTGCGTGTGCTGCACAAGTTGTCCTCTCTTTTGCTAGTTCCCACGAGTTCACCATGTTTGCCCACAAGCCCTCAATTGGGTTTAAATCACAACCCTTACTGGGCCATTCAAGCGGCTGTATGTTAGGATGATTGGCAAACCATTGCTGAACTACGCGGGCCGTATGGATGGGACTTCCGTCATGAACGAAAAGTTTCGGACCAGTAAAAGGGAAGTTATTTTCCTGGAGAGAAGGCAGAAAGCTCTGTTCCAAAATCTCTTTATACTTGGCAGCTGTAAAGAGTCCTTCAATAGGAGTTAGGTTTCCCGCACCGTGGAGACAGATCTAGCCCCAAACATTGCAGGTTACATGGCCGCTGCGTGCTGCCTCATATATATTTTTGTCCGGCATACCTGGGAGAAAATAATATTTTCATTTATTAATAATCAGGCCCACTGTTTCGATTAGAATAGTCGTAACCTATGTTAATAATTTGTTTCCTAATAGTTAATTTGTTGTTATACAAATCACAAAACTACACTTCATGCTACACGTAGAATGCTGCTTAGAGACACGGTGCTTTTGAACCTACAGAGTAGTTTGCTCACTACATATTTTTCCACTGTAATCGATAAAACAAAGATCAAGCAATACATAACTATTAGTATCGAGAAGTGGGTCAGTTCCCTATATTGATATTGGCAAGGTGGTGGTGACTATGAGGTTTAACGAGGGAATGACGTGTCAGCTTGCTGGATGCTACACAGTAACAGTATATATCTCTCAGTGAGCCGTGTAAACCAGAACAGTTGCTAAGGAGTGGTACAATGTTTTTATAGTAATTAATAATAAATTTATAGTTATTTCATGTATTTCATTTCAGTTTTCATAATTTTCCATAGCATCTAGCCGCACAATTGAAACAAAGCACCTGGTATCATTTCTCCTCCAACAATGACGCCTGCCATGTGATGTTGATCGGAAGGTCTTCTCATCAGTGAAGATGACATGTCCCCAAAAATCTAGGTCTCTATCGACATACTGCTGTGCGAACTGTAGTCCCATGGCACGATGGTCATCCGTCAAAACCTGCTTTATTGCTGGTGTTCAGTGATGAAGGCCTCCTTCATGAAGGCGTCGCCTGACGGTGCGGTCTGACACATGTAAATGCAGCTCCTCCCGTATCCTGACAGCATTAGTTAGGGGCTGATCTTCTGCAGCCTGTAAAATCAATCGGTCTTGTTCAAGTGTTGTAGTCCTAGGAGGTCGTCCTCTTCCACGGTCTGAAAGATTTCCACTCTCTTGCCATCTATGATCTTTGCACAGTTGATCTTGCTATTCCTAATTGATTACTTATCGCTCGAACGGACAATCCAGCTTCCCGTAAACCAACAATCCTGGCTCTCAGGGCGATGTGTTCTTAAGTGCGGTTCATGGTCCTTCTTGGTGGTGTCTAGGCCAATTTCCAGGATCGCAGCTCCGTTATCACGTCGGTTTTGTAACAGATGAACCCATTCGCTGCATGAGACAGGTGTAGGAATTGTCTCGTCCCGGCATCTTAGTGAACCCGATCAAAAACATGTTCTTAATGCCCTACTTCCCTACTTCCATAGTACTGCCATTATACGCTTGTATCATCCCGCTACACTCACATTGTATTATGTCATACAGTGTGACAAAGGGTCTTAATATTTTATATCAAACTGCAGTTAATTTCGCTTCTGTGTTCACGGTCCGTTCGTCAAACTTCCCTGTCATTAGGATAACCGACCACATACCCCGTTATCAGTACAGTATTTTATTTGCTGTTATTGATGTCTGACAAAATACGTCAGGTAGAAATATCTGTCATGTTAATGTAATTCCCAACAGTAGTACAGTCCAACGTCGGTATTGCCCCTCCCCTACATAAAGCAGTGCAGCCGGAAAAAGGTGACTCCAGCCTTCTGACGATTCACTATCACCTCCAACCACCTTCCTTGTAACAGCTGATAAGGGCGATAACATAATATTTGATAATTCAGATAAGTGAGAGTAATACCCACATATTAAAAATATCAGGACTAATTAACGAACTCAGTATCTGGCACGAGGATAACAGTCCACTCCATATGCCCATTCTTAACGCCCATTACAAACATTACCATAACCTTGGATATAATTGGAGAATCACAACATATATATTATTTCAGAATGCAGTTGTATAGTTTTTAGGAATTATTACATTCAGACGAGAGTAAGGCAGCCTGAATCAGACCCGTAAAGACCTAAGCAGATTTTATGCTAAAGATCTACACAAGAGTCACTAGGTAGGATAACTATAGGAGACTTGAAGTAGAATAGGGAAGTATACTCTGACACTCATATCATTCGTTCAAGTAAACGGGACTAGGTTTCAATTACGTGGATGTAATAGGAAGCGTTATGAGGAACACACTGAGGTGGTTTGGCCATGTGGAGAGGATGGAGGGTGAAAGACTGACGAAGAGAGTGTATGTGAATGAGGTGGAGGGGGAAAGAGGGAGGGGGAGGCCGAGGATGAGATGGAGAGATGGGGTGGAGAGGTATATGAGAGAGGGGGGTGTGAGTTGGGAGCAGGGGAGTGAAATGGCGGGGGACAGGGAGACTTGGAGGCGATTTGTTTGTGGCCACCTCAAACGGGATTGAGGCGTCTGCCAATAGATAGATAGATAGACATTTTGCCCTCACTGTGAGTTTGTATAGAGAGAGTTGGGATTAATGTAAAGCTGGCTAACCTGCCTAAGCTGTTAGGTCTTTTCTAACACAAGATTTTCCCTTGGCACTGTAAAGATACTACATAGCGACTTGCTAGTGTAGTACTAAGCAATATTGATTTCCAAAATATACCCGTATTCCAGCTATCCTAGGAGACATAGCAGCGCTTCAGGCCTAGCAATATACTTTTGAGGATTACACCTAAATATCCTCTGGTTTTATATCTGATATAACATGTCATAATGCACAGATGCATCTTTGATTCATAACTTATTGTGATACATATATATTAAAGCGAAATCCATTCTCGGTTGCAAACCTACAATAGAGAAGTCTACTTCGAACCGGCAGCAACCTGAACCCCTGCCTCTGTCATGCAATTATTGCCAGGTGAGATGAGCACCCCACCACGAATGTGTTGGAGTGGGTGGCCTCGAGTCATCTGTCCGCAATTGTACCTGAACATCTTGCCAATTGTGTTGCCACCATATGTTCGAGGGCACGTGTGGAAGCGCCCTAAGACAAGCAACACTCTTAGTAAATATGGGTGGGTCCGACAACTACATACAAGAAGTGCTTCACCCAGAGCAATACTGTTTGCATATACAGTAGGCTCGCACAGCGTGCGTCATCACAGTGCGCGATTCGCCTTGTGCGCGAGTGACCAAAAATCATAACCAAAAACCCTTCAATGCGTGAGTTTACCGCACAGAACGCAAGGCAAAGGCAAGGAGTGGCTCAAAAATACCATTTTCTACTAGTGCGCGACCACCCCTAACACAGCACGTCACGTGTCGTCATGTTGATGCACAGAAATTCCCAGGCATTCTACTGCGCAGCTTGGGGTACAAGGGAGCCGGCGCGACATAACAGTCCTGGTTCGTGCACTGTGCAGATCCGCTCTCTACAGCTAACCTCTCGTGTACAACGTGTGGTGTTTTTTGTGCTGCCTGTACTTCGCCGCACCATGGCTTCAACCCCAAGAGTTAAGAAACTTCTGACGCACGCCACCAAGTTAAAGATCATTAAGATGATGGAGGAGGGTCAAGGAAACATGGCTATCGGGAGAACCCTGGGACTGGCTGAATCTACAGTGAGAACTGTGTGGAAGAACCGTGAAGCCATAAAGGCTGTAGTGAAGACGTACTGTGCCTCTGACCTAGACGGCCGTTCACGGGTGAGAAATCGTGCTATGATACTAATGGAGCGCTATCTTGATACCTTCATAATGCGGAAAGAAAAGGAAAGTGTTCCACTCAATGGAAGATTTATTCAGAACCAAGCTCAGCTCTTTTACAAGGCTGCATCTCGAAGGTTAAAAGTGGAAAAACCTTTCAGGGCATCGGTTGGATGGCTGGACCATTTTCTCAAGCGCAAGGAACTCCGTTACGTGAAAGTGTATGGTGTATGTGCCTCTGCTGATGAGCTGGCCGCGAGAGACTATCCTGCGATATTTCGAGCGATTATTGAAAAGGGACAGTACACCAAGGACCAGATCTACAACATCGATGAAACATCGTTATATTACAAGGCCATGCCAAAATCAACTTACATCGTTAAAGGACAGAAACAAGCCCCTGGTCGCAAGCTCCACAAGTGTAAGATGACGGTAATGTTCACTGTAAACCTGTCTGGAAGCCACAAGATGAGGCCAGTTGTTGTACACACAGCTTCACACCCAAGGTGCTACAAAAACCTCACGAACATGGATGCAAGTGGCGTGTATTGGTACAAGTCCGCAAATGGTTGGATGACCGGGAACATTATGGCAGACTGGTTAACGAGGCGGTGTGTCCCTGATGCAAGGGCCAAGTGTCGGGAACTGGGCATTCCATTTAAGATGCTCCTTGTGCTTGATAATGCACCAAGTCACCCTCCATACCTTGAAGATCTTCATAAGGATTGTTGTGTTGTGTTTCTGCCGCCCCGCACGACGTCACTAGTGCAGCCACTGAATCAAGAACTAATCGCCACAGTGAAGCATTTCTACCATAAGCAAGTGTATGACTACCTACGCAGGAAGACCGACACACAAGAGGAGCTTCATGCCCTACAAGAAGATCACAACGAAGACCTTGATGAGCAATCTGCTCCCGTTCCATCTCCACTAGCACCTGTATCCCGACCTGCCACAGATGCCATGACTGTTGAGGCATTTTGGCGTAACTTTGTGGTGAAGGACGCAGTTGAATTTCTTCTTCAAGCCTGGCACCAGATTACACCTACAACGGTGAACCATGGATGGCGAATGCTCATGCCTCACTTATGCATCACCCAGGAGACAGCCATTCAACCACTGGCCGAGGCTGAGGCAGCAACATTGACAGCAGCACAAGCTGTACCAGGTTTCGAGGACGTTACATTGGCGGACATACAAGAAGTGCACACTGCTACTGAGGAACGTTGCAACAGATAGATGAGGCTGACGCAGAGCCCGACGCCAGAGAGTCAAGTTGAGCAGCCTAGCATGATGGAAGGCAGGACTGAGCTGTGTATGTTAAACATTAGCAAGATCCTTGCTGCCGTGGATAAGCTCAAGGAAGAGGTGAAGGAACAGGAAGTGAGCAACCTAAGAACGGAGGAACTTCTGGTTGGTATCGACAAACTCTTCCGTTTCTACACAGACAGGCACAGGGAAGAAATAAACAGGAGAAGACAGACGCTCATAACAAGCTACACACAGCAGGCTCAAGTTGGTGAAATTGCGGAACCAGCGACATCGTCTGCTCCTGTTCCTGTTGAGGATGAAGAGGATGCAATGTCAGAAGTGTCAGCATTGGACTTTGAAGGGTTTATGGCCGAAGTAAGTGACTTTGATGCTCCTGGGGAAGGTGATCAAGAGGAGTCTGTGGAAGGAAGTGTTGGTGCGGTGGGAGGTGCGGTGGGGAGTGCGGTGCTGTAAGTGTTGCCGCGCCTCGGAACCCCTGTTATTTAAGGTCACCAGACCTGTTGTCTACTGTTGTTAAGGTGACTACCCATATTTGTGTTATTGTAGCTATAGCTTTAGTACAATGTCTGAAACATATGACCTTTATTATGTCTCTAAGGGCCAAAAAATGTCCAGGTATGATGGGGTACCGCCCATATGTAATTATTCCCATAAGATTATGTATTCCTAGTACGCGAATTCCCAGTGTGCGAGGTCGTGGACCGCCCAATCTCTCGCGCACTGTGCGAGCCCACTGTACATTACTTACTTAGCACGACAGAGTTAACAAAACCAGGATCTTATGACCCGCTTTCAGCTGAATCGCATCCTTTCATTATGGCTAGAATAGAAGACAAAGGGTTAATGGTAACAGCATTAACACCGTTGGGCTGCGGTACTCGCTCTCAGCTTAATAAAATCATCAGATGTTAGCTAAAGTAAAATTATCACAGCAAAGAGAATCCTAATATCGAAGTTTTTGATTTTTTGAAAATATAGTTCATAATTCAATATCACAATGGAGAGTTTCATTGCATGTCGTAACTATTCAAAATGCATCATCTCTTAGCCCTTTAGTTCGGTAATGCTATAGTGTACTATAGTCTTGCTACCATCAGACGATTATGCTCAGCTTAGGAGAGACCCATAGTAGCGAAGCGGGTTAAACAAGTCTAACATCTAACTCATTCTAATCGATGTCTCACCTACGCTAAACCAAATCACGTAGATTAAGCATGGAATTAATTTTAAAACAACAGACTGTGGCTTACTGAGTAAATCAGGCTACCACCATACTAATTTATTCTACAGTTCTGTTCAAGCCTAGTAGTGAAACGTACGAAGGCGCGCTCATATTGAAGGGGTTAACTTCTTCGTTATGAGTACGTAAATTTTAATTTATTATTGCTATCTCCAGACGACGTTATTCTATACGGGGAGATTTTTCGATTTGGATGGGTTAGCCCCGTCGACACATGAAGTCTTCCCGAAGCTCTAAGTTGCATCAATTGTTCTGTACCGGTCAGAATATAAAAGATAAACTAATTCAAGAGGTTTAACTCTCAGGCTCCAAGACTCACGCTTATGTATGAAAAATCGTCGAGAGTTAGCAAGAACAGAATAATGGAAAGTACCGCACATGGGGAGGGAAAGGGAGTTGTTGGTGACAGTATTAACACTGACAGGCTAATATGACTTTCATCTGTATAATATCATCTGAAGTAAGATTGAAGAAAATGCTAGAATAGACACGACCATTAGAGTTTACGTTACTAACACAATCATACAATTAACCTGTAACGAAGAAACACCGTACTAAAAAAATAATAATAATAATAACAGAACTACTTTGTTCATCTATTCTATCGGTATACCATTTTATCCATGTTAAGAACGACATTTGGTAGTTAAGATGTTAGAAACCCTCTCCAGTAACCTTTTTAGTATAACGACTTCTACGTATATATTCTTTCTACAAGCAGACGATTTTATTAGGCTTACCCAAGCTAAGTGGTGGTCAACTTTAGGGGCCTGCCTAATTTTGTAGGGTTCGGCATATGTTGGCCTCGTGAATCAAGACCCCCCTCCCCCTCTGCATCACTGGTGGAGACCTGCCGGTGATGTTGCTTGTCCCCGCCCATCCCCCATCCCAGGTAGGGTTTTTACCTCCCCACGTGTTTGCCGTGAGTGGCGTCCCATTATGCTGGGAACTGGGAGCAATGCTGGATGATGCACTCTTCAGCTAGCAACACAATTCTTTGGTTCCCAGTTCTGACTAGTTGGGAAGCCTGGTTGGGTCCGACCAGGTCAACCAGCTGGTCACATGTTGGCTAAGATAATGTGGGCACCAGGGGGGACTGGTGGATCCTATTGTCCTGGAATCACCCTTGTCTGGGTCCCCTGGTAGTTACCTGCATATATCATTACCTCTAGGATAGCCAGTGGTGTTATCCTTGACATTGGACTTCGTGGTGAGCGGAGGGGTGGGGGAGCAAAGGAGTGAAGTTGATATTTAATGTACATGGCCTCTTCAATTTGAAATAATGTTGACAATGCTGCCTCTGCCCCTGGACAATCATCAAGCTCTTCTTCTCTTATTGCCATTTTGTAGTCTTTCCAGTCTCTGGGAATTGTGTCCCAGTGTTCAACTGGGACTAGGAGGCATTCCTGCTAGGTTGGTCTGGATTTTGATTCCCGTGCTAATCAGTCTGAGCCAGTTTCATAAGCGAAGTACTTCGTATTGAAATCCCCCATGAGTGGAGAAGTTTCGGATACCAACATCTTCAATCTCCACTGTGACATTGTCTCTGCTTCTGGACAAGAACCTATAATCTCCCAGAAGGATGGTAGCATCCTTATAGAAATGACCCCTTGAAGTGAGGTCCCGTTTACAGGCCCTGGCTTTTGTGGTGGTTGGCAAAGTAACTTGTGTCCCTCACGTTATCTTTTACCAGTGTAAGGGTGTTATTTTTTCCCACGACCGACCCTGATACCTGGAGGCACGGGTGTTGGAGGAACTGCGTTTTCTGAGGTGCTGACTGTTGAATGCTTGCAGAAGACAGATGGTATTCAGACCCTGACTCCGACCTTGTTCCGAACTTTTGATCTGTTAGCGTTGCTTGCATCTGTGAAACTCATTTGGCTGTAACTCCCTAATAACCTTACATACCAACCCCAAAGCAGTGTTTCCAGTGTCAAGGATATGAACATGTTGGTCTCTTTTGCTCTCATGCACAAACTAGCACTCCTGGCGTGTGTGTCTCCTGTAGCAGCTCGACCCATGCTGGTGACTGAGACCCGTTCAATGCTCACTGTGGGGGTTCCCCATGCTGCCTTCTCGACACTGTCCTCGCTACTGCTTGGAGAAAGGAGATTTTGTTCATTCGTACCTATGAGAAGGTTTCATCCCCTGAAGCAAAGAGGAGGGCCCAAGTTTGCTTTTTCTGGCCTGGGGCTACCTAGGTTTTTGTCATTTCTCGTGCTTCTGTATGCCGTCCTGTGCGTCTGTTCCATCATCCTCTTCTCCATCTTGTGATAATTGGCCGGACACAATTCCTGAGGCTCCTACTGCTTGCACAACTGGCGTTTTTCCACCCTCTTCTCTTGCTATTTGGCTGTGGCGGGTTTGCACCTTCCGTGGTGGTGGCAGATGTCCATGTTGATGTGACCCCTTGTCCTGACTTATCAAGCCTCCCTAAACTTCCTTACATGCCTGGCAAGCATCGCCGTGGTTCATCAAAATGCCCTAAGCCTGTGGACCTTCCAGCTCAAGTCTCCACTAAAAACCTTATGAAGATCCTTCTGCTGAATCTCCTGCCCTAATGTCTGTGAAGTCTAGCCAGGTGCAGACTGAGGCTGGTGTTTCGCTGGTGGTCCAGCCCCCTCTGAATGATGGTGTTGTCCGGATCGAAGGTGCTTCTGTTCAACCACAAATGCTGTTATCCTCTCAGTATCCTGGTTCTTTGGAGTCTGCTTCTACTTCTGGTGCTTCTGGTGGTGGTGCTG
The DNA here is from genome assembly GCF_032717465.1 of Coenobita brevimanus. NCBI lineage: Eukaryota > Metazoa > Arthropoda > Malacostraca > Decapoda > Coenobitidae > Coenobita > Coenobita brevimanus. Next base: position 24,534,373 of record NC_136978.1, read on the forward strand.
GCCACCCTAAATCACCTGGGGCAGCCCACAAGACACCTGCCAAGCATGCTGTTTTTTTTAGCTCTGAAGAACGTTGCAAAACTTTCTGCCTCCTCCTCCTCACAGTTGCCTTCAAATGGCTGGCACCAAATACAACCTCCTGATGCTAGTCAGGCTCTTTCTAATGGAAATTCTAAGCGTCGGTCCAAACCTGCCCACTTCTCCGGGACCGTGCAGTCCCACACCTTATCCTGATCCTCCCTCCTCTATGAGTTCTATCACTCAGTGGAACTGTAGTGGTTTATGTGCCAGCTGGGAGGGATTGCGCTGTCTTATTGCACAGTTGTCAGCAGTATTGATGAAAATGTTCCTTCTAGTCCTCCTGTTGTCATGTCTTGTTCTGATCCCGTTCTAGACCAAGCACGTCGTGAGGGTAGTGCTATCTTCCTTTGTCATGGTGTTACATTCACTCGTCTGAATCTTTCCACTCACCCACAATGGTACGTCGTCGGTATACGCGGACAATTTGTAGTCTTTATCTCCTTCTCAGTGCCGCTGTTGGGAGGGTGGATCTGGAGCATCTTCATAATCTTCATTCCCCTTTCTTTTACAGAGAGACTGAGTGGTCATCATGCGCTGTGGGGAGACAGTGAGCCCAGTCCGTAGGGTACTATGTTGGCTGTATTGGCGAAAGATCTGGAGTTGAGTGTCTTGACCTCGGGTGAGATAACGTATTTCCATGGACAGACTGGAACTTTTACTGCCATCGATTTGTCTCTGTGCTCAGCTGATGCTGTTTGAGTATTTTGATTTGGATGTTTTGCCAGACTTACGTGGCAGTCACCGTTTCCTCATCTTTAAGCTGCTACTGAGGGGGCTCATAATTTCGCCTTCCTCGCTGTCGCATGGATAGGGTGAATTAGCGACTTTTCACAAAATTATTGTCCACTGACTGCTCTGTGCATGATTTTGGCAGTACTGATGAGGCGGTGGGTAAGTAAACTGATGTGTTACACTCAGCAGCTGTTATGTCTATTCCAAAGACGAAAGGTCAGTTTCATTAACGTCCATTTCTTTGGTAGACATTTGACTTCAATTTTGCAGTGAAGGCCAAAAGTATTGCCTTGTCTCGGCTTCCTCGTCTTCGTGGGATCTCCAGTGCTTGCTGGCAATCCAGAGGGTGAAAACTCATGCATGGCAGGTGTTAAAGGAAGCCAGACGTTCATCATGGAGTGGTTATGTTTCCTCCATAAACTCGAGGACTTCTTTCTCCCAAGTATGGAAATAGGTGAGGAAAATATCAGTGAAGTTAACTATTCCCTTCCCTCCTATTTTGTCTGCTACAGGCGGGACTTGCTTTTGCTGATTTACTTGTTGATCACTTTGCTAGTGTGTCACAGAAGGTTACAGATTCACCTTCAGCATGCCACCATTAGCACCTGGAATCTCGTGGTCTCGGCTTTGCCTCTTCTGGGGGTGGGACTTACAATGTCCTCCTTTATTTCTGAACTTAACACGGCTTTGTCACAGTGCCATGATTCCTCTCCTGGCTATGATAATATTCCTTGTGGCTTTTTACGTCTCATACCTGAAGGGTCCCGCCCTTTTTGCTGTCGTTGTATTACTAAAATCTGGTGTACTAGTGAGATTTCAGCTTGTTTGGGTGTTGCAGTAGTAATACCCATTCTCAAGTCCAGAAAGGAAGGGATGGTAAATTGTCAGCTTATGTGGTTTTTGGAGAGAGAGAGAGGGGGGGGGGACTTCTCACTGGTTCAGTACGAAATGCGTCGAGGTCTACAGTACTTCTGATGCCCTGCTATCCCTGGAATCTTCGGTCTTTGAAGCTTTCTCCACCAATTATCAGCAGGTCATTATCTTCTTTGATCTGGAGAGGGCATATGGCATTGTCTGGCATCAATGCATTTTACTTTCATAAGTTTGGTGTTCGTGGGCGCTTGCCTATATCTATTCAGCAGTTTTTATCTAACAGTTTTTAATGAGTTTGAGCACGGGGGAGGTACAGTACGTCTATCGCCATTCCACGTAAAATGGGGTGCATCAGGGGAGTATCCTTAGTGTTACTTTCTATGCTGTGACCATCAACAGTGTAATTAATGTACTGTTGGATGGTGAACACGACTGACTATATGTCGATGACCTTTCAATTTTCGTTACCGCAACTCAAATGCCTATGGCTGAGAGGAAGTTGCAGCTGGCTTTTAATGATGTTTCCCAGTGTGATGAGCTCTTGGCTTCCATATTTATCCTGCAAAGGCTGTGGCTATACATTTTTATTATCTTAGTGGGGGCTTACCCTGACCTGGACCCGCATCTCTGTGGTTGCAGAATCTCCTGTTTGGAAGAGACCCGGTTTCTGGGTCTTATATTTGGAAGACGGCTAACCTGGGTTAGTCATTTTCGTTTCGTTAAAGCAGCTTGTTTTATAGCCTTGACCATTAGACCCTCCTCTCCTTGCATAAACCTCCCATTCTTTCTAAACCTGAATATGAGTGTGAGGTCTACTATTCTGCTATGGATGCCGTTCTCCAGATGTTGGACTCAGTGGATCATGCTGGTGTTGGTTTGGCAACTGGAGCAGCCAGGTCATCCCCAATTTCGAGTAGTTGGTGGATGCTGGTGAGTGAGTTAGTGAATGAAATCCAAATGCCCTATAGCAAAGATCACATGACACTATGTTATGATTCGAAGGTGGATTAAGGAGTAGGGAGGACATTGCAGAGGATTATTAGAAACTAAAGGGGGGATTTTAGATTTTTTTTTTTTTTATGTGTCCGACTCTGGGCATACGCTTCACAGCCTGCACTCAAGGCCCAGTAGTCCTCCTACATACCATACACCTCTACATGTCACCACTTCGGCGCTAACACCCACCGTCCATATTGAATACAAGCTAGGGCTGTCTCATACAGGACTGGTGTATTGGTATTAGCGGAGGTATTTTTACATGTCGGCGGGTCATCAGGTAAATCAGTAAAGTCTGATTTTATGAAATTCAAATCCTTAAACTGTTCCCTGCCCCAGTCGGGATTTAAACCTGGGTCCGGTAGGACTGAAGGCCACCACTTTACCGATTAATTGAATATTTCTGCGCCAGGCAACAAAAGCCGTACGACACTAAGGCAGAGAAAGGTAACGGCAGAATGGGAAAAGACAGTTGTGCTGATGCTGAAGTGATAATGATGTTTGAGCCATTTTGGTCATAAAGTGGTATACCTCTCAGTTGTCCCTCTCCCTCGTCTTAGAACATGCCCCTACTTCTGAGCTCCGTCCTTCTCTATATAAATGGACTGAAGAATGATACTGGAGTAGACTTTGGTGTCGTCTTCCCTTCATTCAGTCAGGGTGGTAGCCTTCCCAGCATTTCTTCCATTATTAAGGTGAAACAGACTGCGATGCTATTCGCTGTTTAAATCAATTTTTCTCTCCCCTAGTCTGTTTTTGTGAATTTTAAAGACTCCTACGGTGCTTTATCTGCACTGGAGTCTTTTAATTCACCTCATCCACTGGTATTACTGATTTCGGTGTGCCTTTTCCTCCTTCACCTTCATGGCTGTCATATGAGGTTTTGTTGCGTTACTGCCCACGGCGGGATGCCTGGGAATACGTGGGCTAATCTGCTGGCTGAGGTAGCATTGGCTAGTCCTCCTGCTACCGTTAGATCCCACCCTCCTCTGCATTAGTTGCCTGCATATAATTTTTACCTTTTTACTGCTTGACAGATTCAGACCGCTGGGATGTAATGGGGGCTAACAATATGCATGCTCATTGTGGTGAGGTGGGCTCCTTCAGTCACCGAGGTTTGTCTCGCCGGTGGGAGGCTGCTTCATGCCGGCTGCGAATTGGCCACACCCAATTCTCTCATGGATTTTTAATGGAGGGCGCTCAACCTCCTTTCTGCGAGAATTGCTTGGTCACCATGATTGTTCCGTTGCTGTTGGAGTGTCCCAGTCTAATTCGGGATTTACGCCTTCAATACCCCTCTGAGCGCAGAGCAGGTGGTGGGTCGTAACGTCTTTCAGTGGCGTTTGGTAAGGCTGCATTTTCTATGCTAAAGGGAACCCTCCCCTTTGTGGAGGTAACTGGACTACTTCATAAGATTTTGTACTCAGTGCTTTCCCTGCTTTTAGTGTTTTATATATATATATATGTGTGTGTGTAATTCACCGGGTCGGTCAGGATCACTTTGATGGTCGTGATCGTCAGCTTTTACCCTCCCGGAAGGGAGCTGAGAGCTCATATAGTCCGATCTAAGGGCAAGGCTGTGACCTTCACACACGCACACACCCGTCCCTTTGCTCAAGGGGGACAGTAACCACCCACTTCGTCAGTGAAACTTTTCGTAACCTGAGCGAGGCGCGAACTCCTGTCCACCAGTTGGCAAATGAGAGCGTTACCACTGCACCAGCGAGCGGTGTAAAAGGTAATGCCGTCGGGTGAGAGTCGAACTCACGACCTTGAGATTATTCTCATGCGCTGCCAACTGCGCTACGGAGGCGTGTGTGTGTGTGTGTGTGTGTGTGTGTTTTAGTGATTTTTAATGTTCTTTGTGCCTTTTTTGGTGTTTTTATTTTTTTACTTTCTATTCCTATTGCCTGCTTTTATTCGTTGCTGTCCTTTCTTGAACTGTTGTCCGGCAACATATGACCTTTGCAGTTACGCCACCATTTTTTTTCTTTGTCGTTTAATCAATCAGTCAATTACTGAGCTTAGGAGAGACGACTGGTAGTGACTGAGTAAGAATGAGTGTTTTCCAGTGAGCCATTCAGCAAAATGAAACCTTTATTCTTCTAGCACTAGAATGCTCTGTGTCAAACAGGGCGGTGCCTCTGATTTGGATGGGAATCTATTGTTATGAAGAACTTGAGATTCAGTTTCAGTAGCCCTTTGCTGGCCTTTTTCATTCCTTCAGTAACACGGTGAGTATGTCAGCATTCACTACTAGACATTTCCCTCAAACTGCCTACACCAGACAATATGCAAATTACGTGTCACATTTTCTATACATAAACTTTTACAAAACAGTAAATAATTATCCTTCCACATACTCACCAAGGGAAATGCCATAAATGCCCACACCAGCAGCCCCTCTCCCTATGGCGACAATTCGAGATGTTCTGAGCCCTTGACTGACACCCTAGGAATTCATTTCTAAAACTCCACAGCAATTCCTCCAATATCCTTTGGTTAACCTCATCTCTCATCCTTTAAACCTCACCTTCTTTTCCTCACCAAACCTCAGCTGTATAAGGTGACTGACAGCAAATTCTTCCCGATATCTTCCTACTTTCCCTATAAGGTACTTATTTCAACGCCAAAGGTCGCTGCTGTGTGTATGTACAGTTGGCCAAGTTTCCGTCTTGAACACTCAAAAGTTGCCAACGCTTTCATTGTCCGAGGTTTGAACTCTTGTAGTTTCGAAGCACTGATCGTCGAATTATTTACAACTGAGAGAAGTTGGGTGAAGTCACGGCCCACTAAAACAGGTCAGCCAGGTGGACAGCGAAAAAAAAGCCTCCACTGTTCATGTCATCACGGTCGCCACTGATACTGTATCAGGGGTCCGCCAAGGCGCCAACCCGTGCTACATTTCCACAACACTGTATATATATTTTCTTTGTCGTTTGTTTGTTTTTTCTTACATATTATTCTATGCTGGATAGGATTTCAGCATCTAGTGAAAGATTTTCTTCTCTAAGATGATGGTTTTCCTCTTCTAGTCACATTACTGTGTGTTTTCATTCATCCCGTATGTTGTGATACAGGTTCTCCTCGTTTCTGTTTGTTTTTATAAGAGCTCTCATGCACTTCGGTACCAAAGCTGTTTAACACCTCTATTATTAACCTTAAAGGCATACGTTGTTGGACCTGTCTTGTATGACACGTTGAGTGTAACCAACTCCTTTTTTGAAAAATCAAAACACATGGTTGCAATTAATTTTTATTGGGTTTCTGGCCATGAAAAGAAAGAACAACTCTTCTACTTTCCTGTGATATACTTACTTTAGTAATTATTGAAAAATAAAAATGTTTTATGGGTGACTAAAGGAACCTAACCAAAATTGCCTTTTTTTCTGACGTTACTGAATAAAAAATTAATTACTCGGCCCGTATGAGGATTTAAGATCTGAGATTATATATGCTGCTTCTCAGGTCCCGTGGCCGTATCCTGTAAGTGGCTCACACTTCTGGCTCATGAGGGTCACTGTGGGAAGACACCCTGAAAAGGGCTAAAAAAAAAAAAAAAAAAAAAAGGGAAATTTTCACTATTCAAATTTTTTATGACGTTATGGTTCCCTGTATATACACCCTAATGACTTTGTAAATTTCGTTTGACACTAAACTATGATTTTAAGACCCAAATGATGAGGACTGATACTTTATATGACGATAATATGACGATAATATAAGACACAATGTTTAGTTTTCTTTTACTGACCTACATCCCCTCACAATCGGTACACAGGGTTTAGCTGTGGCTGAGACACACTGAGAGGTCACACTTGATGCACTGGTGTTCACAAGAGTCTCTAGTTCTATGTCTGACAGCAGTGTCTTTCCTTTTCCTTTTCCTTTGTCCTTTGCCTTCGATATATTCTTTATATTCACTTTAGTCTTCACTTTAGTCTTTTGTTCCACTTTTATCTTAGTCTTTATATAATATTACTTATAATCAGCAAAAAAAAAAAAAAAAATAGGAAAAACCCAATAAAATAATATAGTACATAAAGTATAATATAAAGTGTAATATATGTAGTATATATATAGTATTTCTATAATATATAATGTTAATAATATATATAATATATAATAACATAAGATACATAACAAAAAAACAGTCATACACATATGTTTCCAAAAAAATAATGGCACACTCCTATAGTAGTTATACTTGTAGAGCATACGCTAAGTCCTAAAATCGTGTGTCCTGCACAGCATACGATAGGTCTGATGGACTAAAAACGCAAATAAATCCCACAATGGGAAAACAAGAGGGAGCACACTTACTTCACACAATAGGCCTAGGCAAACACTTCACATACCTGGACGGCCTGGCCAGCATCTTCAAAGGAAGACAAGGTACCACATGTTTTACAAAAACAATATCCCAAAGTGGTGAAGATATGCCTTTAAGGGTTGTTCTCTTCAGTCTTCGTTTCTCTGCTCTTTCATAGTTCCCATTTAACTCCTCTGGTACCCTGATCATTGAAACAATAACAAACGTAACATTACACCATTTATTAAGTATTTGCATGCCTTTCCATGCAGATAATAATGACCCATTCAGTAAACATGACAATATCAGCCCTACAGCTCAAATAATGCTATAACCTCACACACATTTCTCTACTTTCTCAAACTATTCTGTGCCCACACAAATAATGCAACCCCTGCACACATAATGCTGTACATTCACAAATAAGTATTTGCTCACATAAATAATGCCATACTCGCACATATAACGCGGTACCTTCACAAACAATGCTGCGGCCACACACACACACACACACACACACACACACACACACACACACACACACACACACACAGCTCTTCCTCTCTATATATGGCTCTATGCTCACATACATACACCTCTATTGCTGAACCTTCACAAATACCGCCATACCCGTTCACATAATGTTGTACCCTCACAAATGTTGCCATACCCGTACACAATGCTGTACCTTCAAATAATGCCATACCCATACATATAAATCTGTACCTTCAAAAATAATGCCATTAGTCAGGTGGAATTCTAGTAACACCATGCATAATGACATATACAATGTTTTATTGTTGAATCAAGTAGCCTGAACACCCTGGATAAAGAATCAATCGAAGGCCACGTTGGCTCTCATGGGGAAAACGTACCATACGATAAAATCCAAGATGGCCGTCAGCGAGCTCTTCGTGTTCTATTTTGACTCATATCTCGAGTTATATTCCACCTACAGACTTGATCCTGGTGTCTAACTATAGGTTTTCAAGGTCAAAGAACCTGTTTACACCATTTTAAAATAGGTTAGATTAATAATTAAGCTAATAATTTATGTTCTGTCCGTATCACATTGCTTTTAATTCAATGAAAATTTTTTTTGTTAAGAATGAATAGCATTTTCAAAGAATTATACACATTTTTCTATTATCAAAATACATTGTAAAACAAATGTTCAAGCCTAATTTTCAAAACAGTATTTTATTAGAATTCTAATTACATGCTATGCTGACAATGAGTTTCAATCATATGTAGTTATCGCTGTCACAGTATACTTGTTGCTACAGACGTCTCCTTGACACCCACAGAAAACTGAGCATGACAGTTGTGCTGTTGAACAACTGCACCTTGCAGTAGAACAGGAAGTACAGCCACACTTGATGATCTTCAGTACTTCTAAAGGAGCAGGTGATACATCAGGAGGCAATGAAACTGGACTCAGCATACCTGCATCTGTATCTTCTGTCCATCCAAAATGGACTGGGTTGAGATTAGGTGGATCTGGTTGGTCATAACTTCTCCAGATGGCTAGTGACAGATGTGCCCTGAGCACATGTTCTTTAAATGCCTCATTGGTTGGTGGGAGTGTTTTCAGTTCTGGTGCATTATTCAGCTTATGATTGCCCATTTTGTGTTGCCAAACTGCAAATCTCAATGATGTCATATCAGAATACTCAGGGAAACCATAACATGCAGCGATGAATTTGGTTGCTTGATTCATAATCTCATCAAACGGATGTTGTAAATTACCTAATTTACTCAAAGAAACACCAGTTTTCAAGACTTTCAGCATGATACCTTTACCAATGCTGTACAGAGCTGAGGCAGTATCACATCCAGTAAGTGCATGCCCTGCCATCAAATATGTCAAGATGTCAGCATGTTCCTTCGCAGTGGCTTTTATATCAACAGAACACCTGGCACTTGATGTACTGGACATGATCATCTGACAGGTAAGTGCTCTTGTGTGATAGATGTGCAGTAGCAATACAAAAACGTCTATGTCGTCTGCTACAACACTGATGTTCTCTAAGCCAGCCTCTGTCAGAAAAAACGCTTGCTGGGCAATAATGATGTCTGCCTCTTCATGATGTTCCCAATCAAAGCAGCAGACAGGCTGTTATCGAGTTTTGGTGACACTTTTGACAACAGAGATAGCAGTGTTGGGCTAGATTGTTGGAGGGAATCAACTAAGTTAATTCTCTTGTCAAACGTTGATGTGTCTCTTTTCAATTGATGACTCTCTTGTCTGATAGAGTCTGCTACTTGTGAGGTGATCAGTTCAATGTCATTTTCTTCAGAGTTGGTCATTACCGCTTTTAATTGTGCTGCAGCTTGACTTCTGAACAAAAGGATGTTAGCAATACCTTTTCCACTAAGGATCAACAAGTCTTGGCCAATATCTTCACCCAGTTTACGCATTAAAGATCGTCGGTCCAGCTGTTGGCCTCCGAAAGAAATGTACAAATCTTCCAGCTCAATTGAATTCCACATTTTAGAACTGTCTTCTTTCATGGTCTTAACAACCTGACTGAAAGCATTTTCTGTCGGCGCTGAATCATCAGTCATCTTCCTGATGTTGGTTTTAAAAGATGCCAAACAATCCTTGTGATATTGCGCATCTGCAGCATGCAGATCACTAACAGCCTGCAGCACACGACCTCGAACTTCTTCTGCCCAGTCATCTCGGCGATAGTCACATGTTTCCAGAATGGTCTCCTTGAATGACTTACAGTCACCACGATCAGCAGTACGACACTGAATAACTCTCCTCCATCTATCAGGATGACGTGGATCTTTTGGTAAACATATGGTACCACAAAATAAACAATGTTTCTTAAAGTCGAATGAGATGCTTTCTGAACGACGACTTCGTTTTTGTGTTGGTTCTGCAGCTGTGTCAACTTGCTTATCAACTGAACGTTTGATATGATGCTTTGATGCATAAGTTGCAATACAGTTTTTATGTCATTGGTATGTAGCATCAAGGTTAGATGCTAAAGCTTCATGAAGGCCATCATTTCTTTGTACACTAGCTTTTCTTAGACGTTCTCTACCAACATTAAAAAATGCATTGCTATCACCACCACCATCACAGTTTGTGTAATCTTTTAGATAGCAAGAGTTCTCCATGGTGATTCTCTTCTAGATCTGCAGAGGAAATAAAGCACATAGTCAATAACCATCACCAATTCTATACAAGGAGACAAAGAATTATAATTTGCAGATGCAATATCTGAACAAAATGGCAGTGGAACTGCATTTAACTGTGGAAGAAAAAAAAAATTGATTAGTGTGCTGGAATAAAATTTTGTCTGAAAAGTAAATATCTATAAAATGGCCAGTCTTACTGTATCAATTAGACTTTCAATGGATTCCTTGACCTCGAAAACCTATAGTTAGACACCAAGATCAAGCCTGTACGTGGAATATAACTCATTTTATGATTCAAAATATACGTTAACGATGTTTCTTGGCGGCCATCTTTGATTTTTTGCATATAACTTATTTTCCCCATTAGAGCCAGAGTGGCCTTTGATTGAATCTTAATCTGAGGTTACTCAATGCCTAAAATCTACTATAAAACATTGTATATGTGTCCATGCATGGTTACACCATATATGGAATGTTTTCCACTGGACTACATACTCGTAAACATAATATTGTAACTTAAAAAAAAAAATACCATACCCATACATAAAATGCTATACCTTCACAAATAATGCCATACACATACACATAATGCTATACCTTCACAAATAATGCCATACACATACACATAATGCTATACCTTCACAAATAATGCCATACACATACACATAATGCTATACCTTCACAAATAATGCCATACACATACACATAATGCTATACCTTCACAAATAATGCCATACACATACACATAATGCTATACCTTCACAAATAATGCCATACACATACACATAATGCTATACCTTCACAAATAATGCCATACACATACACATAATGCTATACCTTCACAAATAATGCCATACACATACACATAATGCTATACCTTCACAAATAATGCCATACACATACACATAATGCTATACCTTCACAAATAATGCCATACACATACACATAATGCTATACCTTCACAAATAATGCCATACACATACACATAATGCTATACCTTCACAAATAATGCCATACACATACACATAATGCTATACCTTCACAAATAATGCCATACACATACACATAATGCTATACCTTCACAAATAATGCCATACACATACACATAATGCTATACCTTCACAAATAATGCCATACACATACACATAATGCTATACCTTCACAAATAATGCCATACACATACACATAATGCTATACCTTCACAAATAATGCCATACACATACACATAATGCTATACCTTCACAAATAATGCCATACACATACACATAATGCTATACCTTCACAAATAATGCCATACACATACACATAATGCTATACCTTCACAAATAATGCCATACACATACACATAATGCTATACCTTCACGAATAATGCCATACACATACACATAATGCTATACCTTCACGAATAATGCCATACACATACACATAATGCTATACCTTCACGAATAATGCCATACACATACACATAATGCTATACCTTCACGAATAATGCCATACACATACACATAATGCTATACCTTCACGAATAATGCCATACACATACACATAATGCTATACCTTCACGAATAATGCCATACACATACACATAATGCTATACCTTCACGAATAATGCCATACACATACACATAATGCTATACCTTCACGAATAATGCCATACACATACACATAATGCTATACCTTCACGAATAATGCCATACACATACACATAATGCTATACCTTCACGAATAATGCCATACACATACACATAATGCTATACCTTCACGAATAATGCCATACACATACACATAATGCTATACCTTCACGAATAATGCCATACACATACACATAATGCTATACCTTCACGAATAATGCCATACACATACACATAATGCTATACCTTCACGAATAATGCCATACACATACACATAATGCTATACCTTCACGAATAATGCCATACACATACACATAATGCTATACCTTCACGAATAATGCCATACACATACACATAATGCTATACCTTCACGAATAATGCCATACACATACACATAATGCTATACCTTCACGAATAATGCCATACACATACACATAATGCTATACCTTCACGAATAATGCCATACAGATACGTTATACACATAATGCTATACCTTCACAAATAATGCCATACCAATGAATACACATACACATAATGCTATACCTTCACGAATAATGCCATTACCACATACACATAATGCTATACCTTCACGAATAATGCCATACACATACACATAATGCTATACCTTCACGAATAATGCCATACACATACCATACACATACACATAATGCTATACCTTCACGAATAATGCCATACACATACACATAATGCTATACCTTCACGAATAATGCCATACACATACACATAATGCTATACCTTCACGAATAATGCCATACACATACACATAATGCTATACCTTCACGAATAATGCCATACACATACACATAATGCTATACCTTCACGAATAATGCCATACACATACACATAATGCTATACCTTCACGAATAATGCCATACACATACACATAATGCTATACCTTCACGAATAATGCCATACACATACACATAATGCTATACCTTCACGAATAATGCCATACACATACACATAATGCTATACCTTCACGAATAATGCCATACACATACACATAATGCTATACCTTCACGAATAATGCCATACACATACACATAATGCTATACCTTCACGAATAATGCCATACACATACACATAATGCTATACCTTCACGAATAATGCCATACACATACACATAATGCTATACCTTCACGAATAATGCCATACACATACACATAAACAAAAACCTTCACGAATAATGCCATACACATACACATAATGCTATACCTTCACGAATAATGCCATACACATACACATAATGCTATACCTTCACGAATAATGCCATACACATACACATAATGCTATACCTTCACGAATAATGCCATACACATACACATAATGCTATACCTTCACGAATAATGCCATACACATACACATAATGCTATACCTTCACGAATAATGCCATACACATACACATAATGCTATACCTTCACGAATAATGCCATACACATACACATAATGCTATACCTTCACGAATAATGCCATACACATACACATAATGCTATACCTTCACGAATAATGCCATACACATACACATAATGCTATACCTTCACGAATAATGCCATACACATACACATAATGCTATACCTTCACGAATAATGCCATACACATACACATAATGCTATACCTTCACGAATAATGCCATACACATACACATAATGCTATACCTTCACGAATAATGCCATACACATACACATAATGCTATACCTTCACGAATAATGCCATACACATACACATAATGCTATACCTTCACGAATAATGCCATACACATACACATAATGCTATACCTTCACGAATAATGCCATACACATACACATAATGCTATACCTTCACGAATAATGCCATACACATACACATAATGCTATACCTTCACGAATAATGCCATACACATACACATAATGCTATACCTTCACGAATAATGCCATACACATACACATAATGCTATACCTTCACGAATAATGCCATACACATACACATAATGCTATACCTTCACGAATAATGCCATACACATACACATAATGCTATACCTTCACGAATAATGCCATACACATACACATAATGCTATACCTTCACGAATAATGCCATACACATACACATAATGCTATACCTTCACGAATAATGCCATACACATACACATAATGCTATACCTTCACGAATAATGCCATACACATACACATAATGCTATACCTTCACGAATAATGCCATACACATACACATAATGCTATACCTTCACGAATAATGCCATACACATACACATAATGCTATACCTTCACGAATAATGCCATACACATACACATAATGCTATACCTTCACGAATAATGCCATACACATACACATAATGCTATACCTTCACGAATAATGCCATACACATACACATAATGCTATACCTTCACGAATAATGCCATACACATACACATAATGCTATACCTTCACGAATAATGCCATACACATACACATAATGCTATACCTTCACGAATAATGCCATACACATACACATAATGCTATACCTTCACGAATAATGCCATACACATACACATAATGCTATACCTTCACGAATAATGCCATACACATACACATAATGCTATACCTTCACGAATAATGCCATACACATACACATAATGCTATACCTTCACGAATAATGCCATACACATACACATAATGCTATACCTTCACAAATAATGCCATACACATACACATAATGCTATACCTTCACGAATAATGCCATACACATACACATAATGCTATACCTTCACGAATAATGCCATACACATACACATAATGCTATACCTTCACGAATAATGCCATACACATACACATAATGCTATACCTTCACGAATAATGCCATACACATACACATAATGCTATACCTTCACGAATAATGCCATACACATACACATAATGCTATACCTTCACGAATAATGCCATACACATACACATAATGCTATACCTTCACGAATAATGCCATACACATACACATAATGCTATACCTTCACGAATAATGCCATACACATACACATAATGCTATACCTTCACGAATAATGCCATACACATACACATAATGCTATACCTTCACGAATAATGCCATACACATACACATAATGCTATACCTTCACGAATAATGCCATACACATACACATAATGCTATACCTTCACGAATAATGCCATACACATACACATAATGCTATACCTTCACGAATAATGCCATACACATACACATAATGCTATACCTTCACGAATAATGCCATACACATACACATAATGCTATACCTTCACGAATAATGCCATACACATACACATAATGCTATACCTTCACGAATAATGCCATACACATACACATAATGCTATACCTTCACGAATAATGCCATACACATACACATAATGCTATACCTTCACGAATAATGCCATACACATACACATAATGCTATACCTTCACGAATAATGCCATACACATACACATAATGCTATACCTTCACGAATAATGCCATACACATACACATAATGCTATACCTTCACGAATAATGCCATACACATACACATAATGCTATACCTTCACGAATAATGCCATACACATACACATAATGCTATACCTTCACGAATAATGCCATACACATACACATAATGCTATACCTTCACGAATAATGCCATACACATACACATAATGCTATACCTTCACGAATAATGCCATACACATACACATAATGCTATACCTTCACGAATAATGCCATACACATACACATAATGCTATACCTTCACGAATAATGCCATACACATACACATAATGCTATACCTTCACGAATAATGCCATACACATACACATAATGCTATACCTTCACGAATAATGCCATACACATACACATAATGCTATACCTTCACGAATAATGCCATACACATACACATAATGCTATACCTTCACGAATAATGCCATACACATACACATAATGCTATACCTTCACGAATAATGCCATACACATACACATAATGCTATACCTTCACGAATAATGCCATACACATACACATAATGCTATACCTTCACGAATAATGCCATACACATACACATAATGCTATACCTTCACGAATAATGCCATACACATACACATAATGCTATACCTTCACGAATAATGCCATACACATACACATAATGCTATACCTTCACGAATAATGCCATACACATACACATAATGCTATACCTTCACGAATAATGCCATACACATACACATAATGCTATACCTTCACGAATAATGCCATACACATACACATAATGCTATACCTTCACGAATAATGCCATACACATACACATAATGCTATACCTTCACGAATAATGCCATACACATACACATAATGCTATACCTTCACGAATAATGCCATACACATACACATAATGCTATACCTTCACGAATAATGCCATACACATACACATAATGCTATACCTTCACGAATAATGCCATACACATACACATAATGCTATACCTTCACGAATAATGCCATACACATACACATAATGCTATACCTTCACGAATAATGCCATACACATACACATAATGCTATACCTTCACGAATAATGCCATACACATACACATAATGCTATACCTTCACGAATAATGCCATACACATACACATAATGCTATACCTTCACGAATAATGCCATACACATACACATAATGCTATACCTTCACGAATAATGCCATACACATACACATAATGCTATACCTTCACGAATAATGCCATACACATACACATAATGCTATACCTTCACGAATAATGCCATACACATACACATAATGCTATACCTTCACGAATAATGCCATACACATACACATAATGCTATACCTTCACGAATAATGCCATACACATACACATAATGCTATACCTTCACGAATAATGCCATACACATACACATAATGCTATACCTTCACGAATAATGCCATACACATACACATAATGCTATACCTTCACGAATAATGCCATACACATACACATAATGCTATACCTTCACGAATAATGCCATACACATACACATAATGCTATACCTTCACGAATAATGCCATACACATACACATAATGCTATACCTTCACGAATAATGCCATACACATACACATAATGCTATACCTTCACGAATAATGCCATACACATACACATAATGCTATACCTTCACGAATAATGCCATACACATACACATAATGCTATACCTTCACGAATAATGCCATACACATACACATAATGCTATACCTTCACGAATAATGCCATACACATACACATAATGCTATACCTTCACGAATAATGCCATACACATACACATAATGCTATACCTTCACGAATAATGCCATACACATACACATAATGCTATACCTTCACGAATAATGCCATACACATACACATAATGCTATACCTTCACGAATAATGCCATACACATACACATAATGCTATACCTTCACGAATAATGCCATACACATACACATAATGCTATACCTTCACGAATAATGCCATACACATACACATAATGCTATACCTTCACGAATAATGCCATACACATACACATAATGCTATACCTTCACGAATAATGCCATACACATACAGATAATGCTATACCTTCACGAATAATGCCATACACATACAGATAATGCTATACCTTCACGAATAATGCCATACACATACAGATAATGCTATACCTTCACGAATAATGCCATACACATACAGATAATGCTATACCTTCACGAATAATGCCATACACATACAGATAATGCTATACCTTCACGAATAATGCCATACACATACAGATAATGCTATACCTTCACGAATAATGCCATACACATACAGATAATGCTATACCTTCACGAATAATGCCATACACATACAGATAATGCTATACCTTCACGAATAATGCCATACACATACAGATAATGCTATACCTTCACGAATAATGCCATACACATACAGATAATGCTATACCTTCACGAATAATGCCATACACATACAGATAATGCTATACCTTCACGAATAATGCCATACACATACAGATAATGCTATACCTTCACAAATAATGCCATACACATACACATAATGCTATACCTTCACAAATAATGCCATACACATACACATAATGCTATACCTTCACAAATAATGCCATACACATACACATAATGCTATACCTTCACAAATAATACCATACACATACACATAATGCTATACCTTCACGAATAATGCCATACACATACACATAATGCTATACCTTCACGAATAATGCCATACACATAAACATAATGCTATACCTTCACGAATAATGCCATACACATACACATAATGCTATACCTTCACAAATAATGCCATACACATACACATAATGCTATACCTTCACAAATAATGCCATACACATACACATAATGCTATACCTTCACAAATAATGCCATACACATACACATAATGCTATACCTTCACAAATAATGCCATACACATACACATAATGCTATACCTTCACAAATAATGCCATACACATACACATAATGCTATACCTTCACAAATAATGCCATACACATACACATAATGCTATACCTTCACAAATAATGCCATACACATACACATAATGCTATACCTTCACAAATAATGCCATACACATACACATAATGCTATACCTTCACAAATAATGCCATACCCATACACATAATGCTATACCTTCTAAAATAATGCCATACCCGTACACTTAATGCTGTGCCTTCACAAATAATGTCATACCCATACACATAATGCTGTACCTTCACAAATAATGCCATATCCATACACATAATGCTGTATCTTCACAAATTATGCTGCACCCTCTCACACATACAGCTCTGCTCCACTACATATTGCTCTATCCTCCCATACACACAGTTCTATCGCTATACCTTCACCAATAATGCCATGCCTGTACGCATTTTTTTAAATGCAAGGAAGAAAGAACCAAAAGCCAGGAGCTCATAAATTGTTGCCTCCAAGAAAAATCAAAAACATAATAGTCAAATGCAAGATCCGTTCATTTCGAGATGCCTGGACACACTGCGTTTGAAAGACTGGAGACCATAGACAGTAGGAAATACAAAGGAAGACAGATCCAGAGTCGATCTGTTGCATACATGAACGACTGAGAGTAATGGTTAACTCTTGCATTAGCGAGCCGGACAGAAAAGGGATGAGAGTTTGTTGCTAGATGGGTGCTACGCGCCCGTCGCGGAGGTGGAGGGATGCAAGCAGACAGTTCAGAGGAGCAGTGACCATTGACGTAACGATAGAAAACAGAAAAAGATGCAATAGTGCCGCGAAGAGACAGTGGTTGAAGGGACCCAGTATGAGGAGGAGAGTTACTGAGACGAAAAGCCCTTGACATCATCTTGTTGAGAAGAGCTGTATGTGAAGAGTTGTACTCTACGCTGGGAAGAAAAAAAACATAAAGTCAAAAATTATGCAAGGGTAGAGAAGGGATGGAGTCAGCTTAGCACACCTAATCTCTTGGAAGCAGATTTTACAAACGAGGTAATATGATATTTCCAAGACAAATCTCAAGAGAATGAAACAAATATGTTTAAAGATGATGCAGGATTGGGTTGGGTACTGTTTAAAATTAAAGGAGACTCCTGGGGAAGATTCTGTCGGGTTGGTAGATGTAATAACTGAGTTTCTAATGCATTAAAAACAACCAGATTACTTTTACCCCAATAAGATATATGAGCCAAGTCAAACATTAGGTGCGCCATAGCCTCATCCCTTGTTTGTTGAAGTAACAACTGAGATGGATGCTGCGGGAAGCAAATGGAAAGGTGAGGATTGGAGTCATCAGCGTGTGAGTGGATGGGGTTAGATGTACAGTTACCTCCACTTCTAACGAGTACAGCGAATGATGTGTTTGGTGAAATGTGGCACTACTGTGTTTGTTTACATCGTAGTAATAGTAAGTGAATAGGCGGGCCCGGCAGAGCTACCCCTCCGCTACAGTATCTACTACCCACAGAAACAATGTTCTGTCAAGTCATACTCTATCTGTAAATACAAGTGTTTGCCATGTATGTATAGTGGAAGGTGGTGAGAAAAACAAATAGTAATGCCACTGGCTCCCATTGTTTCTCTGACAGGAGCTGAATGTGAGGAGAGGTGGAACGGAGGGGAGGGGTGGACAGGTGGTGGGGGTGCATGTATCGAAACTTTGTCGAGTTTCGTTTAGAAAGATGAAGGATGTGACTATACAGAAGCTCTGGGGTGATATGTAACTCCGTATTCAATAACGTGTATTGGATAAATGTTGGAGTCTTAATGTTCGCCATACAATGTGGTGAACAACTGTAGCTGAACGTAAAGGTTAGAAAGTGTGATGTCCGGTGTCTCGAAACGTGGTTCACCTGTCTAGTGAGTGTGCGACTCAACTGCTGTAACATTCTTGTGGCTGAACCAGGGTTGCCATAAACGATTCGTGATTATGCACGTGACACAACGGTCATGCCATGTTGTGCACCATCCAGTCTGTTTTATTGTGACAAAGAACAACAATTATATTCTCAAACCATGGTATAAGTAGATATCCTGTTGCATAGGATTATAGCAGCTTTGAGTGTTGGACAGCTATTGGCTTGTGTGAAAATGTTGTGCGGTCATCTTACCGATGGATCACGTGGAGGTAATGAGATATATACTGTATTTGCATAATGAATGGCAATTAAAATAACGGTGTTACGGGTGTTCAGTCCACAAATGATGTCGCTTTCTTCGAGGTGTTATTTCATTAGTCTGGCTAGTTGTGAGAACATCCATCAGCACTGATCATCGTTTATTATATTATCTTTAAAACATTCATGCATTAGTTTTCATACAAGTATAACAAATCCAGGCCCTCCTTAGCTCCAAACGCATTATATTGTCACATACTGTTCATCCAGGGAGAGCGTTTCCTTTACCATGCATGTCTGTCCGTTGCCTGCCATTATAACACAAGGTTTTAGTATGAAATCACGGCTACACAAAATATATCGGTGGCGTGGTGCTGCCAGGAGAGTGTAAAACTGCGCATAGTCCACGTGTGTTTGTGTAGGGAGTCTGGTAATACACTTCACCGACTTAGTCACACTCATGTCAAGATAGCAGCCAAAGTCGCCGTTTTGATGACTACAGTATACTGACTGACCATTGAACACACTTTCATCTCCCAGCAGTCTGAATGAGGTCATGTTTTCCAACCAATAGGAACATTAGGCAACAATAATGCAAATTTATATGTCAAGTCAGGAGTGTTTTTGCAACGTGTCATCATACAGGCTTATACAGTTTAACGCAGCAAAGGATAAGCTGGACCTACTGTAGGATAAAGGTTGAGTGCTGCTGGAGCAACCAAGTAAACGTAAGCAACATTGGTGCACCGGCTCCTGGATGGTAAAACCCGTTGCTGTGTTATACTGTATAAGTCTGTATGATGACGCGGTGCATAAAACACTCCATCCTTTATAAAAAATTGCATTGCTTGCTGTGTTACTTAATGTTTCAATTGGTTGAAAACAGGACCTCATTCAGACTGCTGGGAGGTGAAAGGGAGTTCAATGGTCAGTCAGTATGGGCACAAAAGCTGTGACTTTGGTTACAACTTTGGAAGTCGGTGAACTGTATTGCCAGACTCCCTGCACAAACACACGTAGACTATACGCAGTTATACACTCTCCCAGCAGCACCACGCCACCGATATATTTTGTGTAGCCGTGGCCACATACTACAACCTTGTGTTATAATGGCGGACAACGGACAGACATGCATATTGTTGCCAGTGTTGCAGTTCATTAAATGTCCGTTTATCACACAATCGTTGCAGACGTCATATATTGTGTTAACATGGGAGATGGAGGGTGAAAGACTGACAAAGAGAGTGTATGTGAGTGAGGTGGAGGGGGAAAGAGGGAGGGGGAGGCCGAGGATGAGATGGAGGGATGGGGTGGAGAGGTATATGAGAGAGGGGGGTGTGAGTTGGGAGCAGGGGAGTGAAATGGCGGGGGACAGGGCGACTTGGAGGCGATTTGTTTGTGGCCACCCCAAACGGGACTGAGGCGTCTGGCAATAGATAGATAGAGATGGATCTAGTTTGGCCAGTTGCATTACTGGACCCCTACACAAACAAGCCTGGACCACGCAATTTTCCTAGCAACACCAACCACAGGAATGCCTCTGTAACAGTGAATACTGGTCCGATACTATCCTTGCAATTTCATGACAGACAATGGACACAATATATCAATCGCAGGACAAAAGAAAGTAGTATGTAACATATAATGATGTGTCCTGTGTATCAGGCATTGTGGTGGTGGTGATTGTAGATGGAAGAGAAACGTCATAATAGTATTGTTGTGTAGGGCCGCCAAACGAGATTCATAATGACCTCACGTTCCACAATAGTGTTTGATATTACGAATATCTGTGATGCCGTGTCCCATGACGCTGAACATTAAAAACGATATTCCCAAGGCAGTGAGAAACAGAATAATTGGAGGTAACGGGGGACTTGAGGAGAGGTTGGTCAGTGGGAGTGGGTATTAGGAGGGGAAGGAAATGTTGCAGCAATAGAGAGGGTGGGAGGACTTGACCACCAGTTTTGGTGGAAAGGTGTGTGTGGAAGTGGGCTGTTGGGGAGTAGGAGTGAGTGAGGAGGTGGGTTGGTGGGAGTAGGGTTATCACGATATATATGTGATGTTTGGTGTTGGTATGTGAATATTACTCCCTCTGGATGAACATATTGTGAGTGTAGACACACGATTAAACAGTATAATGCGTTTGGAGCTAAGGAGGGCCTGAATGTGTTATACTTGTATGAAAACTAATGATGAATGTTTTTAAGATAATATAATAAACGATGATCAGTGCTGGTGGATGTTCTCACAACTAGCCAGACTAATGAAATAACACCTCGAAGAAAGCAACATCATTTGTGGACTGAACACCCGTAACACCGTTATTTTAATTGCCATTCATTATGCAAATACAGTATATATCTCATTACCTCCACGTGATCCATCGGTAAGATGACCGCACAACATTTTCACACAAGCCAATAGCTGTCCAACACTCAAAGCTGCTATAATCCTATGCAACAGGATATCTACTTATACCATGGTTTGAGAATATAATTATTGTTCTTTGTCACAATAAAACAGACTGGATGGTGCACAACATGGCATGACCGTTGTGTCACGTGCATAATCACGAATCATTTATGGCAACCCTGGTTCAGTCACAAGAATGTTACAGCAGTTGAGTCGCACACTCACTAGACAGGTGAACCACGTTTCGAGACACCGGACATCACACTTTCTAACCATTACGTTCAGCTACAGTTGTTCACCACATTGTATGGCGAACATTAAGACTCCAACATTCATCCAATACACGTTATTGAATACGGAGTTACATATCACCCCAGAGCTTCTTGTATAGTCACATCCTTCATCTTTCTAAACGAAACACGACAACGTTTCGATACATGCACCCCCATCACGTGTCCCTCCCTCCCCTCCGTTCCACGGTCCACCTCGCCTGACAGTCAGCTCCTGTCAGAGAAACAATGGGAGCCAGTGGCATTACTATTTGTTTTTCTCTCCACCTTCCATTATACATACATGGCAAACACTTGTATTTGCAGATAGAGTATGACTTGACAGAACATTGTTTCTGTGCGTAGTAGATACTGTAGCGGAGGGGTAGCTCTGCCGGGCCCGCCTATTCACTTACTATTACTACGATGTAAACCAACACAGTGGTGCCATATTTCACCAAACACACCACTCACTGTACTCGTTAGAAGTGGAGGTAACTGTACAGTACAACTTAGGTTACTGATGAATAAAAGGAAGAGAGTTGGTGATAGAACAGAGCCATGAGGAACACCACTACTGATAATTGTAGGTGAACGGTGGCCGTCTACAACAGCAGCTATAGAACGATCAGAAAGGAAGCTAGAGATGAAAGCACAGATAGAAGGACAGGAACCCTAAGATGGCAATTTGAAATTTAATGGTTAACGCCAGAGTCGATCCAAGGCCTTTGAGATGTCAAGTGCAATGGCAAAGCTTTCGTCAGAGTCCCGAAAGGCAGATGACCAGGAGTCTGAAAGGCAGGTGAGAAGATCGCCCGTTGAGCGTCCCTCCTCCATCTCCCTAGGGACCTGCTTATCGACTGACCTATTTTATTGGGCCGTGGATGCTGTAATATGAGCAGAGTTGCCGGGTAGTGTGGTATAAGGGCTGAGAGGGATTTTGGTACAGAGGGAACAATGTGGAAAAGGGAAAAGGAATTACTTTTACTGATGTAAGGTACAGTATATTAACAAAGATTATAAATTATTTGGACTTTATTATGGAACAGTAGAGGATCACTGCAAGCTCGAGATACATGTGCCGACCATTCTGTGTTCATCTATGGTAACGAATCAGGATGAAATTTCGCGACAATATTCACGTTACAGTCCTTCCCTTTCCTCACACATCCAAACAAGTTACATACACACCATTCATATAAACTCACCTGAACTTGTCCACCCTGGTATTTTCACTTGCTTTGCTTTCACCCTAAGCATTAAGAGTAGCTGTGTGGGTAATACTTGTAGCTTCATAGGAATGCGATGGATATGGCCTTCTTTGCGATGAGGTGAGTGACACAGGTATGAGCTATGTATATTGTCAGAAAAAAATAAAATAAATTTGGCTTGGAGTTCTTCTACTATTAACACCAAAGTTAAACTAAGTAATAGGAATCGCTTTAAATGAGTGGTTATAACTTACACTAACTCACCTATTCGTTAGCCTCATATCATAGCTAGTTCCCCTCAATATGGCCAAATCTCTAAAGATACTTAGATAGATCGTGTCGGAATGACAGATGACGACGGGCTACCGGTCTTGGTTAGGTTTGCAAGAGTCTAAACAAGCGTCCTGGTGCAATTATTTACAACGTGCAGCTCGAACGAACTTAAGGGACTAACTGAGCAATGGCATATCTCCTCTCCCTCATACGATTCAGAGGTGCCAGTCATTATTTAATTACAATTACTTAAATACAATGAAATACAATGAATTACCTCACGAAATTTACAAGGAAGGTCTAACTCAACGATTCAATCTCATTTTCAAATAAGTATAAGATCAATTTTTCATTTTATGTACGTTAAGATACAATACATTCGCCCATTTTACACGTTACCACAACACTCAGGTACAGTCAGGTACAGTGGAAACTTCCTATGTATTCATACACATACTTTCAGTGCAGTTGTCCATAAAGGTTAAGTTCAGCTGCATTTAATTTGTTAAAAATAAGGATTATTAACCAGAAACTAAAGCAAATTCCTGGATAAATAAACTGCTTGAATTGGCAATAAACATTATCTAGAATTTTGTTCAGCTTTCAACAGAGACAACTATTTTAATCTTGCACATTTTACTGCTAACCACAAGATACCTTACTCTGGGGGAAAATAATTTCGGCAGTTTTGGGGCCGGATGAAGAATGCTAAGCTGTATCATGTAATGTGATTCATAGCCAAAAGATCTCATCACAAAGTATCGAAAACTTTGCTCTGCGGCCCTTCTAGGTTGCGCATCTTGACCCAAATGTTCTCCACCATTCACAGACTCAGGGATAGCCGTTACCTCAAGGGGGACCAGTTTATCAACAGTTTTTATATTCATATGTCCCCTACATTTAATTTTAACAAGTTTCAGCATTCCCTCCGAATCTGGATGTGTGGAAACGACTTTAGCTAATGGCCACTGAGATCTTGGTTGGTCTGTTTTTACTAAGACCACATCTCCTGATGTTTATGATCGACTTGTTACTGGCAGCTTGAGCCTCATAAAACCTTTCTCTTGGGTTCAAAAGATAATCTTCGCCCCAGTGTCTAATTCAGATGTTCAATACTTTTTCGGAGTTGATATCCCTCACATAGACGTTGCCCTAGTTCATTATTCTCTATGGTGGGATCATCTGCTTCCTCCTGGTTATCAATACAATGCAACGGATGGAGCTTTCTGCTATACAACATATGAGCTGGTGTCAAGGCCTCAACTGATACACTAGTATCATCAAGATAGGTTAATGGTCTATCATTAATTCTAGCCTCAATTTTAGTTATTACTGTTCTCAGCACTTATCTAGTGATCTTTGTTCTGTGTAAGGTTTTCCAAAGTCAGTTCTTCACAGTGCTAATCATTCGTTCTGTGAATCCATTTTTTGCCATTGGGCTCAAGGAGCTGTGAACTGCCACATACAATTTCGGATTTCAAGCGTCGACTTAACCTTTGGGTCATTCATTATTCTTAAAATCAGAGATGTTCCAACGAAATTGGTTCCGTTGTTGCTTAATAATTTACTAGGAGAAGACCATCTAGCGGCAAATCTTCCGAATACGTTCAGGAATGTCACTGAACTTGAATTTCTTGCCATTTCTAGATGGACTGCCATTGTGTAGTAAACAAACATAGACACCTTATGGGGAGTTCCCTCACCTGTAACAGTTATAGCCCCAGTGTAATCAACTCCACTTACTTTGAAAGGCCGCCTTACATTTACCCTAACCTTTGGTAAAGCAGGTGGTCCTGGACAATCATATGGTCGTTGTTCATACATCCTACATAAAATGCAACTCTTGAGATATTTCTTCACAACCTGTCTACCCCCAGGAATCCAATACCTTTCTCGGATTCGAGCCAAAGTCTTAGGCACACCTCCATGAAGAGTTAACTCATGGGCTTCCTTATTTGTACAAAATAATCATTCATGGGTAACAATATAAGACGTCTGGTTTGGAAAGGCAAATCAGCCTTTTTTATTCTGTCACGGCATCTAATTAGACCCTTTCCGTCAAGAATAATCCTAAATCTCCTATCAGCTTATTATTGCTGCTAGTGCCATGGCATAAAAGGTTAAGAATCTCTCCGTGATATTTTCTTTGAAGTTTTTTCATCCAATATTCCATGGAATCAAACTCCCCAAACCCCACTTTCATGTCTTAAAATTTTACAGCTAATTTTGTAGTGTTAAGGAGTTGTCTTGTTGATGAAAATCTACTAATGTCTGTCACATCTACCTCAGGTACTACAGGATCCAGGTTTATACCTCTAACCTCAGCAATATTATACTATTTCTTGCTCAGACCATTATTTAGTAAATTTCCATTTAGGACCCTTAAACCACAAGCCATCTCTGATCAATCCCTTTACTGTTGAGCCTCTCGAGAACAGATTGGCTGGGTTTTGTTTGGAGGATACATGCATAAATTTAAATTTTGAAGTCAGTTCTTTTATGGTCTCCACTCTATTGGAGGCGATAGAAATTTCACTTTCTTCCTCTCCTATCCAGTTAAGACAAATCTCACTGTCAGTCCATATATAATTATCGTCAAACTGGGTGTCAAGCATAGTGGTTAAATACCTGGCCAATTTAGCTTCTACTTCTATGGAAGCCACTTCCATTTGAGGTACGGTTTTTCCCCTGGTGCAGCTCTGGTTTTTAACATAATTTTACTACACTCTCTTGTTGCACAATAAGCTACAGCTCCATATCCCTTTTGAGAAGCATCAGAGAATATATGCAAATGTGTCTGCTCGTTACTGTTTATCTGCCTTGGAATTAATTTTCTTGATGATTATAATTTCTTTCTAAGCTGTCCCCATAGTTCAGCATATGTCTCACCTAATTCTGTGTCCCAGTCCAGATTTTTCACCAAGCCTCTTGCACTAAACATTTGCCCTTAACAACTATAGAACTGACCAATCCTAACGGGTCAAATAACATGGAGACTTGACTTAACAAGGACCTCTTGGTGAGTGTTACATCAATGAACGTAACTGGTTTTAGACTTATTTCATGAGCCCTTTTATTCCAGTTAAGACTAAACACATTTTGAGTTTTGGGAATGTCAATATTAGGATGATCCTATTCTATTCTATTCCTAAAAAGCGGTGAATTGTATTCCTGCTCTGTAACGGCAAATTTGCCTTTCCAGATTCAGAATTGGCTACTTCGTAAGCCTTCAGTGCACCCCCCCTCTGTATCAGCAACACCTTGTAAGTTATCTATATAGAAAACCTGCCCTATTTGGCATTTTCGAAATGATGCTTCAAAGTGTTGCACAGTACGAAAGGACTAGCACAGGAGCCAAAGAGCACGATCGAAAAACAGTAAATTTTCAAAGGACTATCCTCAAGTTGATGGTCTTGAGGACATATGAATTTTGTAAATTTCCTATCCTCTTCTCTCAATCCTTTTCTGAGACAAGCCTTAATAATGTCTGCTGTATAATCCTACGGTTTCTCTCTAAATCTTGGTAACATTCTCCAACTTCTATGCTAGTGTTTGTCCACAGTACAGGCAGCCGTTCAAGCTAGCTAATCTTTTGGACGCTTTACTACTACAATTAAAAACTATCCTTATGGGAGTTGTTATTAAACCCTTGCTTACAGCATGATGTAGTAAATAATGTCCATCTTTATTACTGACAGGGAATACTACCACTTCTACAAATTTATTCATCAATCTATCCTATATAATATTATCATATATTGTTAAATGTTCTGGGTTGTCTCTCAACTTTCTTCGAAGAAGAAAGCAGCCTTTGCTGCCTGGCAATTTGTTGGTAACTCCGAATGGTTTAGCTTCCGTGATAATCCAACCCAGTAATGTCCCTCTTTAAATTCCAGTCAGATCATACATATCCATAATTATTTTCTATTCAGGGATTGGTTCTTCAGGATGTATTCCCACAGTATCCAAATCCCACAAGTTGTGTACAGGTTCAACTGTCTCATCCAATAAGTCATTTATTGGAGTATGTTGTAATTCTGCACCTATTCTAGCTACCGTCAATGACTGTGTTGGGGTAAGAAAGACAGAGTCTACCAACTTGGCCTCTCCTCTGGCTTGTTTTGGAAAAGGCAGTTGGCCTAAGGATACCTCCTGGACTCTTGAACAACTGTACTTTATTCTGCTTGAAAGTCCTATGTACGAACCTTCCACAGTAATCTTAACCAATAATCATTTTTATGGAACCACAGTATCTGATTTAACATTCTGTTTAGCCAACCTCATCCCTGAGCTCTGTAGATGATCAGAGGTTTCCGTCAGTCCTTTGATAAATATATTTGTTTCTATTATATCCAGTACAGCTGCTGTTATACGGCATTTATACCTCCCAAACTGTCTTAGAGATCTAACTAAAAGGATAGTACTTCCTTAGTAGTTAAAAACTCTGTAATGGCTAGCTTTACTTTGTTTGTAAAGGGTAACTTTAATTTCTCTACAATATCAGCAGAAATGAAGGTCTTTTGTGCTCCAGTTTCAATATGAGTACCTGGTGATACACTACTACTTTCTATCATTACCTTCACATCTCCAACTGGAACTGCAGCTGGCATTGTTCCTGGAGGATTTCATTCGCAAAAGTCATATTGACACTTCTGGGTTTTGGAACCTCATACTTGACCATCCTTGGACACAAAGCACTACCATGATTATCTCTTTTGCACTTGAAACAAAGATTTAATATACCTTTACGGTCTGCAGATGCGTGTCCTGAATTCATACAACACCCCAGTTCATTCAGCCTCACTATTCTAGAGGCATAATCAGGATAACTCTGCCAAAATACTGTGGAATGTTGTTCACTACAAAACACACAATTTATCCTGTCGTTTACCATGGAAGTTTTTACCTCATTATCATCCACTTGTCCATTCTTTGTCATTGGCAATTTCTTCTCAGATTTTAAGGAGCTAATAAAAGTGCCAACCTCTTCTTTATTTACAGGCTTAACTGGCTGTGACTTAGGTTTCACAGCCAGTTGGTTAGTGGTTCTTTTCCTCAATTCATCCTTCTTTTTATTTTCAGCAGGCTTCGCTGTTCCTTGCAAATGTTTACAAAGTTGCATAATGCCCTCCTCAATCTCCTCGCAGGAGAAATGATCTTTCTGGTTCCTACCATACAATACATCCTTGGTTCTACGTAACAACTTTAATAAAGCACTCAGTCTGCTAATTCTACATCTTCGGATGTACCTAGAGCCTTTAAATTACAACTCTCTGTAATCCGAAAGTTTTTGAAAGGAATCAAAATCATGTTTAGGAATGGGTATTTCAATTAGAGTCTATAGTAACTGGGGAAATGACCTGTTCCATATCTTCATAAGTCTGTCTAAGGATAGTCAAAGACACCTCATAGTTATTTTCTTCATCAGGTAATTCACTTATCAGCTTGTAAGGTGTGCCCTCGACCTGTCCTACCAGATGGGATAATAGATGTCTTGCCGATTCTGGGTAAACATGGCCAGTGCATTCTGCCATGTACTTAAAAACTTACGGTATATGTATCTTTTAATTTAATTTATCATGTGCACTGAACAAGACGTGATAACTTTAATTCTTTGCGGCTGGAGGGAAGCAGCCGCCATGTTGGCGATGACGTCACATTCATACTGCAGACGACGCTCCAATCCATCACACAATACTTTACCAGTAACAGAGATAAAAATTGTACCTACATGGCCACTGTAGATGAAAACTACCCCCTTCAGGTATGTTGTGAATGAATACTATTCATGGTGTAATGGATGGTACCTGTTAGGTAAGTTAATTGTGGTGAAATCGACCAGAAGTAGCTTACAGCTACACCATTCCCAAGCGGTGCTCACACCTCATGAGGTGGAAAGTGTTAAATGCATTCCGTACAGTACTAGTTGTATGAGTTTATAATGGTATTATGCTCATGAATATTTAATATTTGACCTCTTCATTGTTGGTTTTCCGAAAAAAACAGTTTCAGTGACTCTGAACTTGATTGTAAAGTACTGTACACCCACCCAAAAAAAATATCGTTACCTCTGGGTGCGATGAACTTTGAAATTATTTGTAAAAGTGAAACTGTGTTCATCTGGTACTGGTAGTAGTTCAGAACCCTTGGTCCTTATGTCATATTGTGTTAGGACTCCATATTATAATTACAAATCATAATAGATAGATAGATAAATAGATAGAGAGAGACAGATAGAAGCAGGAAGTCAGATGATGAGAAGGTACTGTGTCTGCAAGAATCGAGCAATGCCAAACATGCTTACACACTCTTAACTCAAGGAATGCTTTATAGCCACACGACAGCGCCTAGTGACCATACACTCACATACACGCATACTCACACACAGGCTTCTAGAACTTTCCAACCACAGGGAACACACGTGATACGACTCCTGTTTCACCAGAATTTAGGAAAGAGAGCTCAGAAGGAAGCTAGCCATAGAACAGGCAGGTCGTAGGGAGAAGGGCTTAGCAACATGGGAGAGAGAGAGAGAGAGAGAGAGAGCGAGACAGGGAGATAGCTCCCAGGACTCTACTTTATACTTTGCTCTGTGTGAGAGATTTGTTAACATTATCAAGACAAATAAAAATAGTTCCATACTATTCTTTATCTCTCCTGTCACTACATGACAAATGGGAAAGAAGATTATCTACTTACAAAGCTACTCAAGTATAACACCCGCTCATCCACAAGTTCAATATATAAATAATCTACAAAACTTCTCTACAAGTAACTACAAAGTCTTTTTATGACATTTGGTAGCAGCGAAAAGAACGCACCTCGTCTTCGAATCAACAGTGAATTTCTACAAAAGCAGGCGACACTCTACAAGATTAACTTCAGTTCTACAGTGAACGAACTACAACCATCTACAATCAACTACAAGTAACAACTCTACGAGTCGTCTGTATAATCTTCTACACGCACCTACAAGTAGCGGCAGTCTTCATCCTACAACGAGTAAATCACAAGAATAAAGGACCACGAATACCTCGAGGAAGAAAAAAACAAACAAACAAACGAAGAGTGAGATACGAATCACAGCTCATAACCACCAGACCTCACCCTCCTCTCTCTGCTACCGTCCCCCATCCTCCACCGCTGATGCAGGAGTGAAGAGGTCAAGACAACGAAGCAAATACCAAGTCCATATTCACAACTCATCTTACTCACTCGTCTTCACTCAAGTTACTCATCGCTACTCATTCACTCATCACAGCTACCAGTGTGGGAAGTCGACGTCATCATGCGTGCTTGCTGAAAAGACACCACGTCAGTCAACTCACCACCTGCACCATCACTAGCACCATTCCCACCACGGTAAAAATTAGTGAGTTACATAGTTACTTCATTTATACAATACACAGTGATAGACAATAAGCTTCTGCACAAACATATAAAACCTGCTATATAGTTACAACTTAAATACATATACCTACTTCAATTATCTTCATAATTCAGTCATTAAATACTTGCACCAACAATAAATATTCTACACTGTATATATTCATTCATTTATTATAACATTTATTTACTACCAACGAGTGTTACCATTTATACCTACATAAAATACGTGTTTCACACATACAGCTATACATTATTATATCTACAAAGTGATAAAGAAAATATACCATCACAGTTACTCAGTGAGCGATTAAAAGAACTGTATTAAACATTTATTAATTAAAGCTACCTAGTGGAAACAGACAAATTAAGTTACAAGGAAAAAAAAAATGGCCAACACAAATGACGTTAGCAAGAATGAACATCTTCAACACAATCGTGAAGACAATGATTTCCACACAGTGCTGACACACATATTACCCACGATAGGTACATGTGAACAACAAGTCAGTGTATATAGTTAATACTGTATATAGTATATATATATTTTTTTTTATATAAAACAACAAAATATGGGACTATATAATATCATTTTCAGTAATACCTGTGCAATATAAACTAAACGTTAAAAAAGTATCCCAAGGAAATTAGCCAGTAATTATGCAACCATGAACAACATAGAAAAAGCGTACACAAGCGAAGAAAAACAAACTATAGAAAATCAATACATTCAAAAAAAAAAAAAAAGAAAGAAAGAAAGAAAGAAAAAGTAAGAAAGAAAAAAGAGGGAAATAGAGTAAGATCAAATAACAAACAAATGAAAATAAGTGTAAGTGTTACTACATGTGCCAAAATACCACATAAACTACACACAAAAAAGCAAATTGTTGTCTCCACAAGCAAGTGGCATGACACATCATCACTATCATCGACCGCAGCATGACTGGATTCATATGTCAGGACTGCAATTACTACAATTATGTAACTACAAACGATATGTAACAATTATGTAACTCCATATTATAATTATGTAACGATAAACGATTGCATTATGTTACACTTGCTACAATTATGTAACTACAAACGATATGTAACAATTATGTAACGACAAACGATTGCATTATGTTACACTTGCTACAGTTATGTAACTACAAACAATATGTACCATTTATGTAACAGTTGCATTAACAAGATGTAACTTTTATGTAACTTTAACGACAATTATGTAACTACAAACAATATGTAACAATTATGTAACAGTTGCATTAACAAGATGTAACTTTTATGTAACTTTAACTACAATTATAAGGCCAAGACACTTATGTAACAGTTGCATTAACAAAATGTAACTACAATTATAAGGCCAAAACAATTATGCATTACCACAATATTATGTAACAATTCATAAAATATTACAATTATGTATTACCACAATATTACTACAATATTATGTAGTCATACCATTATACCACAATTCTTTATTACCAGAATCATCTTACAAGTTAGGTGAAATATTAGACATTACTAAAGGGATAACTCAAAATGTAATGTGTAACCTAGCAGTATTACCATTGCACAATTATATGCATATGTCTGTTATACATACACATCTCACAAAATGTATACAACTTGTTTAAAATGTAATATTACTGGATAATTGCTATTTACTATGAATATTATATGTATACAATATTCATACAATTATGTTACTTTTACAATATTATGTATTTCACTTAATTAGCTTATAAGTTCATTATAATGTGTATATAATATGTATTAATATATTATAACTATTAACTGTCGATGGTACGCCATTTTCGCGTGACCGAGCATATGTTAGGACTCCATATTATAATTACAAATCATAATAGATAGATAAATAGATAGATAGATAGAGAGACAGATAGAAGCAGGAAGTCGGATGATGAGAAGGTACTGTGTCTGCAAGAATCGAGCAATGCTAAACATGCTTACACACTCTTAACTCAAGGAATGCTTTATAGGCACACGACAGCGCCTAGTGACCATACACACACATACACACATACTCACAGGCTTCTAGAACTTTCCAACCACAGGGAACACACGTGATACGACTCCTGTTTCACCAGAATTTAGGAAAGAAAGCTCAGAAGGAAGCTAGCCATAGAACAGGCAGGTCGTAGGGAGAAGGGCTTAGCAACATGGGAGAGAGAGAGAGAGAGAGCGAGACAGGGAGATAGCTCCCGGGACTCTACTTTATACTTCGTTCTGTGTGAGAGATTTGTTAACATTATCAAGACAAATAAAAATAGTTCCATACTATTCTTTATCTCTCCTGTCACTACATGACAAATGGGAAAGAAGATTATCTACTTACAAAGCTACTCAAGTATAACAACCGCTCATCCACAAGTTCAATATATAAATAATCTACAAAACTTCTCTACAAGTAACTACAAAGTCTTTTTATGACAATTGTATCACACCACAAGGGTAACGAATATACTTTTGTGGGTGTACCTTCAGGGGAGTGTGACGAAATACCGAATCGGCGGTCATTTACCGAATCAACACCGAATTGACACTTTTTAATTGGCAAGTGTTATAGATTTTATCACCACAGAGGTTCATACTCATCTAATTATCCAAAATCCGGTCAAATTTTTGTATTTAATTTTAATTAAAAAAAAAAAAAACGGATTCACAGCGAAAACGTGCTGAAATTAGCGGAAGTGTTTCTCCTTTAGCTCAACAGCTTGCCTTGGCAGACTTCTGCTTTGTATAAATATTAATTTAACATACAAATGCATTTATTTGCACTTTAAATCAGTATCTGTGCAAAATAGAAGTCTGCCAAGGCGTGTTGGCGATCTAAAGTAGAAATACCCTCTAACCTTTGCAAGTTTCCGCTCTGACTCCTAATATTCTATTGATACTTAAATTAAGCATAGTTTTTTGACCGAATTTCAGATAATTAGGTGTGTATGAACCTATATGGTGAAGAATATAATATTTTCACAAGAGTAAAGACTGCATTCCAGCACTGGGAACTTCCGACGAGCAGCTAGACACCGCTGCTTTCGTTTACTGTTATTGGCTGGTATACAGAGGAATAATTTCCCTACTGTGCTTTTGTCAGTGCACCTACACATTAGAACGAAACATTAGCAATTATTCCTCTTGTCACTGGACATTCTTAGAGGTCAGAAATAAGCACAATGTATCCTGGCTAAACGTAAACAAGACAGACTATGCTGCCTCAGTGTGAGTAGTGACGTCAAAACCAATCAGACGCTGTTTCAGAGTCACGTGATTTTTTTGGCTACTTTATTATTTTTTCATTTTTCTGTACATTTTTTTTTGGAAATAATGGTTGACATAGTTATTTTCTGCATATTTTTTACCCATACAAGTATCTAACTTCAAAAAAATTTTGACCGGAAACTCGTCTATTTACTTGCATTGGAGAGGTCTCTTTCATGGACTAAGTATTTAAAATTATCCCTAAAAGATTTCCAATTTTGCACCCCATCATACTCTGGAAGGGTAATTTCTGGTAGTGTGGCTTCACTGTGTAGGTCCATAACTCTAGTTTCTGCAGCAGTATTAGCAAATTATTTTTCAAGCAACTTTACGACTGTTATCTGTTCCTCTAAGTTACTCTCATATTTTGTTGTCTCTGATTCCAACTGATCTTTATTATCTTCCTTCACAATAGCGGCTTCTAGATTAATATAGGTTTCTTCATACTTAGACCATCTGTCCTTTAATATATTCAAAAGGCTACTTAATTTCACCTTTGACAGACATATTTCCTCTAATACTTCCTAACAATGGTTTATGCCTCTTGTTACCCATCTAGCCTTATCATTTGTTAACTGACTACTTTAACAAGGAAAGAGACAATTTGGTTGATTATCTTATTTACACATTAAATTACAATATTTGCATTTAAATTTTGATGATTGTGGGGAAGGTTTTATTTTAAACCACTCCCCCTGCGTTGTTAAACAGCTTAGGTTATACCTTTGACCACACAATCAGAACCCCTAAATAAACAATAAATTTATCTGAGCCCAACAGCCGTTAATCACATCAAACTTTGACGATTGTAGGGAAGGGCTTTACTTTTAAACTTATTCCCTGGATTGTTGAAACCGTTCGGGTTATAGATTGTCCCCACAATTATATTTCTGAAAAAACAACTAAATTGCCCTGAGCTCAGAAATGATAGTATGATTTCTGTCTCATGAATCTAACATGACATACAGACGCTCATCATTCAAAACGGAGCCAGTTTTTCTTCCCAGAGCTTGGCACACACACATTTTCGTGTCTGACGTTCCAATGGGCGGAGTCGAACCAACGAAGTCAGCCTTGAATTCGCTTAAATCCTCAGCACACACCTGTCTCCCTCACTCAGGGCACCAAAATGTCAGAAAAAAAATATATATAATAAAATAAATTTGGCTTGGAGTTATTCTACTGTTAACACCAAAGTTAAACTATGTAATAGGAGTCTCTTTAAATGAGTGGGTATAATTACCCTCATTCACCTATTCGTTAGCCTCATATCATAGCTAGTTCCCCTCAATATGGCCATATCTCTAAGGATACTTAGATAGATCGTGTCGGAATGACAGATGACGACGGGCTACCGGTCTTGGTTAGGTTTGCAAGAGTCTAAACAAGCGTCCTGGTGCAATTATTTACAAAGTGCAGCTCGAACGAACTTAAGGGACTAACTGAGCAATGGCATATCTCCTCTCCCTCATACGATTCAGAGGTGCCAGTCATTATTTAATTACAGTTACTTAAATACAATTAAATACAATGAATTACCTCACGAAATTTACAAGGAAGGTCTGACTTAACAGATCAATCTTATTTTCAAATAAGAATATAAATTTTTCATTTTATGTACGTTAAGATACAATACATTCTCCCATTTTACACGTTACCACAACACTCAGGTACAGTCAGGTACAGTGGAAACTTCCTATGTATTCATACACATACTTACAATGCAGTTGTCCATAAAAGTTAAGTGCAGTAGCATTTAATTTGTTAAAAATAAGGATTATTAACCAGAAACTAAAGCAAATTGCTGGGTAAATAAACTGCTTGAATTAGTAATAAACATTACCTAGAATTTTGTTCAGCTTTCAACAGAGACAACTATTTTAATCTTGCACATTTTACTGCTAACCACAGGATACCTTACTCTGGGGGAAAATAGTTTCCACATGCGTGTTCAGGTCTAGTTAGTGCAGTGACGTCGTATAAATCTTATGTGAAAATGCATCAGACAACTGAGCACCGTCTACCTTAACTCTTACACACGAAAATAAGGAATATGAAAAACGACATATTATATCCTCACATAATTCAGGTGACTTGGCTTTCATTACGCCGAGGTGTAATGATATATATATATATATATATATATATATATATATATATATATATATATATATATATATATTTGCCAGTATATTTGCCAGAAATTCTACCACAGGAAGTCAGCCAGAACGTCCCAGTACTAGAACTTGATTCTCCCGAAATTGTTCTACTTAAAATACTGACACGATACATAAAATCCATCCTAGACAAATTACCAACCAACAAAGCTCCAGGCTCAGGTGGAATTTCTCCAATTGTTTTGAAAATGTGATCCCCAGAACTTGCGTCTGTTCTAGCTAAATAATTCAGACTTTGCATACGTACTTCTTCATTCCCTAATTCATAGAAGGAAGCTAATATCCACCCAATTCCAAAAAAAAGGAAGTTCCTCTGACCCGTCTGGTTACAGACCAATAGCGATCACATCTTCTCTTGGTAAAGTATTTGAAACGTTAATTAATATGCACATAGTTAAACATCTTGAATCCAACAACTTAATTTGTGATAGACAATATGGTTTTTGCCATGAAAGATCCAAGATTGACATACTTAATCTCCTGACTCATACCATCCATCAATCAATTGACCAACAAGGAGAAACTCATGCAGTAGCCATTGATATTTCTAAAGCTTTCGACAGAGTATGGCACCATTCCCTGCTGTCCAAACTCCCCTGCTATGGACTAACGTCTTTTGTTCCTCTGCTTTCCTCATATCTCAACAACAGACATATAATGTAAAAATAGATAATGTATATTCCAATTTCCACTCAAAAAACGCTGGCTTGCCATAGGGATCAACTCTGGCGACAACCCTGTTCCTGGTTCATATTAATGATCTCTTAACTGTCACCCATAATCCTATCCATTCATAGGCAGATAACTCAACACATCACAGTTCTTTCACACTCAAACATCCATTTACTAAGTCTAACATCTCTAACTCTCAACTCAGTACAGCCATCTCCATAAATCAAGACTTATCTACGATCAATGAATGGGGACAAAACAACCTTGTCTCATTTAATGCTAGTAAAACCAAAGATGTATAATATACCAATAGACAGATATTGCCAGATTCATATAATGCCTTCAGTGCTACCATTTCCATCTCCAAAAGTATTGAAATTCTCGGTGTCTCACTTAACAATACCCTCAGCTGGACCTCTCACGTCAGATCACTTGTCAAAACCGCCTCAAAGAAACTTGGATTATTGTAAATTTCCTATCCTCTTCTCTCAATCCTTTTCTGAGACAAGCCTTAATAATGTCTGCTGTATAATCCTACGGTTTCTCTCTAAATCTTGGTAACATTCTCCAACTTCTATGCTAGTGTTTGTCCACAGTACAGGCAGCCGTTCAAGCTAGCTAATCTTTTGGACGCTTTACTACTACAATTAAAAACTATCCTTATGGGAGTTGTTATTAAACCCTTGCTTACAGCATGATGTAGTAAATAATGTCCATCTTTATTACTGACAGGGAATACTACCACTTCTACAAATTTATTCATCAATCTATCCTATATAATATTATCATATATTGTTAAATGTTCTGGGTTGTCTCTCAACTTTCTTCGAAGAAGAAAGCAGCCTTTGCTGCCTGGCAATTTGTTGGTAACTCCGAATGGTTTAGCTTCCGTGATAATCCAACCCAGTAATGTCCCTCTTTAAATTCCAGTCAGATCATACATATCCATAATTATTTTCTATTCAGGGATTGGTTCTTCAGGATGTATTCCCACAGTATCCAAATCCCACAAGTTGTGTACAGGTTCAACTGTCTCATCCAATAAGTCATTTATTGGAGTATGTTGTAATTCTGCACCTATTCTAGCTACCGTCAATGACTGTGTTGGGGTAAGAAAGACAGAGTCTACCAACTTGGCCTCTCCTCTGGCTTGTTTTGGAAAAGGCAGTTGGCCTAAGGATACCTCCTGGACTCTTGAACAACTGTACTTTATTCTGCTTGAAAGTCCTATGTACGAACCTTCCACAGTAATCTTAACCAATAATCATTTTTATGGAACCACAGTATCTGATTTAACATTCTGTTTAGCCAACCTCATCCCTGAGCTCTGTAGATGATCAGAGGTTTCCGTCAGTCCTTTGATAAATATATTTGTTTCTATTATATCCAGTACAGCTGCTGTTATACGGCATTTATACCTCCCAAACTGTCTTAGAGATCTAACTAAAAGGATAGTACTTCCTTAGTAGTTAAAAACTCTGTAATGGCTAGCTTTACTTTGTTTGTAAAGGGTAACTTTAATTTCTCTACAATATCAGCAGAAATGAAGGTCTTTTGTGCTCCAGTTTCAATATGAGTACCTGGTGATACACTACTACTTTCTATCATTACCTTCACATCTCCAACTGGAACTGCAGCTGGCATTGTTCCTGGAGGATTTCATTCGCAAAAGTCATATTGACACTTCTGGGTTTTGGAACCTCATACTTGACCATCCTTGGACACAAAGCACTACCATGATTATCTCTTTTGCACTTGAAACAAAGATTTAATATACCTTTACGGTCTGCAGATGCGTGTCCTGAATTCATACAACACCCCAGTTCATTCAGCCTCACTATTCTAGAGGCATAATCAGGATAACTCTGCCAAAATACTGTGGAATGTTGTTCACTACAAAACACACAATTTATCCTGTCGTTTACCATGGAAGTTTTTACCTCATTATCATCCACTTGTCCATTCTTTGTCATTGGCAATTTCTTCTCAGATTTTAAGGAGCTAATAAAAGTGCCAACCTCTTCTTTATTTACAGGCTTAACTGGCTGTGACTTAGGTTTCACAGCCAGTTGGTTAGTGGTTCTTTTCCTCAATTCATCCTTCTTTTATTTTCAGCAGGCTTCGCTGTTCCTTGCAAATGTTTACAAAGTTGCATAATGCCCTCCTCAATCTCCTCGCAGGAGAAATGATCTTTCTGGTTCCTACCATACAATACATCCTTGGTTCTACGTAACAACTTTAATAAAGCACTCAGTCTGCTAATTCTACATCTTCGGATGTACCTAGAGCCTTTAAATTACAACTCTCTGTAATCCGAAAGTTTTTGAAAGGAATCAAAATCATGTTTAGGAATGGGTATTTCAATTAGAGTCTATAGTAACTGGGGAAATGACCTGTTCCATATCTTCATAAGTCTGTCTAAGGATAGTCAAAGACACCTCATAGTTATTTTCTTCATCAGGTAATTCACTTATCAGCTTGTAAGGTGTGCCCTCGACCTGTCCTACCAGATGGGATAATAGATGTCTTGCCGATTCTGGGTAAACATGGCCAGTGCATTCTGCCATGTACTTAAAAACTTACGGTATATGTATCTTTTAATTTAATTTATCATGTGCACTGAACAAGACGTGATAACTTTAATTCTTTGCGGCTGGAGGGAAGCAGCCGCCATGTTGGCGATGACGTCACATTCATACTGCAGACGACGCTCCAATCCATCACACAATACTTTACCAGTAACAGAGATAAAAATTGTACCTACATGGCCACTGTAGATGAAAACTACCCCCTTCAGGTATGTTGTGAATGAATACTATTCATGGTGTAATGGATGGTACCTGTTAGGTAAGTTAATTGTGGTGAAATCGACCAGAAGTAGCTTACAGCTACACCATTCCCAAGCGGTGCTCACACCTCATGAGGTGGAAAGTGTTAAATGCATTCCGTACAGTACTAGTTGTATGAGTTTATAATGGTATTATGCTCATGAATATTTAATATTTGACCTCTTCATTGTTGGTTTTCCGAAAAAAACAGTTTCAGTGACTCTGAACTTGATTGTAAAGTACTGTACACCCACCCAAAAAAATATCGTTACCTCAGGGTGCAATGAACTTTGAAATTATTTGTAAAAGTGAAACTGTGTTCATCTGGTACTGGTAGTAGTTCAGAACCCTTGGTCCTTATGTCATATTGTGTTAGGACTCCATATTATAATTACAAATCATAATAGATAGATAGATAAATAGATAGAGAGAGACAGATAGAAGCAGGAAGTCGGATGATGAGAAGGTACTGTGTCTGCAAGAATCGAGCAATGCCAAACATGCTTACACACTCTTAACTCAAGGAATGCTTTATAGCCACACGACAGCGCCTAGTGACCATACACTCACATACACACATACTCACACACAGGCTTCTAGAACTTTCCAGACACAGGGAACACACGTGATACGACTCCTGTTTCACCAGAATTTAGGAAAGAGAGCTCAGAAGGAAGCTAGCCATAGAACAGGCAGGTCGTAGGGAGAAGGGCTTAGCAACTTGAGAGAGAGAGAGAGAGAGCGAGACAGGGAGATAGCTCCCAGAACTCTACTTTATACTTTGCTCTGTGTGAGAGATTTGTTAACATTATCAAGACAAATAAAAATAGTTCCATACTATTCTTTATCTCTCCTGTCACTACATGACAAATGGGAAAGAAGATTATCTACTTACAAAGCTACTCAAGTATAACACCCGCTCATCCACAAGTTCAATATATAAATAATCTACAAAACTTCTCTACAAGTAACTACAAAGTCTTTTTATGACATTTGGTAGCAGCGAAAAGAACGCACCTCGTCTTCGAAT
This sequence comes from Coenobita brevimanus, assembly GCF_032717465.1. Taxonomy (NCBI): domain Eukaryota; kingdom Metazoa; phylum Arthropoda; class Malacostraca; order Decapoda; family Coenobitidae; genus Coenobita; species Coenobita brevimanus. The sequence goes on from NC_136978.1 coordinate 24,576,331, forward strand.
CAACAGTGAATTTCTACAAAAGCAGGCGACACTCTACAAGATTAACTTCAGTTCTATAGTGAACGAACTACAACCATCTACAATCAACTACAAGTAACAACTCTACGAGTCGTCTGTATAATCTTCTACACGCACCTACAAGTAGCGGCAGTCTTCATCCTACAACGAGTAAATCACAAGAATAAAGGACCACGAATACCTCGAGGAAGAAAAAAACAAACAAACAAACGAAGAGTGAGATACGAATCACAGCTCATAACCACCAGACCTCACCCTCCTCTCTCTGCTACCGTCCCCCATCCTCCACCGCTGATGCAGGAGTGAAGAGGTCAAGACAACGAAGCAAATACCAAGTCCATATTCACAACTCATCTTACTCACTCGTCTTCACTCAAGTTACTCATCGCTACTCATTCACTCATCACAGCTACCAGTGTGGGAAGTCGACGTCATCATGCGTGCTTGCTGAAAAGACACCACGTCAGTCAACTCACCACCTGCACCATCACTAGCACCATTCCCACCACGGTAAAAATTAGTGAGTTACATAGTTACTTCATTTATACAATACACAGTGATAGACAATAAGCTTCTGCACAAACATATAAAACCTGCTATATAGTTACAACTTAAATACATATACCTACTTCAATTATCTTCATAATTCAGTCATTAAATACTTGCACCAACAATAAATATTCTACACTGTATATATTCATTCATTTATTATAACATTTATTTACTACCAACGAGTGTTACCATTTATACCTACATAAAATACGTGTTTCACACATACAGCTATACATTATTATATCTACAAAGTGATAAAGAAAATATACCATCACAGTTACTCAGTGAGCGATTAAAAGAACTGTATTAAACATTTATTAATTAAAGCTACCTAGTGGAAACAGACAAATTAAGTTACAAGGAAAAAAATGGCCAACACAAATGACGTTAGCAAGAATGAACATCTTCAACACAATCGTGAAGACAATGATTTCCACACAGTGCTGACACACATATTACCCACGATAGGTACATGTGAACAACAAGTCAGTGTATATAGTTAATACTGTATATAGTATATATATATTTTTTTTTATATAAAACAACAAAATATGGGACTATATAATATCATTTTCAGTAATACCTGTGCAATATAAACTAAACGTTAAAAAAGTATCCCAAGGAAATTAGCCAGTAATTATGCAACCATGAACAACATAGAAAAAGCGTACACAAGCGAAGAAAAACAAACTATAGAAAATCAATACATTCAAAAAAAAAAAAAAGAAAGAAAGAAAGAAAGAAAAAGTAAGAAAGAAAAAAGAGGGAAATAGAGTAAGATCAAATAACAAACAAATGAAAATAAGTGTAAGTGTTACTACATGTGCCAAAATACCACATAAACTACACACAAAAAAGCAAATTGTTGTCTCCACAAGCAAGTGGCATGACACATCATCACTATCATCGACCGCAGCATGACTGGATTCATATGTCAGGACTGCAATTACTACAATTATGTAACTACAAACGATATGTAACAATTATGTAACTCCATATTATAATTATGTAACGATAAACGATTGCATTATGTTACACTTGCTACAATTATGTAACTACAAACGATATGTAACAATTATGTAACGACAAACGATTGCATTATGTTACACTTGCTACAGTTATGTAACTACAAACAATATGTACCATTTATGTAACAGTTGCATTAACAAGATGTAACTTTTATGTAACTTTAACGACAATTATGTAACTACAAACAATATGTAACAATTATGTAACAGTTGCATTAACAAGATGTAACTTTTATGTAACTTTAACTACAATTATAAGGCCAAGACACTTATGTAACAGTTGCATTAACAAAATGTAACTACAATTATAAGGCCAAAACAATTATGCATTACCACAATATTATGTAACAATTCATAAAATATTACAATTATGTATTACCACAATATTACTACAATATTATGTAGTCATACCATTATACCACAATTCTTTATTACCAGAATCATCTTACAAGTTAGGTGAAATATTAGACATTACTAAAGGGATAACTCAAAATGTAATGTGTAACCTAGCAGTATTACCATTGCACAATTATATGCATATGTCTGTTATACATACACATCTCACAAAATGTATACAACTTGTTTAAAATGTAATATTACTGGATAATTGCTATTTACTATGAATATTATATGTATACAATATTCATACAATTATGTTACTTTTACAATATTATGTATTTCACTTAATTAGCTTATAAGTTCATTATAATGTGTATATAATATGTATTAATATATTATAACTATTAACTGTCGATGGTACGCCATTTTCGCGTGACCGAGCATATGTTAGGACTCCATATTATAATTACAAATCATAATAGATAGATAAATAGATAGATAGATAGAGAGACAGATAGAAGCAGGAAGTCGGATGATGAGAAGGTACTGTGTCTGCAAGAATCGAGCAATGCTAAACATGCTTACACACTCTTAACTCAAGGAATGCTTTATAGGCACACGACAGCGCCTAGTGACCATACACACACATACACACATACTCACAGGCTTCTAGAACTTTCCAACCACAGGGAACACACGTGATACGACTCCTGTTTCACCAGAATTTAGGAAAGAAAGCTCAGAAGGAAGCTAGCCATAGAACAGGCAGGTCGTAGGGAGAAGGGCTTAGCAACATGGGAGAGAGAGAGAGAGAGAGCGAGACAGGGAGATAGCTCCCGGGACTCTACTTTATACTTCGTTCTGTGTGAGAGATTTGTTAACATTATCAAGACAAATAAAAATAGTTCCATACTATTCTTTATCTCTCCTGTCACTACATGACAAATGGGAAAGAAGATTATCTACTTACAAAGCTACTCAAGTATAACAACCGCTCATCCACAAGTTCAATATATAAATAATCTACAAAACTTCTCTACAAGTAACTACAAAGTCTTTTTATGACAATTGTATCACACCACAAGGGTAACGAATATACTTTTGTGGGTGTACCTTCAGGGGAGTGTGACGAAATACCGAATCGGCGGTCATTTACCGAATCAACACCGAATTGACACTTTTTAATTGGCAAGTGTTATAGATTTTATCACCACAGAGGTTCATACTCATCTAATTATCCAAAATCCGGTCAAATTTTTGTATTTAATTTTACTTAAAAAAAAAAAAAAAAAAAAACGGATTCACAGCGAAAACGTGCTGAAATTAGCGGAAGTGTTTCTCCTTTAGCTCAACAGCTTGCCTTGGCAGACTTCTGCTTTGTATAAATATTAATTTAACATACAAATGCATTTATTTGCACTTTAAATCAGTATCTGTGCAAAATAGAAGTCTGCCAAGGCGTGTTGGCGATCTAAAGTAGAAATACCCTCTAACCTTTGCAAGTTTCCGCTCTGACTCCTAATATTCTATTGATTCTTAAATTAAGCATAGTTTTTTGACCGAATTTCAGATAATTAGGTGTGTATGAACATATATGGTGAAGAATATAATATTTTCACAAGAGTAAAGACTGCATTCCAGCACTGGGAACTTCCGACGAGCAGCTAGACACCGCTGCTTTCGTTTACTGTTATTGGCTGGTATACAGAGGAATAATTTCCCTACTGTGCTTTTGTCAGTGCACCTACACATTAGAACGAAACATTAGCAATTATTCCTATTGTCACTGGACATTCTTAGAGGTCAGAAATAAGCACATGTATCCTGGCTAAACGTAAACAAGACAGACTATGCTGCCTCAGTGTGAGTAGTGACGTCACAACCAATCAGACGCTGTTTCAGAGTCACGTGATTTTTTGGCTACTTTATTTTTTCATTTTTCTGTACATCTTTTTTTGGAAATAATGGTTGACATAGTTATTTTCTGCATATTTTTTACCCATACAAGTATCTAACTTCAAAAAAATTTTGACCGGAAACTCGTCTATTTACTTGCATTGGAGAGGTCTCTTTCATGGACTAAGTATTTAAAATTATCCCTAAAAGATTTCCAATTTTGCACCCCATCATACTCTGGAAGAGTAATTTCTGGTAGTGTGGCTTCACTGTGTAGGTCCATAACTCTAGTTTCTGCAGCGGTATTAGCAAATTATTTTTCAAGCAACTTTACGACTGTTATCTATTCCTCTAAGTTACTCTCATATTTTGTTGTCTCTGATTCCAACTGATCTTTATTATCTTCCTTCACAATAGCGGCTTCTAGATTAATATAGGTTTCTTCATACTTAGTCCATCTGTCCTTTAATATATTCAAAAGGCTACTTAATTTCACCTTTGATAGACGTATTTCCTCTAATACTTCCTAACAATGGTTTATGCCTCTTGTTACCCATCTAGCCTTATCATTTGTTAACTGACTACTTTAACAAGGAAAGAGACAATTTGGTTGATTATCTTATTTACACATTAAATTACAATATTTGCATTTAAATTTTGATGATTGTGGGGAAGGTTTTATTTTAAACCACTCCCCCTGCGTTGTTAAACAGCTTAGGTTATACCTTTGACCACACAATCAGAACCCCTAAATAAACAATAAATTTATCTGAGCCCAACAGCCGTTAATCACATCAAACTTTGACGATTGTAGGGAAGGGCTTTACTTTTAAACTTATTCCCTGGATTGTTGAAACCGTTCGGGTTATAGATTGTCCCCACAATTATATTTCTGAAAAAACAACTAAATTGCCCTGAGCTCAGAAATGATAGTATGATTTCTGTCTCATGAATCTAACATGACATACAGACGCTCATCATTCAAAACGGAGCCAGTTTTTCTTCCCGGAGCTTGGCACACACGCATTTTCGTGTCTGACTTTCCAATGGGCGGAGTCGAACCAACGAAGTCAGCCTTGAATTCGCTTAAATCCTCAGCACACACCTGTCTTCCTCACTCAGGGCACCAAAATGTCAGAAAAAATATATATATAATAAAATAAATTTGGCTTGGAGTTATTCTACTATTAACACCAAAGTTAAACTATGTAATAGGAGTCTCTTTAAATGAGTGGGTATAACTTACCCTCATTCACCTATTCGTTAGCCTCATATCATAGCTAGTTCCCCTCAATATGGCCAAATCTCTAAGGATACTTAGATAGATCGTGTCGGAATGACAGATGACGACGGGCTACCGGTCTTGGTTAGGTTTGCAAGAGTCTAAACAAGCGTCCTGGTGCAATTATTTACAAAGTGCAGCTCGAACGAACTTAAGGGACTAACTGAGCAATGGCATATCTCCTCTCCCTCATACGATTCAGAGGTGCCAGTCATTATTTAATTACAGTTACTTAAATACAATTAAATACAATGAATTACCTCACGAAATTTACAAGGAAGGTCTGACTTAACAGATCAATCTTATTTTCAAATAAGAATATAAATTTTTCATTTTATGTACGTTAAGATACAATACATTCTCCCATTTTACACGTTACCACAACACTCAGGTACAGTGGAAACTTCCTATGTATTCATACACATACTTACAATGCAGTTGTCCATAAAGGTTAAGTGCAGTAGCATTTAATTTGTTAAAAATAAGGATTATTAACAAGAAACTAAAGCAAATTGCTGGGTAAATAAACTGCTTGAATTAGTAATAAACATTACCTAGAATTTTGTTCAGCTTTCAACAGAGACAACTATTTTAATCTTGCACATTTTACTGCTAACCACAAGATACCTTACTCTGGGGGAAAATAGTTTCCACATGCGTGTTCAGTTCTAGTTAGTGCAGTGACGTCGTATAAATCTTATGTGAAAATGCATCAGACAACTGAGCACCGTCTACCTTAACGCTTACACACGAAAATAAGGAATATGAAAAACGACATATTATATCTTCACATAATTCAGGTGACTTGGCTTTCATTACGCCGAGGTGTAATGATATATATATATATATATATATATATATATATATATATATATATATATATATATATATATATATCTTTGCCAGTATATTTGCCAGAAATTCTACCACAGGAAGTCAGCCAGAACGTTCCAGTACTAGAACTTGATTCTCCCGAAATTGTTCTACTTAAAATACTGACACGATACATAAAATCCATCCTAGACAAATTACCAACCAACAAAGCTCCAGGCCCAGGTGGAATTTCTCCAATTGTTTTGAAAATGTGATCCCCAGAACTTGCGTCTGTTCTAGCTAAATAATTCAGACTTTGCATACGTACTTCTTCATTCCCTAATTCATAGAAGGAAGCTAATATCCACCCAATTCCAAAAAAAAGGAAGTTCCTCTGACCCGTCTGGTTACAGACCAATAGCTATCACATCTTCTCTTGGTAAAGTATTTGAAACGTTAATTAATATGCACATAGTTAAACATCTTGAATCCAACAACTTAATTTGTGATAGACAATATGGTTTTTGCCATGAAAGATCCAAGATTGACATACTTAATCTCCTGACTCATACCATCCATCAATCAATTGACCAACAAGGAGAAACTCATGCAGTAGCCCTTGATATTTCTAAAGCTTTCGACAGAGTATGGCACCGTTCCCTGCTGTCCAAACTCCCCTGCTATGGACTAACGTCTTTTGTTCCTCTGCTTTCCTCATATCTCAACAACAGACATATAAGGTAAAAATAGATAATGTATATTCCAATTTCCACTCAAAAAACGCTGGCTTGCCATAGGGATCAACTCTGGCGACAACCCTGTTCCTGGTTCATATTAATGATCTCTTAGCTGTCACCCATAATCCTATCCATTCATAGGCAGATAACTCAACACATCACAGTTCTTTCACACTCAAACATCCATTTACTAAGTCTAACATCTCTAACTCTCAACTCAGTACAGCCATCTCCATAAATCAAGACTTATCTACGATCAATGAATGGGGACAAAACAACCTTGCCTCATTTAATGCTAGTAAAAGCAAAGATGTATAATATACCAATAGACAGATATTGCCAGATTCATATAATGCCTTCAGTGCTACCATTTCCATCTCCAAAAGTATTGAAATTCTCGGTGTCTCACTTAACAATACCCTCAGCTGGACCTCTCACGTCAGATCACTTGTCAAAACCGCCTCAAAGAAGCTTGGATTATTGTACAGAGCCTGTAACTTCTTCACTGACGATGTTGTTGTTGTTGTTGATTTTCTCCTCATTAGAGGAGACCGGGCCTTGCTGTAGCCCGGTTGGTGGTGGCTGGCTTGAGTGAGGTAAGGGGGAAGACATGGCCTGGGGAATGCCCAGCACACACGCCCTGTCTCCTTGCTGAGTTTGCGGTGTGTGTTCACTGACGAGCAGTTAGCTATAATTTATAAGAGTCAGTGCAATCTCAGCTTGAATATTGCGCACCCTTATGGAATGGTTGTGGAGAGGTTGCACTAAAACCACTGGACAAAATTCAAAACAAAGCTATTATAATTAAACTACCTCCCCTACAAGTAAGAGGGAATGTTGCTTCCCTTGCGTTATTTTACAGATATATTCATGGCAAATGCTCAGACGAAGTTGCGTCCATTGTGCCACCTCTTGATATACGGGCATCTGGTAACGCTCATGACTGGAATGTCACACAGCCATATTGCAGAATTTCTGCCTATCAGAATTCTTTTATTCCCCGAACTGCACCTCTCTGGAAGTCGCTTCTCCGGAGTTATTTCCTCCCAAACTTCAACCTATAGCTGTTCAGGTCCAACTGTTATAGATTTTTTTTTATGAATGGAGGACGCCAGTTATCTGGTGTATGGATATTTTTGTTAATCATTTATTTTTGCTTCCTCTTTTCTGTGTCATATATATATATATATATATATATATATATATATATATATATATATATATATATATATATATATATATATCAGCCATTTCAAGTCCACTGCTGAACAAAGGCCTCCCCCAGACCTTCTCCAAGAATTCCTTGACTGAGCCAGTCTCTGCCACGTTTTCCCTGCAAATTCATCTATCTCATATCCACACCTCCTGCCTGGCCTTTTTCTGCTACGCTTGCAGTCTCTTGGTGTCAAGTAAGTCAGCCTCTTCCTCCATTGGTTATCCGTTATTCTTGCTACATCGCTTTTTTTACACGAGGAAGAAGGAACCAAAGGCTGAGCCCGCATGAACGTTCCTTCCAAGAAGAAAAAACAAAAACAATACAAAGGAAAGCCAAATTCAAAATCCATTCATTTCGAGATGCCTGGACACACTGCGTTTGAAAGACTGGAGATCATAGGAAGTAGGAAATACAGACAGAGGGAGACAGTTCCAGAGTTGGCCTGTCGCATAAATGAAAGCCTGGGAGTAACGGTCAACTCTTGCATTAGAGAGTTGGACAGATAAGGGATGAGTGTTTGTTGCTAGACCACCTCCATTTCTATTCTGTAATAACTTCTGTAATGTCTTTGACTGTAGTCTGCTCTCTCACCCAAGTTTATCCTTTCTCGTCTCCTAAAGATATTCCCAACATCGTCCTTTCCATTGCTCTCTGCGAACGGATTAGTTTATTTGCCATCGATTTCGTTAGTTTCTAGGTCTCACAACCGTAAGTATGGAATTGTACATTCGTTATATACTTTTCGCTTCATACATATTGGCAAGCTACTTTTCACAATATTTCTGTGTTTACCAAGAACTTTCCGTCCAGTTGTATTGCGCCTCTTTATTTCGCTATCAAGGTCTTTCGTTAGTTTTAGTACTTGGACCAGGTAACTATACTCCTCTACTTCTTCAAGAATTTCTTCGATTATTCCGATGACGCTCTTTGGTGTATGTGGATTAAACATTACTTTAGTCTTACTTCAATTCATTTTTAGCCCTATTTTGAGACTTTCTCTGTTCAGGTAATTTAACATTTCTTGCAATGCCTCTGCTGTTTCTGCGATTAGGACAATGTCTTCTGCAAATCTTAAATGGTTTAGCTTTTCTCCATCTATGTTTACTCCTTTATTCTCCCAGTCTAGCTTTCTGAAAGTACTTTCTGGGCATGCTGTAAATAATTTTGGTGAAATTGTACCGTATCGTATCTCCCTGACGCACGCCATTCTCAATCGTAAATTTTTCCGAGTCTTTATGTACATTAAATGTAGCAGTTCCCTCTTTATATATGTTTTCGAGCAGTTTTACAATGTTCTCATTCACTCTTCGTTCTCGCAATGAATGTATAATTGCTATATTCTCCACTAAGTCAAAAGCTTTTTCGTAATCAACAAAACCTAAGCACAGTGGTTTATTATATTCTGTAGTTTTCTCAATTAGCTGATTCATTGCGTGTAGATGATCAGTAGTCAAATACCAGCTTCGGAATCCTGCCTGTTCACGAAGTTGGTTTTCTTCATAATTTGTTAGTCTGTTCGTAAGGACTTTAGTGATGAGTTTGTAAATGACTGATAAGTTAATAGGTCGATTGTTGGTAAGAACTTACTGAGTCGCCTTTTTTGTAAAGTGAAATAACTACCGCATTACACCATGCTTGGGGAATTTTCTTTTTTATGCATTAAGTGGGCGAACCTGTTTTCTACTTCTATTCCTGCATCCAGCAGTAAATCAGCTGCTATTCCATCATCTCCCGGAGCCATCCCTATTTCATATTTTTAAGAGAAATATTTACTTCGTCTGCTGTTACCTCAGGTATTTCATTTGTGGCAACTGAAAAGTTAGCTATTGGTACTACTGTATTTGATGAATACAGTTTTGTAAAATTCTTCAACTCACTTCATCATCTTATCTCTGCATTTAAGGACTTCACCGGTTTTGTCTTTCAGTGATATAATTTGTTGCTTTCCTAATGCCATTTTACTTCGGACCTGTTTCAGACTCTTTCCTTTTTTGATGGTTTCTTTGATCTGATCCATGTGTCTCTTTCTTTTTTCTTCTCTTTGTTTCTTGTTGATAAGCTTATTTAATTCCGCTCATTCTATTTCATCTTTCTTAGTTATTACTTTCATTTCTTTTCTTTTTTTCATGAGCTCGAGTGCCTTTTCTGAATACTTCTTGGCTTTGGTTGTATTAGGTTTCCCTATTACCTCCGCTGATTCTCGTAGCACTTTTGTTAGCCTATCTTTCAACTCATCAATGTCACATTCAGCGTTACTTAGAGCCTGAAATCTGTTCGTTATTTCCAACTGAAAGGCTGCTTTGCTTTCGTTTACTTTTACTGAGCATATCTTATTATCTTTGACCATCTTCTTTCTTTCACTTCTGAAATTGAATCTTGCTGTGCAACCCACCATTCTACGGTCACTTCTAATATTTACTTTGTTGATAACTGTGACATTTGTGATTGTGTTATAATCTGCTCTAATGAAGTCGATTTCATTCTTTGTTTCTCCATTTGGACTTCTCCAGGTCCATTTTCTCCCACTTATTTTGTGAAAGAATGTGTTCTTTATTCTCATGTTATACATTTCAGCAAACATTTCTCCTCTTTCTATTTTTTTCTCCAACTCCAAATTTTCCCAAACATGTTTCTCCATTTTTTGATTTGCCAACTTTTGCATTGAAGTCTCCCATAAGTATAGTATATGTGGTCTTTTCTTCCTCCATAATTGGGAAGATGTCGTCACAATGTTTCTATTTCTTCATCTGAGCTCTGAGAAGTTGGTGCGTATACTTGTACAGTGGAACCCCGGAATTTGTATGCCTCTCTACTCGTACAACTCGGTTTTCGTACAGCTTTTTCGCACAAAAATAGCTTCAGTTATCGTACGGTGACCGTTATTCGCACTAAGAGATGCGGCGTCGTAGGTGCCACATGGTCGCTAGCCTGGCTTTGTCTTCTGCCAGCTATGCATCAGTCATACAGGCTCGATTAAACTTTGTGATGAATTACGTATTTTCGTTAGAAGATTGTACATAATCATGGGCCCCAAGATATTAGTGAGACAGCTGGAGCTAAAAGTAAAGCAGTGAAAGCAACAATTGAGCTGAAAAAAGGAACTCGTTGCAAAGTCTGAAAGTGGAACCCGTGTCTCCGAGATTGCCATTGTTACATAGCCTATGATTTCATCATCCTTTGTATAATTCTAACGTACGGTATGCTGCATGTTTGATCACGATTCGCCTCGTGGCTTCCATAGTGACCAGGCTTGCGTGTTCTACCTCACTCCCCCCTTCTCCCCCTTATAGTAGAGTAAGTCGTTCTTTCTGTTGTTCAGAGCAGGAGTGTCAACTCTTCGTCCTTTGTGCCCTCATTTTCGCGTCCTTATTGTAAGTTGAATCAAGCTCTGCTGGCCCCCTATATAATGAGCTCCGTCTCTGCATTAGTTGCCACTTAGATCTACTCCTCATTTTGTTCACATCTCTGTCCTCCCCTGTATAGTGTATTATTATTGTGAGTGCTCAGGAAGTCTCCAGCCATCTAGCTGCTGTATAATTTGAGTATAAGTGTTATTACCATTTTTCTTGTACTGTATAGCCTGAGGCGTTGATTCGCAGGCCTGGTAAGATTTTTGTGATTCATGTAAAGTTTTTGATGTCAGCCAGTGTGAGTAGTGTTTTGTTGTTGTTGTTGTTGATTCTCTCCTCATTAGAGGAGACCGGGCCTTGCTGTAGCCCGGTTGGTGGTGGTTGTCTTGAGTGAGGTAAGGGGGAAGACAGGGCCTGGGGAATGCCCAGCACACACGCCCTGTCTCCTGGCTGAGTTTGCGGTGTGTGTGAAGTGTTTTGTTGTTGTTGATGATTCTCTCCTCAATTCGAGGAGACCGGGCCTTGCTGTAGCCCGGTTGCTGGTGGTTGTCTTGAGTAAAGGTAAGGGGGAAGACAGGGCCTGGGGAATGCCCAGCACACACGCCCTGTCTCCTGGCTGAGTTGCGGTGTGTGTCGAGCGTTTTGTATCTGTGATAATATTATACCTTACTTTAACTGAGCATTATCCGGTTTTCTCATTTATCAGGGCTGACTTAGATAAATTTGTTCTTGCTAAATTCGTGTTAATAGAGGCTATTGCAGTTAACCATATATGTAACCTATTTTGCCATTACATTATCGTTATGAGTCCTGAATGTTTAGTTGTTAGTTTGAGCATTAAACTTTTACTTGTAATTTTACCTAAGTCTTTTGTTTTGAACCTGGAACGTTGCGGGACAGTAGTGATTTTAGTATTCTCACTTGAAGTGTTCATTATCTCTCTCTGTTCCGTAGCACCATTCAATATAGTATGGCGAAATCTACCGTTTCATCAATACTAAAGAACGGATTAATGTAAATTACATTGTTTCTTATGGGAAAAAAAAAAATGATTCGGTTTTCGAACAATTCGCAACTCGTACAGCCTCCAGGAACGAATTGTGTAAGGATTCCGGGGTTCTACTGTATTACTTTTAAGTTTTTTTTTTTTTTTTTTGCACAGTCTAATTACAATCCATGCTGTTCTGTCAGATACACTGCTGAATTTGACAACGTTGTCTGCAAAATTTCTGTTAATTAGAAATCCTAAAGCAGTAACTCTTTCATTTTGCCTTCCTATATAGAAAAATAAGTGGTTGCTGTCTTCGATCTGAATTGCTTTTTCTTCTTTTCTGTGGACCTCACTCAAACCTCCAATATCCCAACTGACGTTTTCAATTCAGTCATTAAATTATCAAGTTTGTAATCTTCTGCAAGGCTTCTTACACTGTATGTAAAGATCTTCATGGATATCAGTTTGTTTAATATCCCAGTCTCTGATCTGCTTAATATCCCAGTCTCTAATCTGCCGACACAGTGGATACTCACTTTCGGTGGCACACTACCCGTATGCACAGGAGGCAAGGCGATTGGACCTTTATAAAATGATAATCCAACAGGAATGCCCGTCCAGTCATTTGCAATAGAACTCATGTTTGGTTAAGAGGATTATGGGAAATTATATATATATATATATATATATATATATATATATACTGGCCACCATTCTGTACTGATGGAAAAATAGCCACGAAAACCCACTTACAAATAATAATGAGTGACCAGTACATTGAAATTAAAGAAGTTTAAGGAATATATGGAATATCTAAGGAAGTGTTAGTAGTATACATTTTAAAACAGAATAATAAATGGACCTAAAATAAAGGGATGTCCAACTATGACTTGAAGAAGCGTATATGATATACTTGGTAGTGATGACCCTTCAGTTTCTCTGGGAAGGAAAATAAGGTAATGTAGGAGGTTGACGAAACACCCTTACTGTAGGCCTGGATCCATTATTTATCTACAGCTTCTCCATTCACGCCAGGTGACAACAGGGAGGTTGGACTTGTTCCAGGTCTGGGCAAAACTTGTAAACTGCTTAAAAATCAGACAGTGGCCATGCTGGACCCCGTGTCAGAAGTAAAATACTCTGTCAGAACTTGGTTAAAGTCCATTCTCAGACTTACATTCAGACTTGTACCAAAACTTGTCCCAAGACTTACTTGCTCCAAGACTGCTTCCCCTGAAAGTGTTAGAACTTTCAAGTAGTTTCAAGCAAAGTAGTAAGATAAAAGTATTATACTTTAATGTGAAAAAGTTAAATTTTCCATAGGAATATTTCAAAGAATTAGATAATGCAGTTGTCCTTTGACCACCCTAACTCTAGGTCCTAGGATGATACTGCATAGGATAAGAATTCGTCACCTTATTTCATGATTATAAAATAGATTTTAATATCACGGTGGTGTACGTGACTGGCTGGCCTTACCCCAGGGCGCCAAAAGCTGACATCAGCTGTTTCTGCCTCCTCACATACACAGCTGCTCTGTACTCTTCTCATATCTCACAATTTCCAGGGCAGATCTCACTTTCAAAACATTACTAATATAGGCACAATACAATCAAAATACCTTTTAGGGGAATAAAAATCGGTGCACTAACTCATAATGGGGCTAGAAGAAGGAAACCTTCACCCAGGAGGCTGTGATCTTGTCCCTACTAAATCAAAACAGAAAAGAGCATGCATCTCGTTTTCCCCTCTGGGCTTTCTCCCACGATGCCAAATCTCCCCTTGGTGACCCTTATGATATAAAGAACTTTTAAACTGCCCATGATATTTTCTTTTAAAAGTGTGGATAAATATCACAAAATATACAGGAACTCACATGTAACACATTAGCCGGAAGTGTCATCGTTCAACTGAAAGAAAGAAATACTGAATCGATGTAGAGAATTCACAACATTATGGTAAAATGTTTAAAAACATGGGACATGACAGTTCAAGGTGCAGAAATATTATTGGCATTAATTTTCAACCAGTACACTTGACCATCCTCCCCAAAATTTATTTTTTTGGTTGTGCAATGACACTTTGGAATGTAATAATTGAAAATGTGAAGAGAATCATATTTGAGGTATTCAGACAAATACTTCACAAATGATCTTGGGCCAGAAGATACTTAATCAAAGGAGAATGTTGTCACAAAAAACATGGGTGCTCTTACAAAAAAAAAAAAAAAAAAAGGAGGGATAAAGTGCAACCAATGCACAAACAAAATCTTCCCTAAACTGGCTTTTTGTATAGGCTACCACAGTACACAGTGTCCCTTGGAGACACATCACAGGGATGTCATAGTCTGATTATCCCAGGGTGCCTATATCCTTTCCCAAGTAAAGTGCCAGACGAGGCAATTAGTGCACGCTCAGAAGACTGAACTGAGCCTCAGCTAGGAAAGCTTATACAATTTCAGTCACCTCTCAAACGTCCCACTAACATACTACCATTTATACAAAAGTTGCCCAGTGGAACTAGACAATTCCTATAATGGGGATTACTCAAAGTCTGTCAACGTCCCAAAGGGCCAGCGGGAAAAAGGCTGGCAGCCTGTAAGAGTAACCTGTCCCTCTATAGATTATCAATTAAGAAAACAGACTTATGAAAATCACAAGTAAATAAGCCATCACCCAAATACAATGCAAACTTGAGAACAATTCTCACTAAAAATCAAAGGTACATCATTACCTGTAAAATTACATGGCACCAAAACAAAATGTACCTTCACAGTGGCCTTAAGGTCCAAAGTATTCATTACAGCCAATGGTTCCTGAGAAAAATTAAGTACTTAAGTTAAATGAGTACAGAAATGAGTAGGCCTACATATAAAAATTTGGTGTAACTGTTACTATCACAGGTCAGCATACCTCATGCACGAATACCATTTTACACCTTAGAACAATGACCTTCCTTTACAAATACTTTCAATACAATCATGCATCCAAACTTGGGGCGTCATTTGGGGGGGGGAGGTAGCGAGGGGCGCTCGACTCCCCCCCAAGCTTTCTGAGGGGGGCTCCAAATCAACTACAGTTAATGAAAAAATATATAAGGTTAACACTGTGAAATTAAAAATAGTTTGTGTTAAGCCTCAGTACGTTTTGAGTGAAATATATCTTGTGTGTGTGTGTGTGTGTGTGTGTGTGTGTGTGTGTGTGTGTGTGTGTGTGTGTGTGTGTGTGTGTCAGTGTAATCATGTTCCTAGCCAGATGTTCAGTTAACTTCAGTATCGAGCTGCCTTTTCTATTGTATTCTGGCTATCATTAATAGCTTTTATTCATCTTAGGAAGTACGAACATTTAGGTAGGAGTCTTAAGAGTTCATATAGATCAGTGATTCCCAACGTGGGCGTTGCTTTACTGGTTGAAGAACTTGAATCTCTACACGCATCATTATCCTATATAGTGGAAATATATATATATCTATATATATATATATATATATATATATATATATATATATGGAGCCACAGTGGTAGAGTGTGCGTTTCGTACACGGGTGAGCCAGGGTTCGCACCCCGCCAGGGTCATAAACTTTGGGAGTGTTCACCCGGCCACGTACTGCATTGG
This sequence comes from Coenobita brevimanus, assembly GCF_032717465.1. Lineage (NCBI taxonomy): Eukaryota > Metazoa > Arthropoda > Malacostraca > Decapoda > Coenobitidae > Coenobita > Coenobita brevimanus. Next base: position 24,592,167 of record NC_136978.1, read on the forward strand.
CGGACATAAGGGGTGCTGTGGTTGAACCAGTGTCACTTACTATAAAGTATGCTTGTACCCAGTCAGCTTGCGCGGGCCGATTACACTTGGTTCACAGACTACACACACATCCAACGCCACTCCAACTCTACAATTACACTTACAAGCACTTCTCACCCTACATACAATCTCTACCAGACAGCCTAAGCCACTTGGTAGAGATACTTCGGCTGTATCGTCCCGACGTTGGTCGGGATAGGCCGGTCCTGCAGTGGATACTCAAACGGCTGATGATGATGATATATATCCCATTGGATCCCAGGGGTGCTGGGCGAGGCGTGGCACTGGGAGGGTACTAAGCGTACAGCCCTCCGCCTATCGGCTCATAGTTGCGAAGCTCATAGGTCCCTACCCGAGGGTTTCCTACTTTATAAAGACTTAAAGAATCCCAGCTCTAGCACATACTGTTGCACTGAACGAGGATCAAAAACTCCAGCGACTCAAGTAATTGATATATCTAAGTCCCCCTATGATAAACCGAGTCAACCAAACCTGCCAAGCTACATAAGCAATCAGAATAATAGGAAACTGAGAAGTCCCTATTTTGATTTATTTTCTTGGTTAGAACACTCAGTCTCACAAGATGCGTGTTACTGCTCTCCATGTAGGCACTTTGCTGAAGCATCTGTTCTTAAGGAGGAAGGATTAGGTAGGACACCGTTTATTGATCTTGGAACAAGGAAATGGAAAGATACCAGTACCCTTCTCAAACAACATCAGGTAAGTGAAAGACACATTAAATTTTTAATAGTAGCATCGCTTGTTCTAATGTCAAGGATTTTCAGTCAGGGTCCACTTAATCTGTAGCATCTTCTCCATCTTCAGCTAGGCTACAAGAAATTGGGGACAACAGGGAACATGTAAAGTTACTTTTAAAAGTCATTGCATTACTGGGAAGACAAGGCCTGTCTTTTCGTGGACATAATGAGGGTGGTGATACATTAAATGCAGGAAATTTTGTAGAAATTCTTCACCTAATTGCTGAATCAAATCCCTCACTAAAACAAAGGTTAGATCAACCAGAATGAGTTGACATCAGTTGTTGGAAGACATATCAAGGACACAATTTGTGCTGAAGCACAAGAAGCCAAGTACTTTTCAGATATGGTTGACGAAAGGAAAGACTTGTCAAAAAAGGAACAGATGGCTATTCTTGTGCGGTACTTTAGTGAGGGTATTGTGAAGGAACGTGTCATTGGAACCTATCACATGGAAAAGGTTGATGCTACAAGTTTAGCTGATTTTATATATAAGGAGATAGAACAATCTGGTTTATTTTGGTATAAGTGTGTGGCTCCGTGTTACGATGGTGCTAGTGTAATGAGTGGATGTTCTAGCGGGATTCAAGCAAGACTACGGAATAAAATTTCCCAAGCAGTATACATGCATTGCCATGCACACAGTCTGAATTTAGTACTGGGCGACTGCATAAAGAATACCAGTGGCCTCTCTTAATTTTTTTCAGTTATTAACACACTTTACTCATTTATTAAACAGTTACACAGGGAACCAGCTTTTCACAGAGGCACAGAATGCAGAAGATCTTCAGGTTTTGACACTAGAAAGACTTACTATAACTAGATGGTGTTACTATTATAGTTCAATATCAAAGGTGAAGCTTCGCTATGGAAGTTTGCTATCAGTGTTTCATACAGTTTCAGAGGGTTCTGATTCAGAAGCTGCGGCAGAAGAAAATGGACTGTACAAAAAGTTAGTCTTTCAGGTTCGTAATGGATCTACATATTACTGAACAAGTCCTTAGAGTTACCAATCGTTTGTCAGATCAGCTTCAAGCAAAGGAAGCCTTACTATCTGAAGCTTGCTCTCTCATACAGTCAACTGTTAAGGAACTGCAGGTCTTGAGAACGGACGAGGATTTCTCTGATATTTTTGACAAAGCTAAAGATTTTGCTTCAACATATGAGGCAGATACCAACTTGGGAAATTCAAATCAGTTGAACAGACTTAAGCCTAAGAGAATTCAGAAGGTATCATCAGGACTAATGAGCTTCTTAAATGATTCAGCTCTAGGGAGAAATGAGGTGAATACTTGTATTGCTCCAACGACTGCAATCAAAAGAACCTATTTTGATAGATGGATTGCTCCCAGAACTTGATATTCGCTTCACACAAAACATGCCCCTAACAGAAGCAAAGAATGCACTTGAATGCAGTTCCAGAGACCTTCTAGAATAATATAAGAAGCTTTCTATTATAGTACAGTCTTACAAAGATATAGACATAGATGACGTTCTTCTAGTTTCCCAAATATCTGTTGCAAAAAGACATTTTCTAAGTAACAGTGACAAGCCAAAGAATCTGTTGTAATTATATGAACTCAAACCATTAGTTTGTGCGTACAGTATTCAGAAATAGCGAAAATTATCAAATTCTTATCATCCTTCCAGTTAACTACTGCAGGCAATGAACGACTTTTTTCAGTACTTAGCTTAGTCAAGGCATATCTAAGAACCTTAATGTGAAATGATAGCTTAAGTGACTTGGTACTTACGGCCTCAGAAAAGGAACTTGTTAAAAATCTTAGCTTTAACATCCTGGTTGATAACTTTCCAAAGTAGAGATCACGGAGATATCCACTGTTGCAGCAGTGTATTCATTTTTCAATGCAGTAAATAAACGTAGTTTAATTTTAAATTTCCTCTAATGAATTCTTAAATTAAATACTCTTCTTAATTGAACCTCTTCAAAATTTAAAAACTATCATTTTATTTCTCCCACCTGTTAGAGTACACCTTACTTTTTCACATTACTTCATATGGTTCATGGTATTTTGGGGGCTAGTAAGCTAAAAACTTTCCATTTTTAATTCAGTTACAAGTTTATATCTTCTCATTCTCAAAATTTTATTAATTATCTTTTCATTAGGCTGTAAGAATGAAGTCAGTTTAAGCTTTCACCAATACAAATATTTTAAGTGCTGTTTGGTCTATTATCTAAGGTCATTAGCATATAATGCAGTGATGTGTACTTCACCATGCACTTTAAATTACATATTCAAGGTCACACAGAAATACTGCCAGTGCTAGAATATCCATTAGTGTGTCTTTCAGGAAGTAATTGATTTAACAAATAATTATATACAGTGTATATAATTGTTTACTGCTTCAGTTCTCTAAATACAGCTTTGCATGTGGCTTCAAAATGCTCGCTTGCCATCCCACCCATGTGGGGAGGTGGGAGTAGGGGGGCCTCCTAAATAGCCAATGCCCCCCCAAGGAAAACTGAAATGACGCCCCTGATATTCCAAAGCTTGTCCTAACTCTAAATTTCCTCAATCAGTCTTGATGGTGGTTTCCTCACTCTATGCAGGGATTCAACGGCACGGTCCCAACCCACGTCACTACACGTTTGCACATGTTCCTGTAGTTTAGAGAGCCATTCCTCAGTTCCATAGTATTTCTTTACCTTGTCGGCTGCTCGATAGATCACCACATCGTCAAACATGTTCAACAGTTTATGTGCCGATCCATCTCCAATAATTTCCAACACCCAGAATGGTCCAAGCCACTTTATGTTCAACTTTCGCCTTGTACCTAATAGAGGATTTTCATTCTTCACCCACACTAAATCATCCATTTCCACGATTTCATTTTTCCGGTTCCGGTTTGCTCTGTCAAGAGTCCTTTTAGATTCCTATTTTGAAGTTTCTTGGATTATCTCATGGGCTACTCTTAGTGCCTCTCTCCCTCATCTGAGTCTTCAGTCACTGGAAGAGTTGCACTAATTTGTCTTGGGCCTCTCCGAGAGAGAAATACAAAATGTGGTTTCTCTTTTTCAAAGTTGTGTGAACAGCATGGTTTAGAATTCTCTGACACTCACTAAGATATTTCGGCCACCTAAGCGGATAACCTTTACACAGATTACTTAGCACACCTTTCATTGTGCGATGTAGGCGCTCACACACGCTGTTGCCCTGTGGGTGATAGGGTGTAGTGTAGCCAAGTTTGATATGGAACTGTTTGCAAAGACGTTTGAACTGTTGAGAAGTAAACTCAGTTCCATTATCAAGCACTAACACTGTAGGACTTCCAAAGTCACACAAATACTCCCTTTAACTTTGAACACACTTCTTCAGTGGTTTTGGTCCTTAATGCATAAAATTTAACATATCTACTGTAATGATCTACATTGGTGAGAGCATAACGGTACCCGTTTGTTCCTTGACACATGTCTGTCAGGTCTATGCTAACACGCTCAAGAGGCTTAGTGACCGGAGGTAGTTCTTGCCACTTTGTTGCAAACCTTGGGTACCCTTATGGACCTGACACTTAATACATTCTTTCCCATATAACATGGCATCAATTCTAAGAGTTAGCCAATAGAAGAAGTCTCCAATTTGTCAACAGTCTTCTTAACTCCCAAACGACCAGACTATTCATGTGCGAACTTTAAGGCTGCTTTTATCAAACAGTCTGGCACAGCTACAACAAAATGAAGACTGTTGTCCTTCTCTGGTAAAGAGAGATAAAGCAGATCCTCATGTAATGCAAATTGATTTAAAGTGGCTATAGGATAACGTTTCTTGGGAACTGCTCCACCCTCTAAGTAGGTGATAAGATCATTCCACATGGACTCCTTTCTCTGTACTTCCTTAAACTCTTCCTTGGTCAAGCCAAGCCATGTCTCGGGCTGACTGTGAACTATAGGCCGAACTGGTCTACTAAGCTACTTTGCAACAACATTTAAGCGCCTTTTTTTTTTTTTTTTTTTTTTAAATCAAAGGTATAGTCTTTCATGTCAACTAACCACCTGTTCACTCTAGGGGACTTAGTTTTTCTACGGAAGACGGAAACTAGAGGCTGGTGGTCTGTCATTACTGTAAAGTATGTTCCCCACAAATAATGAAATTTCCTACATGCTAGCACAATGGCAAATGCCTCTTTGTCTGTGGTATTGTATCTAGTTTCAGCTGGTTTGAGTTGCTTAGAGAAATAAGCAATGGCACAAAGGCTACCATCATCTTGCTGTTGCATTAAGGCTGCACCAACATCTGTAGTACTTGCATCAGTATGCAAAACAAAAGATTTACTCAAAGCAGCCTTCACCAGTACAGGTGACTGAACTAAAGCTTGTTTCAGGTCTTCAAAAGCTCTCTGACACTCTGGACTCCATGAAAATATCTTATCCTTCTGCAACAACTATGTCAAGGGGTGTGCGATCCTTGCAAAATTATGAATATTTTTCCTGTAAAATCCACACATACTCAAAAATCATCTCACCTCCTTTACATTCTTTGGGGGTTTCACATGATGATCTGCCTCACCATTCTCTGGATCAAGGATACACCCATCCTCAGACAGTATGTGGCCTAGAAACTTCATGTGTCTTTGACCATTGATTGAAAATATTTAAAATCTGGCGGCGCAACTGCCAGGGTCATATGCCGCCGGACAACAAGCCAAAAGACACGGGAAATAAATAGTGCATATTCAAGATAAAGTTAATAACTATTACTAGAAATAAAACACTAAAAATAATATATAATAATATATAATAGTTAAAAGAAAATATCAATTATAAAAGTGGAAGGAGGCCCGCCTCCTGAAGAAAACTAAAAACATCAGTAAAATCGCTATGGGCTCCACCAAGCATCGAGGAGAGACAGTAGACCTCATCTGCCCCTCTATGGCTATGGAGGAAACTCTGACGCAGGCCCCCCAAACTCGGGCACTCGACCAGCAAGTGACGGACAGTAAGAGGAACAAGGCAATCATCACAGTATGGCTGAGTCTCACCACTCATTAGGAACCCATGTGTAAGCCGAGAGTGCCCAGTATGAAGCCTAGCAAGAGCCACCTCAAATCGCCAAGGCATGGAAGAGAGAACCCTTGGCACATCCACTCTCTGAAAGACCTCTTTCAGCTTATTATGAGCAACACTATCACAGCATCTCTGCCAATACATACGAATTCCGTGCCGCAAGTAAAGTGTTATATCAGAAGCAGGAAGCACATATTCCGTTGGGGGCTGTTGAGAAGCCGCAGCCTTGGTCAATGCATCCACCTTCTCATTGCCAACCACACCAACATGTGCGGGAACCCAGCAAAAATCAACTCTCTTCCCCCGACGAAGAATGAGGAACAGCCACTCCAAGATAGCTAAAACTATTAGATGGGAAGAGTTAAAAGATTCCAGGGCCATAAGCGCCCCTTGAAAATCGCAAAAAATAGTAAAATAATTGTCAGGGTGAGTAAACACCAACTTCAGAGCTAAAACGATAGCTGACAACTCCGCAGTAAAAACTGAGGCAACCAAAGGAAGACTACCTCCACGGCTAAAACTGGGAAATACCACTCCAAAACCAACACCAGATGTGGATTTAGAGCCATCAGTATATACAGGTACAGAACCACCATGACTAGAAGAATGTTCTAAAAATAACTGTAAATAGCACTGATGAGCGACAGAACCCTATGAGCCTGCAAAAGACCTACAGAAAGTTGCCTTGGGCAATATCCATCATGCAACCCTCGGGATCCGAACAGGACTGACAGGTACTGCTGACAGACCAAACTCTACCATAATATCCCGAACCCTATAGCCAAATGGACGAGGCATGCGAGGGTGTCTACAATAACACAGAAAACAAGACTGATTCGTCACACTCACAGACAAGTGAGTCTGGAAGGTGACGAATCCGGAGCCAGCACCGTGCTGCAACAGACTGACACAGTAGATCTAAGGGAGGCACACCAGCTTCCTCCAACAAGCTGGAAATTGGAGATGACCAAAAAGCCCCAGTTGCAAGGCGAAGTCCAGCATGATAGACAGCATCTAGAGTTTGCAGTATGGACTCTGTGGCAGAGGAGTATACCTTGCAACCATATGACAGCTTGGAGACTACAAAATCCTGAAACAAATGCAAGAGTGTCCTCCGATCAGCACCCCAAGAGGTATGGAACAGAACCCTCAGTAGATTGAGAGCCTTCATACATGCTGTTTTAAGATTTGCCAAGTGTGAAACCCATGTCAGGCGACAGTCAAATGTCAGGCCCAAGAATTTCGTCTCTGTCACACAACGAAGTCTCCTGCCACAAAGCTTGAGATCAAGGTCTGATTGTACCCCTCTCATCCTACAGAAGTGCATAGCCACAGTTTTAGAGAGGGAAAACCGAAAACCCTTGGAAGTGGCCCAGGCAGAAATCTTGTCCAAGGAAAGTTGCATACGCCGCTCAATAGTAGACATGCAGGAACCAGAAAACCATATAGCTATGTCATCCACGTAAAGGGATGAGGATACCCCAGCAGGCAAAGTGTTCGCGATACCATTGATGGCCACCGCAAACAGGGAAACACTTAAGACACTCCCCTGTGGGACACCTTCCTCCTGGCACAGTGGCACAGAGAGGGTAGAGCCCACACGAACCCAAAACACACGATCAGTCAAGAAGTCTCCAAGCAAAACAGGCAGGCGACCACGTGAACCAAAGGCATGAAGTTGTTGGAGGATGCCATGATGCCAGGCAATGTCATAAGCCTTCTCAAGGTCAAAGAACACAGCCACAAGATGTTGCTTAGAGGCAAAAGCTTCACAGATCGACGCCTCAAGCCTGATAAGATTGTCTGAAGTGCACTGTAACTTACGGAAACCACTCTGCGACATAGAGAGAAAGCAACTTTTCTCCAGAAACCACATAAGCCTGACATTGACCATCTTTTTGAACAGCTTGCACACACATGATGTTAAAATGATAGGGCGATAGTTGGTGACCTGGGAATGATCTTTACCAGGCTTGGGAATGGGGAGGACAATACCCAACTTCCAGTTCCTGGGAATAGAACCCTCACTCCAAACCCTGTTAAAAAGGTCCAATAAAAACTGAAGTGAATCAGTTGGCAGATGACGAGGCAAAGCGTTTGGAATGTCGTCAGGCCCAGGAGCAGTGTCACTACACTCTGAGAGGGCATCACTCAGCTCACGGAGGCTAAAGTCTAAATTATACGTCTCTCCACCACGAGAACGAAAGTCAAGACCCAGTCTCTCCTGATTCCTATGAAAGGTAGCAAACAGCTGAGAAGAATCCATTTTTGAGACAGCACAAAACTGATTTGCAAAGGCAGAGGCTACTGTATCTGGTGCAGACACAATTCTCTGTGAAGTCGCAACACCGGTGGGGAGGGGGGCGAGAACCTACCAGAAATCTTGCGCACCTTTTTCCACACCATAGACATTGGAGTCGAGGATGTAACTGTAGAAACATACGACCTCCACGAGTTACGGCGAGCATTCTTCATGACCCATCTATAGTGAGCACGTGCTTTGCGAAGCTGTATCTTTAGAAAAACAACATTACGATTGGCAAAATACTGATGGGCAGCTGCTTTGTAAGCTCTCTTTGCTATGGAGCAGTCATCATTCCACCATGGCACAGGTCTCCAGGAAAAAACACCAGAAGTCCGTTGGATGGAATGAACCCCTGCTGAGAAAATGGTCTTAGTAAAATAACATTTGGCATCATCGATAGCTGAAAAATCAGTAATCCTGTTGGCAAATACACATAGTTCCTCAAAGAGAGACCAATCAGCTCTGTCCAGACACCAGCATGGCATGCGGGCGCAGGAACAGAGCGAATAGGCTGGACCATTACAGGATAATGGTCACTAACATGTAGATCATCTAAAACCTCCCAAGAAAAATCAAAGGCACAGTCAGAGGAGGAAATGGTAAGGTCAATGACAGAATACATGCCAGTTTGAACATGAAAATGAGTCGGCCTCCCATCATTTAGGACAACCAAATCAAAATCCACAACCAAAGAGGCAAAGAGATCACCCTGGGGATTTGAAAGCGAGTCACCCCACAAAGGATGGCAGCCATTAAGGTCACCAAAGAGTAGGAAAGGGGGTGAAAGCTGGTTGATAAGGGTTTCTAGATCAGCACACATAACAGAAATGGAAGGTGGGAGGTACAGACAACAGATGGTATAGCACCTCCCAACGTGCATCTGTACTGCTAGAACTTGAAAGGGGGACTGTATCTCAAATGAAAGAAAGGGGACATCACAACGGCACAGAATTGCACATCCACCGCTGTGACCACCAGGAGGAGATGCATGGAAGACCTCATACCCCCTAATAGAAGGGAACTGTCTGTCCCCCACCATAGTCTCCTGAAGACAGACACATAGCGGGTTCAAAGCAGAGAGTAATAACTGCAATTCCTCACAATTTGCCATGACACCTCTACAATTCCATTGTAGTATACAGGCTGAGAATGCCTTAGTACCCATAGTGAAGGAAGAATCAGGATGAGGGGCGAGACAGGCTTGCCCCCCCGGCGGGTTTGGATTGATGCTGAGAACCCTTTGGAGGAGCCTGCTCAGCACCAGAAACCCGCACCCTTTGTCTAACACCCGATGGCAAGCGTGAGGATGAGGAAGCAAGTTTTTCAACATTCTTTCTTGAAGTGGGCAGACCAGTTTGTTTGGAAGGCGGCTTGGGGGCTGCCTTTGGAGATGTAGGACGGCCAGTGCTCCCACCAGAAGCCCCGGAGGTGGAAGTAGAGTCCACTGGACTCGAATCTTTTGAGGAGGCCATCCCATGATCCTGATCTGAAGCATCAACGAGCTGTCCAACAACATCCCCAGGTGGACCGGAGATGAACCTGCTGTTTCGGATGTCGCCTGGCTAGGTCCCTCAGCCTGCTGGGCAGAGGGAAGAGGAGAGGTGTCGACAGAAGGGTCGACAACAGAGACCTTAGGTGGCCGGTCTTCATGCTCGGATGACTGACGACCAACGATGACGTTTGCCAGGTACAGGTAGAGCCTTGGGCAGACTGGGTAGGACAGGAGAAGGGGTCTGGTCAACACGGACATCTGTCATCACCACAGAAGTGTGCAAGTCATCAGCCACCGAAGTGGGGGCAGAAACAGTTGCAGTAGGGGGTGTGCGAGGTTCATTTTCACAAACGGTATGAACGATAGGGACAGCATCCCGCAATGCACTCCTCTCGGGTGGATACCTCAATGAGAATGCTTCCATCCCCCTGGGAAGAGATCTTGGGCTCTCTTCCACAAGCTGACACTATGGCACGGTGCAGCTCAAAAATATCAACATCTAGGACTGACCCTCCTACGGAGGATTTCAGCACCAGATACTTTGTGTACGAAGCCAGTGTGAGTTCTTCTGTGCTCAACTCCAAGGCCGTACCTACCCGATGTAATCGCCTCCAAGTCCCAGTTGAATGCTGAGGCAAAGGAGGAAATTCACCAGGGCCCTGATAAGGCAATAAGGGAGTCGCCGGGGACAGAGCCAGAGTCGTCAATGAAATTTTTGTTTTGAGTGGCCATGTGCTTAAAAAAAAAACTTCAATCCCCCACCCCTCCACCCACCATGGAGCCCAACAAGGGGAAGTCATGTGCCAGGGATAACACCACTGGTGACTCCAGAGGTAGCGGGAGAGTATACATGGGTAACCACCAGGGGACCTAGGCAAGGGTGACTCCAGGACGATAGGAGCCACCAGGCCCCCCAGTGCCCACTTGACCCTAGCCAACGCATGACCATCTGATTGACCTGGTCGGGCCCAATCAGGCCGCCCGTCTGGCCAGAATAAGGGACCAAAGAGGTGTATTGCTAGCTGCAGGGCACATCGGGCAGCATTGCTCAACCTCCAGGACTCCCGTCTCCCAGCATTACGGGACACCACGCACTGCAAACACCTGGGGAGGTAACAGTCCTGCCCTAGGTGGCAAATGGGCAGGGACTAACATCACCAGCAGACCTCCTCCACCAGTGATGTAGGGGGTGATTGGTCCACGAGGCCGACAAATGCCGAACCCTACAAAGGTAGGCATGCCTCCAAAGTAGGTGGCACAGCCAACCACGCTTCAAGCCCTGCCACAACGTCAAGGACCAGCGGGGGTATCTTTGACCAAGATGGCACTTTGTTACATTGAGCTTTACTCCTGCTTGGTGTAAATGGTGAAAGAGTATCTAGCACTGTACTAATTCCTCAAAAGAAGGGGCCCACAAAATGACATCGTCTAGATAGTTCTTCACCCAACCTTCCCTCAACAATGGGGTTAGCAACTTTCTCAATACTCTAGAAAATATAGCAGGACTGCAACTCAATGCAAAAGGTAAGTGCTTAAATCTGTACAGTGTAATGCCACCTGTAAAAGTGGGTAAGTCTCTACTGGCTTCATCTAAGACTACCTGGTAATAGGCATCCTTAAGGTCTAATGATGTATAATATTTCTGGACAGCTGCACTTCCTACCATCTCTCCCAGTTTGGGAAGTGGGTACAGGTCCTCTTCCAATTTTGTGTTAACTTGTCTGTAATCCAACACATTCTCTTCCATCCATTCGGTTTACTGCCTAGTACAATTGGGCTTAACTAAGCTGCCATGGATGGCTCTATTATGTCTCTATCCACCATCTCATCAAGTATATTGCTGATAATCTCCTTAGCTTTCTCTGGGTAGCGATACACTGGGCCTCTGACCGGGGAATTGTGCTTAACTGGTATCTTTGCTGGAGGTCCCTTGATTTTTCCTAATTCTGACTTGTCAGCCATAAACAATTTAATGGTTTTGTTTTAACAGTGTCTTAAGTAGCAATTGCTGTTCTAATGTCAGATGGTCCCATTTCTTTGTTTTAAGCAACTCCTCAAATTTCTCCTCTTTACTGGCTGCAGTAGCCACACTATCAGTATGAGGGATCAATTCATTTGAAACTTTAGCAACCAGACAAGACTGCCCAAATTTTTCATTGTCATTCTCACCAAGGATCCTATAAGTTGCTACAATGGTCCCAGGTTTAAGTACAATGTCTGCCTGGCTCTGGTTGATAAAAGGCAAATGAACTTCTCCCTTAGTGGAGACTGCAGTACACACCAATGAATCAGCTACTCTCAAAGATGTTAGAAGAGAGATTTCCTTCTTCACTAATTTGAACAGACAACACACATGCTTGCAAACGTCTAATGACAAGTTCTTCCCGTAGGCAAAGATACTCAAAAGGCTGCTTAACTGGGCAGGTCAATCTCACCCTACATGCGCTTCACTTGTAAGATGAACGGTAAATGTGCCTAACCGGGTAAACGAATTCATCCCACTTAAATGTTTGCTGCTGATGATCCCATTCTAAAGGCGCTTTGCCCAACACATCTGCTCCTAACACGAGATCGATCTTAGGAAAGTCATCAGGGTCTACCAAAGTTAGGCTTTGAACAGTCTTTGTGCTACCAATTAGAATATCCAGGTGCCCAGAGCCTAGTACAGGAAGTGGGATTTTTGATATCCTTGTCACAGGAAGAAGGTTCTTATTCTGGGACAATTCTAATCCAAGTTGACTTGCAAATTTCTTTGAAGCAAGGGTTACTTCGCTCCCCGTATCTACCGATGCAGAACTCAATCTTTGGTTCACAATCAATGAAATAGTGGGACATCGAATTGTTCGAGCTTTACCTAGTCATTTTGACTGTCTAGACTGTCTTCCTGGGCAATCAGCTTTTCCCTTCTTACAATCTACTCTTATGCAGTCAAAACAAACATTCCTTTCAGGTGTAAGAAGGCAGGTTGCTGGCATATGATCATCCTTTGCACAGTATCCACAATACATTTTCTTAGGAGGAGGTTTAGGGGTTTTCATCTGTTGAGTTGGGTTGTTAAGTGCTCTTTTGATGTTAAACCCATCCGTGCTTGGAGGCCTTGTCTCGGGTGGCTTTGATGGAGTAACCGGAGCCATATGTATCCTAGCACTCACCTGCTTGATGTCTCTGTTAGATATTAGCACAAGTCTCCTCTTATCCTCAACCCGTTTAAGAATCTCAGTTAGGGAGACTGGTCTAAGAAGTCACCAAGCTTACGCTGGGCAACTTCAGGAAGTCACTGAAATAATTTTCTCCTTGTTAATTTATCTGCATCAGGGATGGAATCTTTAGGAAATTTGGCCTCTAGAGCTGCCACTTTACAATTTAACCTGTTCACAAAGGTTCTGGGGCTTTCCTCTATTTCTTAAGTGATTTCCTCAATAATCTGCCAAGCTTCTGTAATATTAGGAGTACCACAAAACTTAGCACTCAACACTGCCTTGAAATCTTGCCATGTAGAGATTTTTCCCTGCTTAATGAGACTATAAATTATGGTATGTAGTGGCTTGTCAACTCGAGTCTGAGCAACTTGCAACCTTTCCCCATCAGATGTCACACATGACGCAACTAGTCCATACACCTCTGCCAGGATACTTTCGGTTTCAGTCCCAACTAAATCAGTTAAATTTACTATTGGAATGTCACTACCTCTTATAGTGGATCATTTGGGCAAGAAAGTACCTGAGTGCGGGGACTGATGTGGAACAGAGGGAGTTGATGTTAACTGATGGAAGGAATGGATTAGGATTAGTTTGGTTAGGGTCAGGGACTGAAAGTGTGGGGTTCTGTGATGCACTTTTTAACTCTAACATTTCATCCCTCAGTGTTTCAAATAAGGTTTGTTGCTGGTGTAAAAGCTGCCACACATTTGTCATGAGAGCATGCTGTGCATCAGCCTTGATGTCCCGATGGTCATCTTCGGGTCCCCTAAACTGACTGTCACTAACTCCGTCTGCCATTTTGTCTTAAATACGCTAATGATAATGGCACAGATGAAACATATGAGAAATAAAAGTTTAAAGGGTAGCTGGCACTTCAGCAGGCATGTGCAGTTGCTCAAGAAAGTATCCTCCCAACGGTGCCATGAGTTAATCTGACACAACGCACGAAGAAAAATGGAAAATATTAAGTGAGCGTGAGATCTGTTGGTAGCTGCGTACGAGATAAAGTGTCATATGGAAACATTATGCCCTTGTGAAATTAAATAAAGGAATTACCTCGGATATATGAGATGGGATTACTCATGTATTTCCGATGCATAGCTTGTATGAGTAGAACAGAACAATATTGAGCACAGCGATCAACGACCTACAGACACAGAGGGAGGTAGATAGGATGTCAAGTGTTTCCACTTATTGCAGGTAATAGAAATAAATGAAAGAGGAGATACCCTCTGTCATATATTCCAAATGAGCAATGTGTGTCTGACGTAAGGGTAAACAAAATACCAGTAGGATGTTGCCATTATTTAATACTTTATATATGCACCGCCCTCTGAGAGGATGGCATCAAGCTGTCGAGGCATAGATGATACAGCATTATACACCACCTGTTGGCCTCCCACATTCCTCAGGCCTTCTCATACCCGGATGGCAGCAGTGACCATGTCCTCCCTGGTGGGGTTGTCAAAATGTGGCATTTTATGAGTCATGGCTGCCCACACGTTTTCTATTGGATTGAGGTCCGGGGATCTGGCCGGATGTGGCAACACGTTGATTGTCGGGTGTTCCTGAAGCCACCGTATCACTGGCTGGGATGTGTGAATGGGACTATTTTCATGCAGGAGGTAAAATGAATCTGGCTCCGGAACAAGCATTGCCCTCACCATTGGAAGCACAACCTCCTCCAAAATTTCTACATATTTTGCACCAGTCAGTCTTCCAGGTTCAACATCTACCAGCTCACCAATCCCACCTTCATGTTTCCACCCAAATAATCAGGCGCAGACACACCCACTTCTCCTGCTGCCAACCACGTTCTGTGTGCTATACCTGTGCAGATCAATGGAAGATTAGTATTTCTTTTATAGAATATATATCGATATGGAATGTGAAATCAACAGAAGCGCCATGGTTGCAGGCAGACGCAAACGTATACAGTCTGACAGATTACTACACACCTTGTGTTTATAGGACGCTAGACAGAGGAAGAACCAATACCAGCACTGGTGAACGTTTTCTCATTGCAGAATGCTATCTTTTCCTAGAATGTGTCCCTCTTGTCACAGTACTCTAGCATGTAAACCATTCTGTCTTCCGTATGCCTCTCAGTTAGGTGTGGCTTTATAGCTGGTCACCTTCCTTGTAATTCCCTATCCCGGTGCCTGTTCCATATTGTTTCCTCTGTGCATTCCAGCTGAAGCTGATTTCTGATACTAACTGCTGTTGCAAAGGGATTCCGTTCTATGACCCCAGCTATCGCCTGGATTAGGGGTTGAGATAATGTTAGGAACACATATAATATAGCACAAAAGATTTGGTATTATGTCTTCATCTCCATTATCTATTTTATAATCAGTATTATTTCATACCTCATCTTCATCCCGTGTTGTGCACCTAGGGTGGCCGGCCCTGGGTTAGTTGTCAGAGTTGCCAGTTTCCAGATATCTCATCACCCATACTGCCACAGTATTCTTTGAAACACCTGTTCATCTCACGATTTCTCTATCTGAATGTCCTTCCACATGCAGAGCAACAATAGCACCACGTGTCTTCTGGGAGGTCTCTATACTTACTGACCATACACTTTAGGGTTATTGGAAGTCGACTTTGTATCGGATATTTGAAATCCTCGGCTCAAACTTCGGATCTAGATATGAGGTACCGAATCTATCGTGATATTTGAGAGAGTCATGTCACGGGGTTTTAAAGTATTTATATATTAAAGAATACTTTAAAATGTTGCTTGTAAATATGGACAATAAATTGACCTGTGAAAATCAAGCACTAAGTTTACTTTATGTCGGCTTACCTCGCTGATTCTCTAAGGACGAGAATTTATAAACTTTCTCAACAGTACACAGCAGATTCTAATTACTCACACGTGCTGTTTGTGTACTATTAGCCTCCGGAGAAAGTGGCCCCACCCCTGACAATCAATAACTAATGCTATTAATGATAAATAGGTTCTTGCCGGTGCATTAACTCCAGGCTGGCACAACGGATTTAAGCTTAGTACAAGAGGACTGGCCTAAGTACCAGTTATGAATAATACAAAGCATTTATGCGAACTAGGAGCGGCAAGTAAAATAAGCTTAATATGGAGAACTAAAACACGAGTTTACATTACATTAACCCTTTAACCGCGGGCATTGTTTTGCCCTGACTGTCCTCTCCCGCAGGGGTTTCGACCAAAATGTAAACAAACTTTAAACCTTTATAACTCTGCACAGAATAAATCTAGAGCGAAAAATAAGGTACCATTAGAAAGTACTAACCTTCGGCTTTGCAATGATGTAGGTTTCATGATTTTGTTGACTATCACTGGATGGGCAGTGCCATTAGAAGTGAGCGATCTAAAATCACTATTTTTCGCTCACACACCATTACCTCGCTCATACACCATTACCAAATGCCAACCTCATTCTGATAATAATACTATAAACATATATGAACACTGCACATACGATAAACACCCACTCTGTGTTCACTGAGGCAGGTAAAAGGCACTGTAATTACCCGCACTTCACTGCCACATCAGCGGTGCTGTAATCACTATTTTTCGCTCACACACCATTACCAAATGCCAACCTCATTCTGATAATAATACTATAAACATATATGAATACTGCACATACGATAAACACCCACTCTGTGTTCACTGAGGCAGGTAAAAGGCACTGTAATTGCCCGCACTTCACTGCCATATCAGCAGTGTTGTAATCACTATTTTTCGCTCACACACCATTACCAAATGCCAACCTCATTCTGATAATAATACTATAAACATATATGAACACTGCACATACGATAAACACCCACTCTGTGTTCACTGAGGCAGGTAAAAGGCACTGTAATTGCCTGCACTTCACTATCACATCAGCAGTGTTGTCACTCACACAGCTGGACAGATACTGATGCGTGTTTGGTCCGGGGTGGGGTGGGGGGCCCAGGGGGTGGGAGATGGGGCCCCAGGGGGGGAGGAGGAGGGAGGAGGGGGTTGGCTGGAGTGAAAGAACTTAATAGCTACTCCCCCTTGAAACAATTGGCACACGGAAAAAATGCGGGGTATTCAAAATATTCACAAACATTCGAGAATGACACCCACGGTTTGGTCCAGTTTTTGCAATGTCATTCTGGAATGACACCCGCGGTTAAAGGGTTAAGCTCAAGAAAAAGAACTGTAAATTTATTAATTACACTGAAATAAATTTTACGTTACATGAGTCTCAAACGAATTCAAAATAAGGAGAACACACTCACTCGCTCACTCAAAAGCTAAACTCTTAAGCCTAGGAAAAACGAAAGGAAATATTGGTCAGAGAGTGGGCTAAGCGGAACTGAACTGGGCGTCGGCACGTAGGACGGACACTGCAACTACTAAACCTCTATGCCGATTCACGCTGAGTGGGGATTTCCGGAATTTGCTGGACAATGGTGGTGCTGCTCCACATTGGGCCCAAACAAACCTGCTCTCACGACGTTCCAATCCTGACTGGCTTCAAATTGTGAGAGAGAGGCGAGGGCCGGCCGTGCTTGCTAACAGCCAACGGAAATAATGTGAGTGATACACACTCAGAATAAAACATTCAGCAAAGGTGCTAATGTCGCACGCAAGGATGATCACTTATGAAACAGTGAAAAATGTTCTAAAAACACTCCCGATCGGGTGAATACGAGGACAGTTAAACTGAGTGATTAACAGTGGGAATTCCACTAGAATTCGTGGTTTTCCCACTGATGAAGAATGTGACGAATTTATAAACACACTTGCGCCAATTCGTGACACACCAGGCTTGCCAATAATACTGACACTGCTTCAGTCACCCGACACATTGTGAAGTTCTGCATTCATGTGGTGGGAGGATACATTTTTGAGCGGCTGTACACTTTTGTTACGTTAACACATGGGTTCAGAGGGAATTTTTAAGCCTTAAAACAGAGGAAAAATTCACAAAACATGAAAATAAGCTTAAATCGTCCCATTAAGTTGCCACCATTATGTGCTGGCCACCATTCTGTACTGATGGAAAAATAGCCACCAAAACCCTCTTACAAATAAAATAATGAGTGACCAGTACACTGAATTTGAAGAAGCTTAAGGAATATTATGACATATCTGAGGAAGTGTTAGTAGTAGTACAATTTAAAACAGAATAATAAATGGACCTTACATAAATGGGTGTCCATACTATGACCTGAAGTAGGATATAAGATACACTTGGTAGCACTGACCCTTCAGTTTTTCTGGGAAGGAAAATAGGGTAATGCAGGAGGTTGAATAAACACCCTGATTGTAGGGGTGGATCCTTTATTTATGTACAAAGCATAAGAAAAACTATCGTTACCCCCAGGGATGTTCGATGCGAAAAGAGCGTTAGCAGGGCTATATGGGCGGGTCCTTGCTGTTCGCCCCACCCCTTTCTAGTGTTGCCATATCACAATCCCATTACAAGAGTTGGAATAATGTACAAGAAGGAGCCATATGGCGGGGAAATATATAGGACGTGTTTGAGTTACCCTGAGCGTCCCTGAAACTCGGCACGTTTATTATTTTCCTACTTTTCAACACTTATTATCTATAGAATACAACAAATAAATTATTTTTAAGGGTATTGAATCAATAGGCACCAACTGTTTTTTTCTTTTTTCCTTTTTTTTTAAATGATAGTCTAGCAGGGGTGCACGAGTTCATTTGCTTGATTTAGATGGGTGATTAAATGCTTCAGATGGATGCTTCAGACATCTAGAGGCTGTTTTGGAAGCAGGGGTTGGGTATACAAAATATTAAACCAATGAGACTGAGCACGTTTTATTATTTTCCTCCTCAATATTTGTTATATGTAGAAAGCAATACATATCATTATTACATTGAAATTTACTAACTTGGCTTGTATCGGCTGAAGTACTGTCATACGTCTGGCATGGGTGCACATACTCATTGCCCGTCTGCATGTGTGTTGCCGACTCTACACCATTCTGTTATAGTTTTATTTAATGAATTCGATGCCGGATAATAAAACGTATTGTCTCTATGCACAGAGGCCAAACGATCTAATTAGCTCTTATTACCTCTAGCACAAATTTTAATATATGTGTCTCACATAACCGACATTGACGGGTTTGCGGTACAAACTTTCCTGTCCCGTCATTCCACAGCACTTCGTCGTTGTGTCATAGTGCATAGCTCTGAAGGGTAACGATAGTTTTTCTTATGACTGTACACCTTCTCCATTCATGCTAGATGACAACAGGGAGGTTGGACTTGTTCTAGGTCTGGGCAGAACTTGAAAACTGCTTAAAAGTCAGACAATGGCCATGCTGGACCCCGTGTCAGAAAATACTCTGCCAGAACTTGGTTAAAGTCCACTCGCAGACTTACATTCAGACTTGCACCAAAACTTGTCCCAAGACTTGCTTGCTCCAAGACTGCTTCCCCTTAAACTGTTGGAACTTTCAGATAGTTTCAAGCAAAGTACTGTAGTAAGATAAAGGTATTGTACTTTAATGTGAAAAAGTAAAACTTTTCATAGGAATATTTCAAGGAATTAGATAATGCAGCTGCCCTTTGACCACCCTAACCTCTAGGTGTTAGGATGATACTGCATAGGATAAGAATTCGTCACCTTATTTCGTGATTATAATATAGATTTTAGTGTCACTGGTATACGTGACTGGCTGGCCTTAACCCAGGGCGCCAAAAGCTGACATTAGCTGTTTCTGCCTCCTCACATACACAGCTGCTCTGTACTCTTCTCATATCTCACAATTTCCAGGGCAGATCTCACTTTCAAAACATTACTAATATAGGCACAATACAATCAAAATACCTTTTAGGGGAATAAAAGTCGGTACACTAACTCATAATGGGGCTAGAAGAAGGAAACCTTCGCCCAGGAGGCTGTGATCTTCTCCCTACTAAATCAAAACAGAAAAGATTTAAAAGCATGCATCTCGATTTCCCTCGGGGCTTTTCTATCGTGATGCCAAATCTCCCCTTAGGGACTGTTATGATAAAAAAGAGCTTTTAAACTGCCTATGATATTTTCTTTTAGAAGTGTGGATAAATATCACAAAATATATGGGAACTCACTGGTAACACATTAGCCTGAAGTATCATCGTTCAACTGAAATAAATACTGAATCGATGTAGAGAATACACAACATGATGGTAAAAATGTATAAAAACATGGGACATGACAGTGCAAGGTACAAAAATATTATTGGCATTAATTTTTCAATCAGTATATATATATATATATATATATATATATATATATATATATATATATATATATATATATATATATATATATATATATATAGAGAGAGAGAGAGAGAGAGAGAGAGAGAGAGAGAGAGAGAGAGAGAGAGCAAGGTACAAAAATATTATTGGCATTAATTTTTCAATCAGTATATATATATGTATATATATATATATATATATATATATATATATATATATATATATATATATATATATATATATATATATATATATATATATATATATATATATATATATATATATTTGCAGAGAGAGAGAGAGAGAGGCGGATGGAACAGGTGAGGAAGGGGGAAGAGAGAGGAAGGGGAAAGAGTGGGACAGGGACAGGGAGACAGTGACAGAGTGAGATACGGAGAGAGACAGACTTAGCAAGTGAGGAAACAAAACAGGGGGGAAAAGGGTAGAGGGAAAGAAAGAAGGGGAGAGGGAGAGAGAGAGAAGGGGAGAAAGAGGGGGAGAGGGAGAGGGGCAAAATGAAGCAGAGTCTGAAAGGCAGAATGGATTTGCGTTTCGGAGAGAGGGGTATTAGACAAGAGCAAGAGGGGTATTGAGAGAGAGAGAGAGAGAGAGAGAGAGAGAGAGAGAGAGAGAGAGACAGACAGACAGACAGACAGACAGACAGACAGACAGACAGAGAGTGTGTGTGTGTGTGTGTGTGTGTAAGAGGGAGGATGTATGCTGCTTATTCATCATGATTCAAACACTGCCAGAATGCGATGAATTGGCAGTGGTCGCTGCCTCTGGCCAAAGCTACAGCCTGAGGAAGGGAACGCTGAGCAGATTGTTTTATGTGTTGCCACTGGCGTAGCTACCCCAGTAGCGAATGAGCGAATAGAAGATGAGAAGATAAAGTAGGGAGATAAGACGAGCCATCAAGAACGTAAAATCTTTTCTTTATCAATTTTGCTGCTTGTAGCTGAAGAATTCAAGACCTTACTATTTTCACTCTGTTTACTCAACGGTCAGTTTTTCTGCTTCTGGGGAGATGAAACTAAATGTTTTTCCCAGAACTAGGCAGAGACCTTTGTCCTTGACCATAAGTGGGTGTGACATATAGTTTGGGAGGGGCAAAATGAGTGTTCGCCCAACAGCAGTCCAGTTCCCTCATTCTTGACGGCTCGTCTATGTGTGGGATGTATTTACTTGCAGTTGGTAGCAGGTGCCTCCTTTGTTTGTGTATGACTGGAGATTACACTTAAGACAGCCTAGTGGCTAGTTAGCTGGGAGAGGCGGAGTAAGGCTGCCAGCAGAGTAAGGCTACAATAAAGGTTGAGGACCTAGAGAGAGAGTCACATTTTGCTGCACTTTTCAACACATTTTCACACATTACTAAACAAGTTTGTGGGAAATATTTTCCCCCAGAGCAGTTGCACTCTTGACTTTTTAAAATAGTCATCCCTGGCTAAAAGCAGAGGAAAACCTGGAGAGCCTTAATAACTATTCAAGAGGTTTTATAACCCAGAGATTACGTTCTCTTTAATACTTATTATTAATACTGTAATGCTAGGTGTTTTAGGGTCGGCTTCCCGTCCCTCAAACGCCTAGTGTGTAGCTGGGTTCTCATTCTAGACCGGGGCTTAGACAAATAAAAGAGAGGCAGGACACAAAAACTCAGGGCAGCAACTTTACACTGATATTACTAAATTCTACAGTGGAACGGGTAGATGTCATGAATACTGATATACTGGACAATTATAATTCTTAGGCCTAGATATGGGTTATTAGTATCGCACAGGATACTGCTCAGGTCAAGGTTAGGTAAGGTGAATAGCACTTAGGGCAGAGGGGTTATAAACTATTACTGCAGGAAGCCCAAGTTTTATATATCGGTGGAGTGGGTGGGACTATTTCACTGTTGGTAATTATTGCTTTAACATCGGGGTCTGCGTATGATCTTAGTATGATGCAGCGTTATTAGTTGGTTGCATATTCACTGTAATAGACCCATATTTTACTGCCTTGCCGTGTTCACGGTTTCACTGTTACTTTTACTCACTCCACCACTCTTTTATATTGTCACTGATGCTTTGCTCACGGACTTCCTTTATACTGTTAAGTCACTGCTCTGCCTTCACTTCACTAGGTCACAGACACTGTGCTTTCACTGTCACTCTTTTTGGGTCTGGGCGTCGTGGCGGTCAGGTACAAGGGCGGCGGAGGTGATGCAGCCTCAGATGCTGACAGGGTGGGTTCCGTCAGGGGCCTCTGTCTTCAGGGGCCCAGGACCATGCATAGGGACATCCTCTCTTTTCGGGGCTGCTGGTGGCGAAGGGTCCCGCACTTTTGGGGCTTAGGGTGGGAGTCCAGCCCTCAGGGCTGGGGCCGAATAGCTGCCTGAATTTCTTGATCAGGTGCCTGATGAAGGACGAAGATCTCCGGCGTCTGGGTGTAGGGGGGGTCCCGCCTGGGAGTCCTGGGGGCGGTCTGGAGGTCCAGAGGGCTGTGGTCCCCGGTGTTCGGAGACACCGTCAGGAAGGGGACTGCAGCATCGGCCTACGTCGGGGTCCATCAGGCGAGTCCTCTCCAGATCCGGCTCCAGGGAGAAGAGCCCGGTAGCCCGGTGGAAGTCACAGGGCCTCTCCAGTACTCCTCCAGGCTGGGGGCTCCCTCTGGGTCGTAAGTTGGTGAACAGGAGTCAGCGTCAGCACCTGACGGAGGAGTGGCTACCGGCCGTCTCCTGCCATAGGGCTCGGCTACTGGCCGTGGCCTTCTGAGGGCACAGCTGCAGGCTGTCGCTAGGGCCCAGCTACTGGCAGTGGCCTGGGAGAGTGAGCGGCTACAGGCCGACTCAGGGGCACCTTCAGAGAGACTGTAGGCCATCTCCTGACCAAGGTGGGAGCGGCTGCAGGCTGTCTCCTGCAGGATGATTGGGCGGTTACAGGCCGTCTCTCGAGGGGCACCTTTAGAGTGGCTACAGGCCGTCTCCTGACGAAGGTGGGAGCAGCTACAGGCCGTCTTCTGTTTTCCTCCAGAGTGGCTGCAGGCCGTCTCCTGTAGGAGTGTCAAGCAGCTATAGGCCATCTCGGTAGGGGCACATTCAGAGTGGCTGCAAGCCATCTGCTGACAAAGGCAGGAGCAGCTACAGTCCGTCTCCTATTTTCCTCTAGAGTGGCTGCAGGCCGTCCCCTGTAGGAGGGTTGAGCAGCTACTGACCATCTCAAGGGTGCTGACTGGAGCTGGAGTAACAGCTCCACCCTGTGGTTGGTTGTGGTCAGCTCGCCCGGAAGGTAGACATGTATTCCTGCTATGGTGGCGACGGGTGAGATCCGGGTCATAGGGGCGCATGGCCCGGGCGGACTTATGTCGTTGTCGCCCCGGGTCTCGGCGTGCTGTAGGTGCTCCTCGGTGGGCTCCCTCTGGGGGTGTTAGGTCGCCCTCCATGGCATTATACTGCATTTTAAATACATTAAATGTTACTGCATTTTACCCTCATGGACAACTATATTGTAAATACATGTAATTACTTTGGAAAGTTCCATTGACCTAAACTGTGTCTGCATGGTAGATGACGTGTCCTGAGGATGAAAAGCCCTCACATGAAAAGCAGATGTTGGTTTAACATATTTACATAGATAAAGGGAATATTTGGTTTGGTTTTAGTTTAATTAAAATTAAGATTAATTTTCGTTAGATTTGCCTTGTATGTATCATGATGTAATCTAACTCAACTTAGCATTGTAATTCATTAATAGTTGGCACCTTTACAATTCTATGAGGAATAAGAGGCTCGCCATGTTAGTCACTCTTCTCCTAGATCTGGCTCAAGTTGCATGCTGTAAATACACACCTCAAGGACGCTTGGAAGCCCAGGCAACCGACCAAAACATCAGGCTCGTCATCATCTGTTGTCCGACTCTTTTTAGCTAAGTAATCTTTTCAATTTGGTTAAATAAATGGGAAATTAGCTAAGGAGGTAGGAGAAAAATAACTTAGGTGAGTTGGAAAATAAATTACACCTAATCCTCCTAGGAGACTTATGTGAATTTACTTAAGGTCGTGTTAGACTAACACTCATCAGACAAAGGAGTGACTAAATAATTTTTGACAACCTTACTTTGTTTACAAAACATGCTGTTTGTGCACCATTTCACATTTTTGGTTCACTTCTTCATATAACATTAGCATGCGGGTTGTATCTAGGTTATACCATCGACTAGTTCCCCTAGGTCCTCAAGCTCTGTAAGTACGTAACCTCCACTGATCGTAATCTGGTTAGGTAAGAGAAATAACTCGTTTTATACTTGTGAGACCTATGTGAATTCCCCTTTGTAAAATTAATCCTGGTTTCTTTTTGGTGTATGTTACAGCATATAGTAAAGTAAGTTAGTTTTCTTGTAAGCTTTACCTTACACCTTTTGGTGATTAACCCACTGTGTGCTGGCAGACTTTGGACCCCTCATGAAGCTGTGGTGCCAGCCAGGCTATTTTCGGCTTTTTTTTTTTTTTCTTGCTAGATAGGTTAAGATATTATGAGAAAACATGGAGAACAACCATAAAAGTACTGACAGAAGCCATTTAGGTCGATTATGAGGTCGATTCTTCCTAAGCAAACGGTTGAAAACTTCAGAGTAACGCCCATAGACTTCACCACCCACTGCTGCCACAGAGCGAGGGGAGGCAGAAGCTCTGCAGTTTCTTCATCGGTATCTATGCTATTCGAGCCAGGGACACTTTTTGTTGGGTATACAGATAATATTGGAAGTGTCCCCAAGCATAGTTATGTATGCTGGTGCATTATGACAAGCGAGTAAGTTAGTTGGATTGCCCATATAATGTTCATAATAGTTCTTGTTCTATGTTTCTGAGGTAGAAAGTCTGTGCCCACATGTATTATACTGTACATTATATTTGTTTTCCACATAACGTATAATTCTTTTCATAGTCTACACACTCTTGGTGTTTTTTCTCACACTCTGAACGCACTACCATTCTCTTTTCTCACAAGGCAAGATATTTGCGCTGTGTCATTTCACTTAATATATTTTCTCACACACGCAGTGCACTACTGTTCTCTTTTCTTGCACAGCAAGATATTTGCCCCATGTCCTTTCACTTAGTATATTTTCTCGCACACACACACATACATATGTAACTTATTTTACTTCACTTACTATTATAATATCACTAATACTTGTTTCTTATCATATTACACTTACTTACGAGATAATTATCAGTACATATTATTTACAATTACATACATTTCATTTGTGTCTTTTTTGCACTCTTCTTTTGTTCAGTTAGTAGTGGAGGAGGGTGTGATATTCCTCAAAGCAGGGAATGATGCATAAACCCAAGTCATACTAAATACACTGGTAGTGTGAGTCAGGAGGTGTCTAGACTATAGGCCATATACTTAGCCTTTCTTGGCAATGGTATGTCATCATCACTGCTTGTTTCCACATCTGGTTGAACGTAGTCTTTATCAGCCACATCATCGTCAATTGGTGAATCACTTTCACCATCATGAGAGATGAACAAAAGGGCATCAATCTCAGGCTGGGAAAGACCATGGTGCGACATGATGTTCACACAATCACTGACAAAGTAGGACTGAGGAGCAAGCCTCCTGTGCATCACGGAGCGATCTGGGTGACTCATGGCGTGGGTACAGATGCACGAAGGGTGTGTGCCTGTCCATGCCAGCTATCTCCCACCAAATCTGAAAATTCACCTATTGAAACCGGTTGCAATTACAGATCGTACAGGTACGGCTCTGGCACTGTCTGTGAGCATAAGCACCACTATACCTGTATGGCTCTGGCACTCGGCAGGTTAATTAAGGGTTAAGGGTGCACCATGATATACACCCCCATGGGGGAGGCGGTGGCTCAATCGGTAGAGAGTTGGCCTGCAGTCCTGACGGACCCGGGTTCAAATCCCGCTGAGGCTGGGAACAGTTTAAGGATTTGAATTTCAGAAAAATCAGACTATACTGATCTACCAGAAGGCCCGCCGACATGTCGTAAAAATACCCCCGCTAATACCAATACACCAGTCCTGTATGAAACAGCCCTAGCATGTATTCAGTATGGACGGTGGGTGTTAGCGCCGAAGTGGTGACATGTAGAGGTGTGCGGTACGTAGGAGGACTACTGGGCCTTGAAAGCAGGCTGTGAAGCCTATGCCCAGAGTCGGTCACACACACACAAAAAAATAACAATTAGGCAACCTCGCCAGGACAGCTCTGTGACGTAATATTGGCAACATACACAGTGCTTGCTCTTACCTACTTAACTATAATCAATAATCATGGCTCTAATTAGTGATAGTGAAAACATTTTTGGATTCTAACCCTTCCCCAACAGGCGTGAAAATATTCACAAAACATGAGCTCATATTGCTTGCCCACACCTTACAGTTCAGATTTTCTCAGTCATTAAGACTAATTTACTTGATCTAATATTGGACACCAATTTTGAGCAAAGTGAGTCCTCCATAGTTAGTTCTGATCCACTTGATACTGCACAAGGTGTTGAGCCTGAGGTTTTGGCATCGGAGATACCTGTCCCCACTGATTTTTCTGCTCATGATGCAGGTGACAAAGTGCAACTTGAGCTATCCAGAATTAAACTGAGAGAACCAGAATTGCAAGCTAAAATGAGAGAACAAGAATCACAAGTGAAAGAGAGAACTAGACTTACAAGCTCAAATGAGACAAAACGAAATGGATCATGAATTCAGACTGAAGCACCCTGATAGCTCACCTCAAGCTAATAGTTCGTCTGCAGGGGAATCATTTGTTGTTACCAGAAACATAAAGCTAGTACCCTCCTTTTATGAGCAAGATGTCACTAAGTCCTTATATATTTTTGAGAAGGTGGCAGGTCGTCTTTCATAGCCAAAAGACTCTTGGACAGTACTGCTGCAGAGTGTTTTGAAAGGAAGGGCTTAAGAGGCTTGTATTTCTTTATCAGCTGATCAAAGTGTTTATGCCATTCTCAAAGCATGTGAACTCGTGCCAGGGGCATATAGGCTTAAATTTAGACCTACCTTTAAACAGAAAGATCAGACTCAAGTGGAGTATGCTAAAGTACTCACAGACTTATTTGATCAATGTTTACATTCCAAGAAAGTTGACGATTTCTCTTAATTGAGATAATTAATGATTTTGGAGAACCTCGCTGGTAACAAAGATGGGGATGTTGTTACACACCTAGTAGAGAAAGACTAAAATACCCTAGCTGAGGCTGTTGTTGTAGCAGATAATTATAATATAATTATTCAAAGCCTAAACGTAAGCCTCAGTCATTTGTTAAGGGTAGGAGAGTGAACCAACCAGTTTTAGTGAACCCTGCTTCTGGCAAAGGCAAGTTAATGTCAAGAGACACTACTGGGAGCACTGCAACCCCAAAGCGTGTTAGTTTCCTGCTGAAAATATTAAACCCAAATGCTAAAACACGGATATTAAGTGTTGACTGTCAGCTAAAGAACTTACACACAAAAATTATATTGCCACAAAAAATGAAAGTGATATTTACAAATATGATGCTCGTTGACATAACGAACAAAAATGAAGTTAGAAAAACTTTGAAGTTCATCTTGCTTGTATCAGTAAATCCATCCCAAATGAATTCTTCAGCTACATCACAAAGAAGAAAATAATAGCAGCATCAACTGGCCCATTAGTCACAGATAATGGAAAGCATACCGGTGATGAAACAGATGGCTGAAATTCTCAATGTTTTCCTAACATCCATATTTGTAGTTCAAAAATACAGATTCCGTTCCTGAAGCTTCTTCTGTTGCATCAGAAGAGGGAAACATAATTAGTGACATTACTGTTAGCAGGGATGATATACTACTTGCCAATAAAAACGAATTAAAATATCTCCATACATTCTGAAAGAGGGAGTGAATGACATATGAGTACCAAAGCCATTAGCTAAGCCTTCCCGTATATCACTAAGAAATAGTATGGTGCCTCGTGAGTGGCAAATAGCAAATGATACTCTGGTATTCAAAAAGGGCAACAAATCGCAACCAGAAAATTATCGACCAATTGGCTTAATTTCAGTGGTGTGAGTCGTAATAAATGGTAAAGAATCAGACTGGAAAGATGTTGCTAGTGGTGTGCCACAGGCCTCAGTATTGGGTCCTATTCTGTTTTTAATACACAAAAATGATACAGATGAGGATTTATTCTTAAAACACTCACATTTGCTGATGGTAATAAAACTGCAAGCAGAGCAGACATATCTTCACAGAGGCAGGCAATTCAGAATGACTTGATCGACTGTTTAATTGGACCCAAACCTAGCTGATGGACTTCAATATTAGCGTGTGCGAGGTGCTTAAAAACGGAATAGAACTGAAAAAGCCCGTCACACTATGAATGATATACAACTAGTTAATGTCAGTCATAAAAAAGACTTAGGAATTATAATAAATGATATTCGCCCAAGCAAGCAGTGTATGGAGGTTGTTAAGAAAGTCAACTTATTAAATGGATTCATTGGCCGAGCCTCTGAATATAGATCAGGATACATCATCATCACCTTGTATGATTCTCTTATATGCCCACACTTAGAGCAGGCTACTGTGTCTAGTTCTGGCCACCTTATTACAAATATATATATATATATATATATATATATATATATATATATATATATATATATATATATATATATATATGTATATATATAATGAGTTTGAGTGTCCATTGCAGGACTGGCCTATCCCGACTGAAGTGGGGACGATACAGGCAATGTATCTCTACCCAGTGGCTTAGGCTGTTTGGCAGAGACTGTATGTAGGGTGAGAAGTACTTGTGAGTGTAATTGTGCTGTTGGAGTGGCTTTGGATGTGTGTGTAGTCTGGGAACCAAGTGTAATCGGCCCGCCTTAAGCTGACTTGGTGCAGGCATACTAGTATGCGACTATATATATATATATACAGAGAAACTTGAGAGTGCAATGAAGGGTGGCAAAAGGTGCCAAGATTGAGACATAAACTATATGAGAAGCGTTTAGAAGCTCAGGACCTCTTTACCTTAACTAAACCCAGTTTACAAGGAAATTCAATTCAAGCATTTAAAATATTTAAATTACACTGTAATATGGCCAGCAGTAAATACTTCACAGGTCATTGCCCGGATTGTGCGAAAGTTAATGAGTATAAAACAATTGGCAAATTATTCCAGTCACACGAAGCTAAACATTTCTTCTTTAACAGAGTTCTAAATATATGGATCAAATGCCCACCAGTGTAGTAAACTGTGATGTATTATTAACTTTTAAAGGTCATTTGGATGAATATGTGTCTTCTTAATGGTCCCAAGGAGGCTTTGGTGAAGAAGAGACGGGGAGAAAGTGAAAATAATAGCTACATGTCTCTCCCTGCCACACCTACACTCACTCACTCCCAAGGGACAAGTGCAGCGCCTTCCGCACCAGCCCTGACTTCCACTAGTGTTTAAAAGAAGAAGGCTTACAAATGTGCTTGAAACTGCAAATGATGACTCTAGCGAGTACATCATAGAAAAACTGAGGTAGAAAGTAACAGAGTGGCGAGTAGCAAGTGTTTTGGGTCCGGTGTAGTTGTATTGTGGTTCCACCCATTATTTTAGTTCCGGTTTAACATACATAGTGCTGTTTTGGCCACTTATTACCCCACTGAACACAGCGCTATGGCTCCGGGAAGCATCAGGTGCGTAAACTCTCTATTTTTATGATATTTTTGGGTTACATGATAATTTCCAGCATGTATCTCCGCATTTCAGTCCAAATATTTGCTAATATTATTGTTTTTTTGGTGATGTTCGAATAATAAGGGAACCAAACAGCACTAGGTTTGTTTACCAAGAACTAAAATAACAGGCAGAACCAAAGTACTACTACACCAGACTGGAAAGAAAGTACACTCATCACCAATCGGGTGCAACTTTCAAGTCTGCATTCTATAACATGCCTCATTACATCAGGGGGGGTCACCCGCCCAGTTGGCGGTGAGGGGTCAGTGTCAGGTAGGTCAGGCCTAAAATTTCAAATGGGCATAAAATTGTTAATTTTCACCCGATTTACTCCAAATTTGATACATGACATCTTTGATAAGATATCCTGTTGTGTTTATACGTCAGCATTAAAATGACTGTCGGGGACAGGTTTGTTGTGCCATGGCACCGTTTCTTGTTTTTTACATTTATTTTTATTTTACATTTTTTAGGCCTACAGCTTAGGCCTTGGCCCATGTCTTGATATTTAATTAGGTGATCAGATCATAGCTCATCATCCCTGTAATTTTAGTCAAAATTGCACCAACAGTTTTCACATAAAGTTGTTAACAGACACGCAAACAGACAAACCGAGTGAAAACAATACCTGTCCCCTAGCCCCTCCGGGGCGGGGACGGATGATGAGGAACATTCTGGAGATCTCGGCATTTTTTGTTTTTTATTCTATCTTGTGATAGGAATTAGTTCTTGTCATTATTGTTATTGTATATTGTTAATTCAAGTGTATTATTGTGTGAGAAAATGTAAGTTCTCTCCAAGGATCTATAATGTGCATTATTGCTTCAGAAAATGTGAGTTCATTACCAGAGAATTCTGTACTGCTTTAGTAGGGAAAGCCGGGGGAGGGGGGAGGAGTGTTTTAGAGGGTCTGCCTGACTTGTCTGGCAGTCAGCCAAGTGAAACGGATGCGACAGTGTGTGCATAGTGAGCCAAGAGTAGACAGTCAAGTTTTAGTCGGTTAGGAACGAGTACCAGACTGACTGGGCCGTTTTTCGTCAGTGTATTAGTGACAGAATGAGTCAAACAATGAGAGTAATCAGCGAAGGACGAAGTAGTTAAACACAATGTCAGTATGAAAGAATTGGCCACCCAGTGAACGAGTAGTGGTGAGTGAAGGACAGAGTTAGTGCGAGAGACAAAGTCGGTGTTTTGCAAGAGTGCCTCAGCTGTGCTTAGGAGTAAAACCCAGAAGTGTTCATCTGCCTTGGATTAGCCGCTTGGCCTGTCTACGTATCCTTCTCGACGTATCAATAGAACCTGCATAGGTTGTAATAATTGGTGTCTAGAGTGGGATGAATTCTACGGCTGTAACATCGTAAAGAGGAAGATGAGGAACAAGAAATTGGTGAAAGACTGAAGTCTTGGAGGTCACTGATAGTATACTACATCATCACTCTTCCAAATTTAGCAGTGTTTTTCTCAGAAGTAATTTATTTAAATCTGCCACATTATTGCCTCATTATTTTTTGTCCAATTTTGTCCATTCCTGTCATATTTTCTTTGCCAGTGAATGTTCTTTATCATGAACAGATCAATTTCTCTTTTGAATTACTGAATGGCTAAATAATTCATTATCATTGGAATACGGGCATGCAAGAATTTCTATGAAATGAGTTAATCATAAATTGCAAATGAAACAGAGTATTTTAAAAGGGTACACTTCAGATATTTCTCCAAATATCTAAGAATTGGCGAACAAAATTTATTTGTTTTCTCATCAGTAGTAATTGTGCACTAACAGTTTGCAACTATAATGCAATGGCAATACAAGTGCATGTGAAAAAAATTAATATTTTTATTTCTGATTGCAGGAATCAACATCACATGGGAAAAATTTAGTAGCATTAAGATTGATATTCAATAAAAATTCTGTTGAAGGCAAAAGAAGGCTGGGGGTTCGCTTATACCAAACAACTATGAAAGGAGCAACAGGTGTATAGCTGTTTGCTTTCCATTACTCTCACTGTCCTTCCCTCCCCATCTCTCTCTCTCTCTCTCTCTCTCTCTGTAGATTTTAATACATTTTCGTAAGTCATCTAAGTGTCCCTTGGAAACCCTCCAGCTAACCCTTAGTACAGGTATTCCCAACCTTTTTCGGCTCGTTACCAAATTTGATATGGTGCATGAAGCCTGTTACCCCCATTCACAAAACGGTGTCAATATTCATATTCATTGCATAGATTAGAACCCTAGATATTTTTTTCCTTATTGTCTTTGAACATTAAACATCTTTACCATCTAGAACACAATCACAATTAGTCAATGGGACAGCTTGAGTTTCATCATAGTAATCAGATGGGGAATTCTAGGCTTCCTGGTTGAGAGTGCCAACCTGGCATCGTTTGCCTCATCCAGGTGAGACCTTTTCATTGTTTTCATCCCCATTACACTCGAGATCCCCTTCTTGCAGAGGTACGTCATTGAAAACGATATCAACAACTTCAACACTCTCTTGGCCAGATTTGGAGGGTCAGGTAGTCTTGAAATCCAAAAGGAATCTGAACCTTGGTCCTGGGATTCGATTTCAAGGCTTTGTTGGCTCACATAGTCATCCACTCTCCTTGGCAGGGAAATCATCATGAATGCCCTCATCAGGTACAATGAAAGGGTGAATGATCCACTGCAGACTAGCGGTTTCTCGGTCACTCTCTGGAAAGTAGTGATTCAGGCTTGTCTCTAGTTCCTTCAAATGGTTACTAATTTCTCCCTTAATGGTCTGAAGAAGTATTCCATTATCGTGAGTATTCGCCTTAACAAACTGATCTAGGATCCGGAACTAGGCAGACATTCCTTTCTCCATGCGCCGCATGCAGAGCCTCAGTTTCCTCATAAATGTAGTCACAGCTTGACAGGCATCAATGACGGTCGTATTTTGGCCCTGGAGTTGCAGATTCCCACTGTTCAGCTCCGCAGATATATCAGAGTAGTTACACAGTTGGGCAAGCCACACCTTATGGGCGAAATTGGCTGGAAAAAGAGATCCCTTTTGTTCTAGAAATTCCTGAATAGCCTTTCAGAGCTCAGTGACTCAAAGTACAACCTTGCCATGAGACAACCAGCAACCGTCGATGTGACTGTGGTAGAGCAGAACCTGATACTACACTCCCATTTCTTTGCACCGCTCGTTGAACATGCGGGAGTTCACATCCCTCAGCGTGATGAAGTTGACGACATTCAACATGTCGTCTAACACTAACTTCAGACTAGCTGGCAGGCTTTCCTATCCAAGCTAGTAACGACGAATGATGCAATGATCCATTATGAGTGATTACTGGATTCACAGCTTGTACGAGGGTCCCGTAATCCCCGGTGACCACCCAACATCACCGGCGCCCCGTCAACAGAGACTTGGAGTTGCAAAGAAAACAGAGTATTCTTTCATAGTCATCGTCTGCGTCGTATGGTTTTAGTTTTGTTAGGAATGGTAAAATATTTTTTATTTGAGTCATATAAAAGGTACTAGCTACTGCTACATATTTTTGGTTAATAAAACTGTATATATGTAGTTCGTTGTGTATATACTACTTTGAACTACTTGTATATATCCCTCCCTATCCCATGAACACAGTTCTAATCCAGTCCATTCGTGACGAAGAATCTGTTGCTAATATTGAAGACATCCTCTTCCTTCGTGGTCGCCAGTAGATTCTCGCAGAAAAAGAACTCTTCTTTGATCTGGTTCTGGTGGACGTTGCGGAAGAGCCCATGGAGAACAGTACAACTAGCGACATCACATAGTTCATCAAATAGCAACGCGAATTTGCCATATGAGCTTTCCTTGATCTCCGTTATAACTTGGGACAGGACATCTGATACCAAGTCATCGATCCTTTGGTGGACCGTGTTGTTCGAAATGGATATGGCATTTAGCTTCTTTGCCTATTCCTCCCTACAGACCTTACTTACCATCCCAAGTGCACAAGGCATAATCAGATTCGCTGTGACTGTGTGGCATTTCTGTTGCTGAACAATTTTATACGCAACAAAGTAAGATGTTTCAACTGCAGTTTGAAGCTTTTGGGCTTGGATTTCTGACGAACCAAACTGGACCCCTATACAGCGCTGCAGCCCAGCACTGGAAATAGGCCTGATCTTTGTTTTGTAGATTTCGATGGCATTTCTAGAGGTGAGCTGAGAGCCTTGATGGCTTGAGGTTCTCATTCGTCAACACTGTGGAATACTACACATTGAGGCCATTCTTTTCCACCAGAAGATAAATTCACAAAGCCGTGGTGAAGAAAGGCATCAGAACCGGTACCCTCTTTGGATCTTATTGTTCAAGCTGCAAAAAAGGAAAAGGGGGCCCATAAAAAATTCCCCATGAGAACTTATTTCTAATCAGAAATATACTGGATACAAGATTAGATATATTTTTCTTGTCACTCATGTTGAGAATGTATTTTCTTTTCTTGGCCATTGCCTTTATCATATTGCTAAAAAATATTAGTTAATTTTATACCATAGTTATGTTAAGTTTGATGATTTAATATCAGACATAACTATAAGATTAGCCAATAAATATTTTTCAAGCAATATGATAAAGGTGATGGGTAAGAAAAAAATACATTAGGCCTACAACATGGATGAGAAGGAAAAAAATAAAACAAGACACAACAAATCTTCCCCGGCAGTCATTTTTGTGCTGATGTATACACACAACAGGATATCTAGTCAACAGTGTCACATATCAAATTTGGAATAAGTCGGGTGAAAATTGACGATTTTATGCCCATTTGAAATTTTAGGGCCGGCCCACCTGCCTGATGTTGACCCCCCTACCGCTAACTGGAGGGTCACCCCTCTGGTGTACTGAGGCATGTTATGGGATGCAGATTTGAAAGATGCACCTTTAGGTTTTGGTTTCATGTATGACAAATTTGAATGGAATTATGGCGAAAAAAAAATATTGTGCATTTTACATTTTGGGGGCCTTCAGCCAGGGCCTTGGCCCAGTTTGGCCCAAAATTTAATCAGGTGATTAGAAGGCCACAGCCCTCCAATTTTAGTCAAAGTCGCACCAGTAGTATTCGCGTAAAGTTGTTAACAGACAAACAAACTAACAGGTAGACAAACCAAATGAAAACAGTACCTGAGGGGCGGGGGCGGGTAAGCATCTAAACTAAAATCCTATGTATGTATCTCTCTCTCTCTCTCTCTCTCTCTCTCTCTCTCTCTCTCTCTCTCTCTCTCCAGGGAGCCTCTGTGGTACAGTAGAAAAGTGTGCGTTTTCGTACATGGGAGAACCAGGGTTCTCTCCCCGCCAGGGTAAGAAACGTTGGGAGTGTTCTCCTGGCCACGTACTGCTTTGTCGGACATGAGGGGTGCTGTGGTTCAACCAATGTCACTTACTATAAAGTATGCTTGCACCCAGTCGGCTTGCACGGGCCGATTACACTTGATTCACAAACTAAACACACATCCGAAGCCACTCCAATACAAAAACACACTTACAAGCACTTCTCACCCTACATACAATCTCTACCAGACAGCCTAAGCCACTTGGTAGAGATACACTGGCTATATCGTCCCCACTTCGGTCGGGATAGGCCGGTCCTGCAATGGACACTCAAACTGATGATGATATATATATATATATATATATATATATATATATATATATATATATATATATATATATATATATATATATATATATATATATATATATATATATATATATACACGTATATATATATATATACATATATATATATATATATATATATATATATATATATATATATATATATATATATATATATATATATATATATATATATATATATATGTATATATATATATATATATATATATATATATATATATATATATATATATATATATATATATATATATATATATATATATATATATATATATATATATATATATATATATATATATATATATATATATATATATATATATAAATATTCCACACCTCTGGTTGTAACAGTAACAGCTAACTATACTGTACAATACACATACCCGTTCATACCTACGTAGCTCCACCTCAGCTGCTGTTCATGAAGAAACTGACAGTGTGAGGTAGGCTCAGGCAGTTGAGAGAGCTGACAAAGCACGTAATGGACGCGTCACTCTCCGGGTTGCTGAATGCCTAGTTGTGTCCTGATGCATACCAGTAAAATACTCACGGCCTGCCACACACGTAGGCTACCTGCATTTTTTTTTCAGATTTTGTTAAATAACAGTTTTTAATATTGTTATTAATTTTAATTTATTACTCACTAGGTTTGCATTAAGTAAGTATATGCTTCCTCACATATATATTTGGTGATTTATATAATATTATATACTTTATGCACTATCCTACTGCCAGGCGTTGTATTGTTTCAGTTCCCCGAATTCCTCAACTTCTTTTTCTGTCACCCCTTTGTTACTCCCCACAAATTACCATATTCCCCCCAGGGGATAATTTACCACCAGGTTGGGAACCACTGCTTTAGGGGTTCACGAACCTCAGGATGGGAACCCCCAGTTCTAGGTGATGACAAGCATCTTAACATCTACTTTGTCTCTGACCATGTAAAGTAAACGGCAAACTTGTAAGTAAGGTACGAGTTATAATCCCTGGATATCTTAGTTTTGACCTGTTGTTGACCTATTGTGTATGAGAAGGAAAACAGCAGAGTTGTTGACTGTTTGATCCTTGGGGATTCTTGGTCTAAAAGAGAAGAAAAAGGGCCTAATATGACCCTAGAGAGGTCACTTTAGGAATGTAACTTTATATATATATATATATATATATATATATATATATATATATATATATATATATATATATATATATAAACAATATTTACACAAATCTCGCATTAATTTTTGTGGATATGACCCACACCCCCGGAAAGCATCACCTAGAATCCAGTTAGACACAGAGAAGATTGCTAGAGCCATGGTGGCTGCTCCAGTTTGACCCATATATCTCTTGGTTATGAGTGACTCTTTTCAAGTTACTAGTGACTCGGAGGCTGTCCCTGGTGTTAGCTGGGTTTGGTAATATTAGGTCAAAGGTCAAGGTCACATGGCAGGCAAAGTTAAACAGCTTTGATTCGATTTAGACCAAACTCTGTGGAAGGGTTGAGGGTATGGAAGGAACGAACGGGGTCATTTTGAGAACAGTCATAGGGCATGGTCGCAGGTCATGGTTAAAGTTTGACCCATGTTTGTGTGGAAACAAATCCAAAGCAGTGTTGAACTTATTTCACTTAAATTTCGCTGAAGAATCGAGAATCAGCCAAGAGTTTGACCTATTGCTTCTGGGAGCAATAGGTCAAAGATCAAGGTCACATGTTAAGACCAGCTAATACAATTTTCTTCTGATGAAGACAATTAGGTGGACGGGTTCATCGTATACCAAAGGTGCAGGCGATTTTGATAACTTCCAGTCAGTGGTCAGGGTCACAGGGTAAGGTCAAATATTGACCTGTGTGTGTCAGCATCTCTTGCCTTTGCCTTAAGTAAATGATTCAAAAGTGCGTGGAGCACATTGCAGTCACTCCGCCCTACAACATTAGGCTGCTAGGCCATCAGCGGTTCTGACCACACTCCCTGTCACCGGAAGTTCACTTAGTATAGCGCCTGTAATTTGATCCTTGTGATTACGGGGTCAGGATTTCAGTATCGTGCAATGTATCTGTGTTCAGGAGCTTGAGTCCTCTGCAGTACGAAACCAGTTTCTTAGCCAACCCATCCTAAGTAGGTCTAGTGAGGAGTTGCTAAGTCCTTCCCAGTGTACAGGTCCGATCTTACAGTTGACAACTACAATTTGTCTTTAACGATTATCATGCATAATAATAGAGTAATCGTCATACACTGGTAATAATTAGCAGAGATTATAAGCGGACACAGAGTACATTAAAAGAATGTGGCCATCGGGTCAGATCTCGCTCGTTATGACAACCAAGGCAATAACGTACTATGCATTATGCTTGAATGTTCACACTTATACATCAGTTTAAAATATATGGCGATACAGTGCCTTAAAATGTGGGCAGAATTTGACAGTTATATTTAACGATATGACTAACATTTTAATGTCGGTAGTAAAACTGGGTGGATATAACTAAGACTTGCTGTCAGTTATTTGTTGCCACTTCATGGTGACCTTGGCAGTGATAACATACCGTGGCCTGATTGATAAAAACCTTAATCTCATGAGTGATCCAGTCCACTTAGGCTACACTCGCACTCGCCGCAACAACTTCATGTTCTCATCTTAGCCTCTCCGTCAAGTAAGTCACCAACCCGTCTTGTTGTGTATGATAATTTATTCTCTAAAAGTACTGTCAGAATGTCTATCTCTGCATTATTTTACCACAAATTTTCTGTATTCGCTGACAGAAGATGTAATCAATATACATGAATAAGGGAAAGGGGAAAAAGAAGTGTCTAGTAATCATACGGACATTTGCCTTCTTAGTGTAATAGGAAAAGTATATGGTAGGATACTTATTGACAGAGTTTGGGAAATAACAGAGGAATTAGTTGAAGAACGGGGAGGTTTTAGGAAGGGAAGAGGTTGTGTATATCACGTATTCATTCTTATGTCTTTAGTGGAAAAGTTTCAAGAGGTGGGAAAGAAGTTGTATGTGGCCTTCATGGATTTGGAAAAAGCATATGACTGGGTGGAAAGACATGGATTGTGGAAAGTATTAAGAATACATGGAGTAAATGGGAAGTTGTTGAATGCCGTGAAGAATATGTACGAGGGTGCTACGCCTGTAGTGTCTGTGGACAGTGAACTGAGTGAATTTTTCTATTTGAAGGTTTGATTGAAACAGGGATGTGTCATGTCTCCATGATTGTTCAGTCTGTCTGTGGATGGGGTTATTAAAGAGATACAAGGTAGGGCAGTGGATGTTGGAGCGGTCCTAATGAGAGAGGGCAGTGTGTTGAAGTCCCTGTGGTGTTGTCTGCAGATACTCTGTTGTTAAGTGGAGATGAGGGGGAGTTGCAAGGTTTGGTGAATGAGTTTGGGAGAGTGTGTAAGAAGCAAAATATAAAGGTGAATGTAGGGAAGAGTAAAGTTATTTTCTTCGAAAGATACGATGTCAGTGAATATACACTAAGGCTGGATGAGGAGGAAATGGAAAATGTGAGTGCGTTAAATACCTGGGTAGTGTGATGAGTAAGAATGGAAGTTTAGAGGGTGAAGTGCTTGAAAGGGTACAAGGAAGAAAGGTTGCTAGTTCTTTGAAAGCAATGATAAGAAACAAGGAAGTGAGCATTGAAGTGAAAAAGTGCATGCATGACAGTATTGTGATACCAACTCTAACGTATGGAAGCGAAGCTTGGACCTTGTTGGAGGGACGCAAGTCGAAAGTGAGGGCAGTGGAAATGAGTTATTTGAGATTAGCCTGTGGAGCCACATGGAGACAGACTGGACAATAAGGAAGTAAAGGAGCTTTTTGGTGTGGACGTGGATGTGATAGGAAGGGTTAGGAGAAACACTTTGAGATGGTTTGGCCATGTGAAGAGGATGGAGAGCGAGAGACTGACGAGGAGAATGTATATGAGTGAGGTGGAGGGGGGTGGACAGGGAGCGGGAGGCCAAGAATGAGATGGAGGGATGGCGTGGAGAGGTATGTGAGTGAGGGGGGTGTGAGCTGGGAGCAGGGCAGTGATATGGCTGGGGACAGGGCGACATGGAGGCGATTTGTTTGTGGCCACCCCTTACGGGATTAAGGCGTCTGGCAATAGATAGACAGACAGAAAATAGTTACAGGCTTATAATATTCTATCTATCTATCTATCTCTAGCCCGACGCCCTAATCCCGCAAAGAGTGGCCACAGACAAAACGCCTCCAAGTCACTCTGTCACCCACCATTTGACTCCCCTCCCCCCGACTCACCCCCCCCTCCCTCATATACCTCTCAACTCCATCCCTCCACCTCATCCTCGGTCTACCCCTCCCTCTCCCTCCCTCCACCTCACCTACATACACCCTCTTAGTCAGTCTTTCATTCTCCATCCTCTCCACATGTCCAAACCACCTCAGTGTATTTCTCCTAATCTTTTCAACCACATCCACATCTACCCCACAACGTTCCTTCACTTCTTCATTCGTCAACCTGTCCCTCCATGTCACTCCACATGCTCCTCTCAAGTAACTCATTTCCACTGCTCTCACTCTTGACTTGTTCCCCTCTTGCAAGGTCCACGCCTCGCTTCCATACGTCAGGGTAGGGATCACAATACCATCATGCAGTGACTTCTTAACTTATAATATTAATTTTATGTATTGATAAAATATCGTTTGTATCCCGGGATACGGGAAAGTGTCCTCAATCTGAATCAGTCTGTAAGAGATCGGATATAGGATTATATCTTCTCAGAAGAAAAGTGATAATTAGAATAAAATTTGCTCTTGTTCACCGTCAAAGAACTGTGCAAGAGAGTCTGTACTTACAGCAGTGC
Source organism: Coenobita brevimanus (assembly GCF_032717465.1). Lineage (NCBI taxonomy): Eukaryota > Metazoa > Arthropoda > Malacostraca > Decapoda > Coenobitidae > Coenobita > Coenobita brevimanus. Next base: position 24,632,443 of record NC_136978.1, read on the forward strand.
ATATGAGAATAAAAGTTCTGTCAAGACAACGAGTTCAAGAACCGAAAATAAGTTTGTCATTGACATAAACCGACGCAGTGTGAAAATATGCAAGAAAATGAAAGGACATGCTATCAACATTTACTTGAATTTTGTGCCATAGCTTGGGTTTTGAACCCCAGACTTATGAATCCTAAAAAGAGAAGAATGCGCAACCACTAAGTCACTGTGGCAACCTCATACATTGTATTTCTTCAGTGTCATTAAAGGAGACTAAAAGAGACAAATGCAGAAAAATGATTATCTCTTGCTTTACTGTTTGTACTGGTGAATGAATCTGCGACCTCATAGCCCAGAGCAATTATTGTGGCACACCTAGTGCCTTCATCGCCACAAATGGAGGCAGGGAACTGGGGGAAGTGTGCCTGGGGTCTTCCTTTCTTCTGTGCGTTATGACATATCTATGTAAATCTGTCTGTCTATCTGTCTATCTATCTGTCTGTCTATCTATCTATCTATATCTATATATATATCTATATCTATATCTATCTATCTATCTATCTATATATATATATATATATATCTATATCTATATCTATCTATCTATCTATCTATATATATATATATATATATACATTTATGTAGACACTGTAGAAGTTAAATAGAACAGAAATTGAGATAGGCAGGTCATGTAGCAGTAATAAAGGATAATCGATGGAGCAAGAGGCTGACTGACTGGACACCAAGAGATTGTAAGCATAGCAGGAAAAGGCCAGACAGGATGTGGAGAGATGAGGCAGAGAAATATGTACAGAAAACGTGGCAAGGATTGGCTCAGTCAAGGAATTCGTGGAGAAGGTTCAGCAGTGGACTTGTAATGGCTGCTGCTGATGATGATGATGGTGATATATATATATATATATATATATATATATATATATATATATATATATATATATATATATATATATATATATATATATATATATATATATATATATATATATATATATATATATATATATATATATATATATATATATATATATATATATATATATATATATATACAATGTGGTAGGTGGGGGCACTCACCATCCACTCACTCGATGTAGTGCTGCTCTCGGGTGTCTGCCCTTTCCTCTCCATCCTTCTTTCCTTCCATTCTCTTTTGTCTTTATTTCCTTCATTCTTTCCTTGTCCTTCTGCCTACGGGTGACTTTACACTCCCTCTTCTGTCTTTCTTTTCTTCATTCTTTCCACTCCCTTCAGCCTGTGGGTGACTCTACACTGTGTGACAAGCCAAATGGTTTCCTGTGCACCAGGAAACCATTTACTGCGCCGGATGGTAACCATATAACCAAATTTTGGCGCCTGGTGGTTTAGTGGGTAATTATTGCGCTCCAGTCGGATTGAGCCGGTGAAGGTTTATATCCAAGGGATGGTTGGGGTTGATTGCTCACGTAATGCCATTCAGCGCTGAGTGAGGCTGGTCACTCTCATCTTAAATGTCGGGACCAACTGCCTAGCCCCGGGCTCCTACGCTCCTCATGGGGCAATGTTGGATTGGATGATTGATGATGATGGATATATATATATATATATATATATATATAATTTAGGATGTTCAGAAAAATCGAACCTTCAGGAACTCGAAGGTCAAAGTGCTTATTCAGTCCCACTACTGGTGGAAACTACATCATACTATGCAATTTTTCTTTGGCCTTCTCAACCCATGCCTCATTTCAAATCGAGTTGCAATGCAAGTGGTAACTACCACCATGATCGCAGCAGGGCTTGACGTGGGGGAACCCACGTTGTCTGTCGGATCTCTCGAATCTGTTTGGAAGTAATCAAGGACTGAGATCGCTGAAAAGATCAAAAAAGAATTCCAGGCACAAAGACCCTTGATTCTCCATTTTGATGGAAAGCTCTTGCCCAACATCAATGGTAGCGGCCGCAGTGATAGCCTGGCCATTTTTGTTACCGGGATTGGTATGGAGAAGATCCTGGCGATCCCTAAGATCCCAGCTGGAATGGGTGAAGCAATGGGAGCGGCAGTGCTAAGGACTCTAGATGAATGCCCGAAAATGAAGCCCTGGATTGCAGGGCTCTGTTTTGTTACTGCAATGTCGAACACCAGGGTTCACAGTGGAGCTTGCTTTGTCATTGAAAGAGGTCTCCAAGCCCCGTTGTTGTTCTTGGCCTGCAGGCACCACATACGTGAACTCATAGTGGCAGGGATCTTTGAGCTCTTTTTCTCTTCTTCTGCTCCTGAAATGCCTCTCTTCGGTCGATTCAAAGAGTTCTGGAACAAAATTGACACAGATTCTTTTGATCCCTGCGATGATGACCTAGATGAAAAATCTCAGTCGTGGATTGCCAAAAGAGCCGAGGACATTGAACACTTCAAACTCAGCAACATGGATCTTACGCAACCTGGTGATGACTACCTAGAGCTCCTCCAGCTGTCTTTGGCTTTCCTTGGCAAGAAGCCAGCACGGATGACCTATCACCGTCCAGGTGCCTATCACAGTGCGCGTTGGATGGCCAAAGGCCTTTACTGCCTCAAGATCTTCCTTTTCAGATGTCCACTGAAGGATGCAGCCTCCTTCCCCTTCACACAGCATCAAAAGGAGGCCATCAAACGCATCTGTGTCTTCCTCATCACCATCTATGTGATGCACTGGTTTGAAGCCCCAAATGCTGTCAACGTTCCAATCAATGACGTCAGTCTCCTGAAGAAGATTTGAAGAAATCAAAGAGGTGGATCCCGTTGTAGCAAAGTCGGCACTGAACAAAGTCAAAAGCAACCTCTGGTACCTCAGTGAGGACTTGTCTCCACAAGCCATGTATTCTGACAAAGTCTCTGCTGAGGAAAAGCAGGAAATGCTGTAAAATATGACCACAGCACTGCCGAGGAAAAAGGGTCTGCACCATTTGAACATGAAGACGATTGATATGGCATCAGATCTGAGAATCTCTAAGTTTGTCACCCAGAAGTCGAAAAACCTCTTCCAGTGTTTGAAGCTGGATACTCTGACAAGCATCAATGTCCTCTGCCCCATTCCTGATGTCATGGCCCACCTCAAAAAATGGTCATTGACGCTGCTGAGCGGACAGTCAAACTGGCAATGGACTACAAAGGTGGTCTGATGAACGAAGAAAAACGACAGCTGATCTTCCATGTTGTGCAGCACCACACGGCCCTCTACGACTCAACCATAAAATCCCACATGTAATAAACTGATTATGCTGAAAAATAATGTTTCTTTTTGTACCACATTGCTTATTTTTACCTTTCTTCACCATACCCTTCACGTACTCAGATCAGTTAGATTTTCAGAATGCAGGGGTAGGGAAGCACGACTTTGGATTGATAAAATAAATTTTTGCTTGAATGCTTTGTTTGTAAAGTGGAACCGATTTCATACTTTGCCCACCTAAATATCCATTTTTTTTTCTCCCGTATACGTGCTGAACACCCTAACATATAGACAGAGAGATAGATACTAAGATAGATAGATAGACAGAGACAGATTAATAGATAGATTGATAGACAGGCAGGAAGTCAGACAGACAGGCACATAGATAGATAGATAGATAGATACACAGATACAGACTCTAATACATTCTCTCAGTGTATATATATATATATATATATATATATATATATATATATATATATATATATATATATATATATATATATATATTGCCAGACGCCGTAATCCTGTGGGGCGGCCACAAATAAATCACCTCCATGTCGCCCTGTCCCCCGCCATTTCATTGCCCTGCTCCCACCTCACACACCTCTCTCTCATATACCTCTCCATTCCATCCCTCCATCTCATCCTTGGCCTCCTCCTTCCTCTCCCCCCACCACCTTATTCACATACACTCTCCTCGTCAATCTCTCCCTCTCCATCCTCTCCACATGACCAAACCACCTCAGTGTATTTCTCTTAACGCTTCCTATCACATCCACATCCACACCACAACGCTCCTTCACTTCCTCATTTGTCAGTCTGTCTCTCCATGTGACTCCTCATGTTCCTCTCAAACAACTCATTTCCACTGCTCTCACTCTTGACTTCTGTCCCTCCAACAAGGTCCAAGCTTCACTTCCATACGCTAGAGTTGGTATCACAATACTGTCATGTAGTAGCTTTTTCATTTCCATGCTTACATCCCTGTTTTTTATCACTACTTTCAAGGAACCAGCAACCTTTCTTCCTTGTTCTACCCTTTCAAGCACTTCACCCTCCAAACCTCCATCCTTACTCATCACACTACCCAAGTACTTAAACGCACTCACATTTTCTATTTCCTCCTCATCAAGCCTCACTGTATATTCACTGACTTCACTTCTATCAAAGACCATCACTTTACTCTTCCCTACATTCACCTTTAAATTCCGTTTCATACACACTCTCCCAAACTCATCCACCAAGCCTTGCAACTCCCCTTCTTCTTTTAACAGCACAGTATCATCTGCAAACAACAGTTCAGGAAGTTTCCAAACACTGCCCTCTCTCATTAGGGCCGCTCAAACATCTACTGCCCTATCTTGTATCCCCTTTAAAACCCCATTCATGAACAACCATGGAGACATGACATATCCTTGTTTCAATCCAACCTTCAAATAGCAAAATTTACTCAGTTCACTATCTACACTCACTGAAGCTTTAGCACCATCATACATACTCTTCACGGCATTCAGCAACTTCCCATCTACTCCATATATTCTTAATACTTTCCACAATCCATGTCTATCCACCCTGTCATATGCTTCCTCCAAATTCACGAAGACCGCATACAGCTTCTTTCCCTTCTCTAGAAACTTTTCAACTAAAGCTTTAAGAATGAATATCCGATCTCCACATACCCTTTCCTTCCTAAAACCTCCCTGTTCTTCTCCAACTAACTCCTCTGTTATTTTCCTAAGCCTGTCAATAAGTATCCTACCATACACTTTTCCAATTACACTAAAAAGACTAATGCCCCTATGATTACCACACACTTCTTTTTCCCTTTTTCCTTTGTACAGGGGAATAATTATATCTAACTTCCAATTCTCCGGGACTCTACCTTCCTCCCAGGCCACTCTGCACATCTTCCACATCCATTCTACTATTGTCTTTCCCCTATGCTTCAACATTTCACCACGCACTCCATCAATTCCTGAGGCTTTCTCCACTTTAACTTACTTCATTGCTTCCACGACTTACATCTTACTGATTTCTTCCTGTCTTCTCACATCCCTCCTTCTCTCAGCCATTTCCCAGCCATTTATATTCGCATTACTTTCATTCTCTATGTTCAACAATTCCTTAAAGTGTTCTCTCCATCTGCTCACTTTATCTCCCTTCTCCACTAGTAATCTACCATTTTTATCTTTCACACCTCAACTAACTTCTTTGGCACCCTGTTTAACACTCTCTACCTCTTTCCACTACATTTTCTTACATTCCCTCTATTATACAATCAAGTTCCTTCCAAATTCCTCTTTCACTCTCTTCTTATTCTCTCTTACTAATCTTTTCACCTTTAGTCTCTCAACTTCTTCCACGCTCCTGTTTCTCATCCACCCACTATACGCTTTCTTCTTTTGTGCCACAGCCTGTCTCATCTCTTCATTCCACCATGCTTTTTCCTACACCCCCTTTCGTCTTCACTTCATTCCACAAACCACATCACATGCTGCACATATTTCTTCTGTGAATACCTTGCACACACCTTCCACGTCCCCCATCTGCTCCAGTCCATATTTACCCAATCGTTGGCTCAAGGATCGCGTGGGTAAGATTGAAAGTGAGACAACAAATGTGGGCGATTGTGTGCGTGTATGCGCCAATGCAAGATCGTGCAAGCAGAGAGAGAGAAGAGTTCTGAACAAATGTGGAAGCGTGCACGGAAAAGCTTGAAAGGAGTGACAGAGTGTTTTTGATTGGAGGTATTAATGGAAAAGTAGGGAATGTGAAGGTCGATGACGTAGTTTGTGAGTGGGGTGTGCCTATGGAGATGGATGAGAGTGGCAGTTTTTTAGTGGACATGTGGGCCGGGAGGGTGTTGCTGATAGCCAATACCCTCTTCAGGCACAAAATGATCCATTGGTATACGTGGCGAATGGTGAGAAGGGTGGGTGGTGTACTGAATGAACGGGAACAATGATTGATTAGTGTGTGTGTGGATGAATGGATGAGAAGGTGTGAAATGGATGCATGAACATATAGAGGTTGGGGAAGTGGACTTTCTGACCACCACTTGGTGGTGTTCAGAATCTAAGTGCAAATGAAGTGGAGAAATAGAAGAAGGGAAGGACAGGAGGAAGTAGTTCATACAAGGAGGGTGGAAAGATTACAAGAGGATGGAAGAAAGGCAATATATATATATATATATATATATATATATATATATATATATATATATATATATATATATCTGTGGTAGGTGGGGACGCTCACCATCCACTCACTCGATGTAGCGCTGCTCTCAGGTGTTTTCCCTTTCCTCTCCTCCATCCTTCTTGCTTTTCATCCTCTTCTGTCTTTCTTTACTTCATTCTTTCCTCTTCCTTCTGCCTGCGGGTGACTACACTGCGAGACAAGCCAAATGGTTTCCTGTACCCCAGAAAATCATTTACAATGCTTGATTGTAACCATATAACCAAATTTTGGCGCTTTGTGATTTAGTGGGTAATTACGGCGCTAGTTGGATTGAGCCTGTGAAGGTTTATATCCAAGGGGTCTTTGAGGGTTATTGCTCACGTAATGCCACTCAGGGATGAGTGAGGCTGGTCACTCTCACCTTAAATGTGAGGACCAACTTGCATGGCCCCGGGCTTCTACGCTTCTCATGGGGCAACCTAGGATTGGATGATAGATGGATATATGTATATATACATAGATAGATAAACAGACAGATAGATAGATAAACAGACAGATAGATAGATGGACAGATAGATATAGATATAGATATGGATATAGAATTTCTAATTAACAGAAATATTGCAGACAACATTGTTAAATTCAGCAGTATATCTGACAGAGCAGCACTGGTTGTACTTAGACTGTGCAAAAAATATACCCTGAAAGTAAAACAACTATATGCACTAACTTCTCAGAGCTCAGATGAAGAAATTGAAACATTCTATGACGACATCTCCCAGATTATGGAAAAAGAAAATACCACATATGATATACTCATGGGAGACTTCAATGCAAAATTTGGAAAATCAAAAATGGACAAGCATGTATGGGAAAATTTGGAGTGGGAGAAAGGAAAGAAAGAGGAGGAATGCTGGTAAACTTTGCTGAAATGCATAACATAAGAATAATGAACACAATCTTTCAAAAAGAACAGGGAGAACGTGGACCTGGAGAAGCCCAAATGGAGAAACAAAGAATGAAATCGACTTCATTATAGCAGATAAGAATAACATGATCACAAATGTCACAGTTATCAACAAAGTAAATATCGGAAGTGACCACAGAATGGTGGGTTGCACAGCCAGATTCAGTTTCAAAAGTGAAAGAAAGAAGATGATTGAAGACAAAAAGATATGATAACAAAGCAGCCTTTCAGTTGGAAATAAGGAACAGATTTCAGGCTCTAAGTAAAGCTGAATGTGACACTGATGAGCTGAATGACAGATTAACAAAAGTGCTAAGAGAATCAGCGGAGGTAGTAGGAAAACCTAACACAATCAAAACTAAGAAGTATTCAGAAAAGACACTCGAGCTTATGAAAAAAAAAAAAAAAAAGAATGGAAATGGAAGTAAAAACAAAGAAAGATGAAATAGAAAGAGCAAAATTAAATAAGCCTGTCAAGAAAAGACAAAGAGAAGAAAAAAGAAAGAGAAACATGGATCAGATCAAAGAAACCATCAAAAGAGGAAAAAGTCTGAAACAGGTCTAAAGTAAAATTTCACTTGGAAAACAACAAATTACATCACTGAAAGACAAAAACGGTGAAGTCATTAAGTGCAGAGATAAGATGTTGAAGAGAATTGAAGAATTTTACAAACACCTGTACGCATGAAACACCTTAGTACCAATAGCTAACTTTTCAGTTGGCACAAGTGAAATACCTGAGGTATCACCAGACGAAGTAACTATTTCTCTTACAAATAAGAAAAGAGGGAAAGCTCCGGGAGAATATGGAATAGTAGCAGATTTACTGTTGGATGCTGGAGTAGAATTACAAAATAGGCTTGCTCACTTATTTACTCAGTATACAAAAGAAAATTCCCAAAACATGGTGTAATGCAATAGTTATTTTACTTTACAAAAAAGGTGACTCAAAAGATCTTAGTTATTATCGACCCATTAGCATACTATCAGTCATTTACAAACTCTTCACTAAAGTCCTTACAAACAGAATAACTATAGATTTCGAGGAAAACCAACTTCGTGAACAGGCAGGATTCCGAAGCGGGTATTCGATCACTGATCATCTACACATAATGAATCAGCTAATTGAGAAAACTACAGAATATAATAAACTACTGTGCTTAGGTTTTGTTGATTAAGAAAAGGCTTTCGACTCAGTGGAGCACATACCAATTATAAGTTCATTGCGAGAACAAGGAGTGAATGAGAACATTGTAAAACTGCTCGAAAACATATGTAAAGAGGGAATTGCTACAGTTAAATTACATAAGAACTCAGAAAATTAAGATTCAGACGGGCGTGTGTCAGGGAGATACAATTTCACCAAAGTTATTTACACCATGCCTAGAAAGTATTTTCAGAAAGCTAGACTAGGAAAATAAGGAGTGAACATAAATGTAGAAAAGTTAAACTATTTAAGATTTGCAGATGACATTGTCCTAATCTCAGAAAAAGCAGAGACATTTCAAGAAATGCTAAATGACCTGAACAGAGAAAGTCTCAAAGTAGTGCTAAAGATGAAGCAGAGTAAAACTCAAGTAATGTTTAATCCACAAACACCAAAAAGCGTCATAAGAATAAGCAGAGAAATTCTTGAAGAAGCCAAGGAGTACAGTTACATGGGACAAATACTAAAATTAACGAAAGATAATGATAGCGAAATTAAAAGACGCATTACAATTGAATGGAAAGGTTTCGGTAAACATAGAGACATTATGAAAAGTAGCGTGCCAGTTTGTATGAAACGAAAAGTACATGACGAATGTTTAATTCCAGCTATGACGTATGGTTGTCATACCTGGAAACTGACAAAATCGATGGAAAATAAATTAATTCGTTCTCAGAGAGCAATGGAAAGGTCAATGTTGGGAAGATCTTTAAGAGACAGGAAGAGATCAACTTGGGTGAAAGAGCAGACTAAAGTCAAAGATATTATAGAAGTTATAAAAGAACAGAAGTGGAGGTGGGCAGGCCATGTAGCAAGAATACAGGATAATCGATGGAGCAAGAGGTTGACTGACTGGACACCAAGAGATTGTAAGCGTAGCAGAAAAAGGCCAGACAGAAGGTGGAGGGATGAGACAGAGAAATTTGCAGGGAAAACGAGGCAGACATTGGCTCAGTCAAGGAATTCATGGAGAAGGTTGGGGGAGGCCTTCGTTCAGCAATGGACTTGTAATGGCTGCTGCTGCTGCTGCTGATATATATATATATATATATACATATATATATATATATATATATATTGGAGGGTGAAGTGCTTGAAAGGGTACAGCTGGGAAGAAAGGTTGCTGGTTCTTTGAAAGCAGTGATAAGAACCAGGGAAGTGAGAATGGAAGTGAAAAAGTTACTACATGACAGTTTTGTGATACCAACTCTAACGTATGGAAGTGAAGCTTGGACGTTGTTGGAAGGACACAAGTCAAGAGTGAGAGCAGTGGAAATGAGTTATTTAAGAGGAGCCTGTGGAGTCACATGGAGAGACAGGCTGACGAATGAGGATATAAAGGAGCGTTGTGGTGTGGATGTGGATGTGATAGGAAGCGTTATGAGGAACATACTGAGGTGGTTTGGCCATGTGGAGAGGATGGAGGGTGAAAGACTGACGAAGAGAGTGTATGTGAGTGAGGTGGAGGGGGGAACAGGAAGGGGGAGGCCGAGGATAAGATGGAGGGATGGGGTGGAGAGGTATATGAGAGAGGGGGATGTGAGTTGGGAGCAAGGGAGTGAAATGGCGGGGGACAGGGCGACTTGGAGGCGATTTGTTTGTGGCCACCCCAAATGGGATTGAGGCGTCTGGCAATAGATAGATTGATATATATATATATATATATATATATATATATATACCTAGGCTGCTTCCCCCAAGGAAAGGGAGGTAGCCGAGACAGGACGATACAGTCCCCATTTACTCATCCATTCAAACACATTCATTCGCATCTTAGCCCCAAAGGAAAGAACGGATAGATCCTCACCGCACCACACCGCACAAGGGTCAACTGCGGAATGCAATCAGTGACATCCGCAGCAGGGCCCGACAGCAGAACTGGTTTACCCCTGCCACATCATAACAGACCCATCCCCTTACCCGCACCTGACCTGACTGGCTGATCAGACCAAATGTGGGAGAATATCCCCTCAGGGCTGCGTCATCACTTATTCACAATTTCTCTCCATTTATTTCTGTCACGCACAACCACTCTTCCTTGCTCAACAGACATCCCTCTCATATGCGGCACTCTCTTCACACTGTCCATCCATCCTATTCGTGGTCTTCTCAGCCTTACACCTCTCACATCAGATCTAGTTATCTTTTTCACCAATCGCTCATTATCCATTCTCTCCATATGACCAAACCATCGCAACACCCTCTGCTCAACTCTACCAGCCATCTCTCGAACAACTCCAGTTCTCCTTCGCACTTCATTATTTCGCACCCGATCCATACGTGTCACGCCACACATACTCCTCAGACACCTCATCTCCGTTACATTCAAACTTTTCCTCTTTGCTACACCCATATTCCATGTTTCAGCCCCATATAACGCAGTCGGTACCACAACACCCTCATACAGCCTTCTCTTTACATCCATTCTAAGCGAACGACATTTAAACACTTTTTTCATTCCTCCCAGCACCTTTCCTACTTCATTTATTCTAAACTTCACTTCTGCATCTATTCTTCCATCCACAGCAACATGTGACCCTAGATATTTAAAACACTCTACCTTCTCAAGCAACTCGCCATTCAAAGCTATATTCATCCCCCTACCATCTACCAACCTCGTACACTTCATCACTTTACTCTTATTCTCATTTACTTTCAATTTCCTCCTTTCACACACCCTTCCAAACTCCTCTGCCAACTGTCTCAATCTCTCTTCTGAATCAGCCACCAGTGCAGTATCATCAGCAAACACCAGCTGCTTCAGATTCCACTCTCCACCATCAACATTCACCAGACTCAGACCACCTAAAACTCTTGCATTCACCTCCCTTACAACACCATCCATGTAAATATTAAACAACCAAGGCGACATCACACATCCCTGTCGCAGCCCCACTCTCACAGGAAACCAGTCACTCATAGCATTTCTGACTCTTACACACGCTCTACTATTTACATAACTTTTCACCCCTTTTAGTACCCTACCATCAAGTCCATACAATCTTAAAACAGTCCACAAAGCCTCCCTATCAATTCTCCGATACGCTTTCTCTAAATCCATGAATGCCCAAAACACATCCTTGCCTTTCGCTAAATACTTTTCACACACTCACAGCAAACCCTCTCCTAAAGCCACACTGCTCTTCACCAATCACTCCCTCTGTACCCTAACTCTCATAATTAACACTCTACCATAAACCTTACTTACAACACTCAACAGACTTATACCCCTAAAGCTAGTACATTCATACTTATCACTCTTGCCTTTATACAACGAGACCACACAAGCACTTGCCCAGTCAACTGGCACCATACCTTTCACAAAGCACACATTCAACAATCTTACTTACCAGTCAACAATGGTCACCACCACCTTTCAGGCATTCCACAGCACACCCATCCATACCTGCAGCTTTCCCTGTTTTCATCTCCTTTACTGCCTTCTCCACTTCCTCCTTCGTGATTAAAGAATCATTCAACTCTCCCAACACATTTATTCCTTGCACCCTTCCATCTGCCACAATCTCAGCCACTCTTTCCTCCTCTACATTTAACAATCTTTCAAAATACTCTGCCCATCTCTTCCTTACTGCATCCATCTCAATTAACATCCTTCCATCCTCTGCTTTTACTCGTTCTTCCTTCCCAGACTTTCCCTTTGACACTCTTTTCACCTCCTTCCAAACCATTTTCTTATTCTGTTGAAAATTCTCTGTCAACAGCCATAAGCAACGACAGCACTTCCTTATCATTTGTTCAGTAATATATTTTGATTTGGTTTAAACTTGGCAGACATATAACATAATGAATGTAAGATCCCGTTGTCATCAGACCGCAGAAGTAGCACGCCAGCACCCACATCACTTGCGTCCACACAGATGCTTACTGGTTTCTCAAAGTCTGGTTCTTGTATAACTTGAGCAGAAGATAGGAGACTGTGAATACAGATGAATGCAGTCTGACACTGATTACAGTCTGAAAAGCTTCTCTGGACTAACCAGATCTGATAAACGGTCACCTGCTTGAAAAAATGGACAGAAGCAAGTGCTAATAAGAACCAGCCATTCCCAAGAACCCCATTACAGTTATACTGTTGGTTGGAGCTGAACAAGTCTCACTGACTTTTACTTTAGCTGCCAATGGTGAAATTTGACCCTGCTCAACTATATATCCTAGGAATGTTATATTTCCATGGCCAAATTCACTTTTCACCAGATTCACCGTGACATTTGCCACGGATAATCTACTGAAGAGATTACGTAGTCTGCGAAGATGACACACCCAATTGTCACTATTTACCACTAATTCATCCAGATAAGTCTGTACTCCATCTGACTATGTCTTTATACTGTTCATGAGTCGCTGAAATGTAGCAGGTGCATTCTTCATTCAAAAAGGCATAACAGTATACCTACATAGTCCATCAGGTGTAACAAAGGTAATTATATCCTTTGCTCTCTCTGCCAAAGAAATTTTATAGTACCCTTTCATCAAATCTAATCTGGGCACAAGCACTGAGTTTCCAATATTGTCTATAATGTCATCAGTCCTAGAAAGTGGAGAATAGTCTGGATGTGCAACGTTATTGGCTTTACGATAATCTGTACACATACGATTACTTCCAATGGGTTTCTGCACCCATGCATTAGTACTTGGGTCTACCAGACCATTCTGCATCAGGAACTCCAGTTCATTCTCTAAAAACATTTTTTTTTTTTTATGTGTCCGACTTTGGGCATAGGCTACACAGCCTTCTCTCAAGGACCAGTAGTCGTCCTTCATACCATACACCTCTCTATATGTCAGCTACCAAGGTGCAGGATTTTGGTATATGAGTGAAGAGATGTGAAAATTCTTCAAATGGGGAACATACATCCTTCATCTTTTGCTAGGAAAGTAGGGATAGTTTACGCTGAAGGTCATGGCGGACACTAGAATTATTGTGCCCCAGCTTCATCAGTAAAATTTTCAATCACTGTGAGCAAATTGTCTGAGGAAAAGCACATACTGCATTTTCATTTATAACCTAATATGGCTTGAGATGCACAAGCGGTTCATTTTACCACAGTCCTAGAGCTTCTGTTATATATTTCAAATAACTCACTTTCCTTTTCAATCTGTGAGGACCACAGAACCTAGCCTGAAGTGCATTCTTATGCACCGGGAAAAAAATAAATAAATAAAAAATAAAACCTAGTACATTATCATCTGACTGAAATTTCTCTACGCACCGCATACACATCATATTCATCTTTCATCTTCCTCTGTACCTGATCTGACACCTCATCTCCCGACCTTTTGCCAACCTCTCTTTAAGCTTTTCCACATAACTTGTCGTGGTTAATCTGACCGCTGGAATTAATCAGTGATTCTTTTAGTACCTTAACCATTCACCTCCCGGGTTCCTGTGTGAGGAATTGTGCTGGAAGGGTACTAAGAGTACTGCCCTACGCCAATCGGCTCTTAGTCGCAAAGCTCATTGATCCCTACCCCGGGGTTCCATTCTTCATTAACTTTTGAAAATGCCCAGTTCCGTCCTATACTGAGAACACTGGATGCAAATAGTTTAAGTGGAATCCTAACTTCGTGTCCAAATTATAATGCGAATGAAGAAAACCTTGAAAAATGTGACGGCTGCTCCTGTCAGCATAGAGCCCCGGTTAATTTCTTAATCCCATTCCTAATTCAATTCCATATAGTACCCTGACAACATAATTTTTTACAGTATAGTGAAAACGCTCTAGAACCTTCTGAGATTTTGGGTGGTATGCTGTAGCAAGATAATGTTCGACTCATAGCTGGTACATAATCTGCTGAAACACTATTGTCAGACACCTTAATCCCTTAAGGGGTGGACAGAAACAAATCTCTTCCATGTCGCTCTGTCCTTAACAATTTCACTGCCCTGCTCCCAGCTCACACACCCCTCTCTCATATACATCTCCACTCCATCCCTCCATCTTTGGCCTCCCTCCCAGAATTTGTAAAATTTGTACCCTAATCAGACCGAACAACTCTAAGGTTTCCAGTCTGTGTTAAATTTTTAGTGCTTTAAATCACTAACGTTGAGGTAATCTTTCTAAGAGATATGGCTTCAGGATATCAAGTAGGAGTGCATATTATTGCCATCAGTTACTGATTTCCACTCTTGGTTTTGGGTAACGGTCCCACACAATCCATGATTATTTTGGAAAAATGTTCATCTTCAGTTTGTATAGGTTGCAGTGGAGGCTTAATACGTTGGTTTGGTTTTCCAGCTACTTGATAATTGCGACATGTCTTACTGTACTAGGCAACATCTTTCTTAACTTTGGGTCAGAAAAATGTTGGGAGTACTTTTAGGTAGGTTTTCTTGATCCCGAGTGACCATCTATTAATTCAATGTGCCAGACTTAAAATGTTTCTTTGATAACGAGAAGACACTACAGCTTGATGACTTTCTTGCCAGTTTTCAATGAGAGGAGCCTGATCAGGTGGGAGTTTACACATATTCTCAATAGCAGGACACTGGAATGACGTGAGACCCTGCCTTATTTACAGCTAAATCATTACTACCTTCTGGAATGAAAATTTCAAATCTTCAATTACCGAACTGCCAACAGAATCAATGGTAAACAAACTGCCAGGACCTAAGTCATGATTTTCCTGGTCTAGTTTATCAGCACTCACTCTGCTGTCTAGCACTCATGCTGCAGGTTACAGCACAAGAAGGAAATAACTCTGGGAATTCCTCCTCTAATGCTGCTGAATTATTCTCGAACAAAGGAGTAGAAGTTACAACTGGGTCTGGGAGAAATCTGCTGCCTTCAATGTCATTACCCATTTTAATGTAACTCCTTGAACAGGAAGTGAACCTTGCACACCAACAGTGATAAACTAGAAACTTGTAGTCTACGGAGTGACACAGTTACATTACCACAAACTCCCTGTAAGATCACACTCTCCCCAGTACGTCTTATCCAAAAATGGAATGGAATTCCTAACAACTATGCAATGAGAAACACCAGTACATCTCAAAATGAGAACAGAGTAACATACACTATATGTCACTGGGTGACACATACCCATCAAAAACGAAAGGTTCAAATGAAACAACAGAACGATTTGAGTGCTAATTTTTTAGTTCCCGCTCTTTTTAGGCAACAAGATTTGGGCAAGTAACATGTTATCAAGACGTTTGCAATAAAAACTGATCACAGTAGCTTTACCCAGGGGAAAAGTTGACTTACTCGTAGAAAGATGAATGTTTTAAAACAGTAGTCTTCCACAGAACGAACTGTGAACTCTCAGTCACTTCTTCACCCGGCTTACCACCCAAAACCTTTGGCATCATCCGCCTAGACAGGGCTGTATACTGTATAACTGATTCCTGCGAATTATTACTACATGAGTCATTGATTAATTTTCAGATGGGGTGGCTGTCTAGGTAAGAGTATTTCTCTCTCTTTCCTCCAGACAGACCCTGGCATCAGGTGAAACTGCTTTGTTAAATTGTCCCAAGTTGATTAGTTTCTTTACTTCATCATATGTTATAGCATTATTAACCTCAATTTATCTATCGGTTAACACAGTGCGATAATTCCGCATAAAAGAGGGCCTCCTCTTTCTTAAGAGCTTTAAACTTCTGCTTACAGAATTCATTCATGAGTTGGTATGCTTGAAGAATGTTCTCAGGTAGTTTCATACTGTCTTAAAATCAGTCACTGGTCAACCAGCCAATTTAATCGCTGACTCTAACGATTTCGTAACGCTTGAAATAAATGGTAGCTAGGCAGAAATTACCTACCAGATGAAGCGGCTGGAGAGTGTGACAATTACGTCGCGTTCTACTGAGCACGGGGAAGGGGTTGGCAACACCACTCGTTGGCGGTATCTGGCATTTTGCCTCAGTTTTTAGAGAGAATCAGCTGGTGTTGGGTGGAGCAACTTTCCTCTGTTTTTTCACATGTTTATGTACTTTCACAGGTCAGTGTTATGCTTAGCAAATTTAGAACTTGTAGGTAAGTCACTGCTGATTGTATAGGTCTGAAAAACAGGCATAATGCACATGAAATACACACATTTCACGGTGATTATTCGTATGTAACGATTTTGTACACTTCGTCTTTCTAGTGGATGGTACAAATAGTGCTTTGGACACCTGAATGGCGAGGTATCATTGAACCTGCCACAACAGGCAGTCATCCTATTGAGTATTTTGGGAGTTTTTTCCTTCTGGTAGACAGATACATAGACACAGATAATAGAGAAAGAGAAACAAGCAAATCTAAGCAAGGGAAGCAAGCAGCGTCAGTTGGGCAGCACCACATCCAATACAGCCAGTTAGAGCCAGGCAGGAGAGAGAGAGAGAGAGAGAGAGAGAGAGAGAGAGAAAGAAAGAGAGAGAGAGAGAGAGAGAGAGAGAGAGAGAGAGGGAATTTGAAAGACGAGAAGGTAAATACGAGTAAATGACTGTAGAAGAGAGGGAAAAAATAAAACAGAGAGAGAGAGAGAGAGAATTTGAAGGACGAGAAGGTAAATACGAGTAAATGACTGCAGAAGAGAGGGAAAAAAATAAAACCTGAGAGAGAGAGAGAGAGAAAGAATTTGAAAGACGAGAAGGTAAATACGAGTATATGACTGCAGAAGAGAGGGAAAAAAAATAAAACCTGAGAGAGAGAGAGAGAGAGAGAACAAGCAAATATAAGCAAGGCAAGCAAGCAGCATCAGTTGGGCAGCACCACATCCAATACAGCCAGTTAGAGCCAGGCAGGAGAGAGAGAGAGAGAGGGAGAGAGAGAAAATTTGAAAGACGAGAAGGTAAATATGAGTAAATGACTGCAGAAGAGGGAAAAAATAAAACTTGAGAGAGAGAGAGGGAGAGATGCAAATCTAAGCAAGGCAGGCAAGCAGCATCAGTTAGGCAGCACCGCAAGCAATAGAGCCACTTAGAGCCAGGCAGCAGAGAAAGAGATTGAGAGAAACTTCAGTATACATTTCCTTTATGCTGAATGTTTGCTCACACACACACACACACACACACACACACACACACAAATACTTTTGCAGTAAAGAAAACTTTTTTGTATTTTATGAAGCAAGTTCTTGAATGTCATGTTTCATACATACTCTGATAAGCACTTGGTAACTTGATTTTATATTGTATTTTTTTGCAAAAATAAAAATTATTACTTGTTTTGGCGTTTTTCTGCAGTTTATTATGCACAGCACTCTACAGAACAAATATTATAATCTGTTTATGTACAGATATTTTTTATCGTAAAAGACGACCGTGGCGATTTTGTTACATTTGAATAAAATATTGTGTAATATACATTTCTCAAAACTGAATGAAATTATGGCTTAATTTCAGCACTGAGAAAGAGAAAAAAGCAAGAATATATATTTTTTTCGTAGTCATATAATTCAGGCATTACAGGGGATTGTGCAGTTGTCATGCCCTACACTCCCTCAGTAACCATTTACATACTTTGCACACAATCTTAATGAGCACGATAACTTACTGCTATTAATAAGGATTGGTAGCACGAAAACAACAGTACTATGGAGTGTGGAGACAAGCTTAGAGAGAATCTGTCTATCTATCTATCTATATACCTAGGCTGCTTCCCCCAAGGAAAGGGAGGTAGCCGAGACAGGATGACACACTCCCCATTTACTCATCCATTCAATCACATTCTTTCGCATCTTAGCCCCAAAGGGGAGAAGGGACAGAACCTCACCGCACCACACCGCACAAGGGTCAACTGCACAGTACAATCAGTGACATCCGCAGCAGGGTCCGACAGCAGAACTGGTTTTCCCCTACCACATAATAATAGACCCATTCCCTTACCCGCACCTGACCTGACTAGCTGATCAGACCAAATGCAGGAGAATATCCCCTCAGGGCTGCGTCATCATTTATTCATTCACAGTTTCCATTTGTTTCTGTCACGCACAGCCACTCTTCCTTGCTCAACAGACATCCCTCTCGCATCCAGCGCTCTCTTCACACAGTCCATCCATCCAATTCGTAGTCTCCCTCTCAGCCTTACACCTCTCACATCAGATCTAGTTATCTTTTTCACCAATCGCTCATTATCCATTCTCTCCATATGTCCAAACCATCGCAACACCCTCTGCTCAGCTCTATGAGCCATCTCCCAAACAACTCCAGTCCTCCTTTCACTTCATCATTTCGCACTCAATCCATACGTGTCACTCCACACATACTCCTCAGACACCTCATCTCCATTACATTCAAACTTTTCCTCTCTGCTACACCCATATTCCCTGTTTCAGCCCCATATAACGCAGTCGGTACCACAACACCCTCATACAGCCTTCTCTTTACATCCATTCTAAGCGAACGACATCAAAACACTTTTTTCATTCCTCCCAGCACCTTACCTACTTCATTCATTCTAAACTTCACTTCTGCATCTATTCTTCCATCCACAGCAACATGTGACCTTAAATATTTATAACACTCTACCTCCTCAAGCAACTCACCATTCAAAACTATATTCATCCCCCTACCATCTACCAACCTCGTACACTTCATCACTTTACTCATATTCTCATTTACTTTCAATTTCTTCCTTTCACACACCCTTTCAAACTCCTCTACCAACTGTCTCAATATCTCCTCTGAATCAGCCACCAGTGCAGTATCATCTGCAAACAGTAGCTGCTTCAGAGTCCACTCTCCACCATCAACATTCACCAGACTCAGACCTCCACCTAAAACTCTTGCATTCACCTCCCTTACAACACCATCCATATAAATATTAAACAACCAAGGCGACATCACACATCCCTGTCGCAGCCCCACTCTCACAGGAAACCAATCACTCACAGCATTTCCCACTCTTGCACACGCTCTACTGTTTACTTAAAAACTTTTTACCCTTTTTAGTAACCTACCATCAAATCCATACAATCGTAAAATAGTCCACAAAGCCTCCCTATCAATTTTATCCTACTCTTTCTCTAAATCCATGAATGCCCAAAACACATCCTTGCCTTTCGCTAAATACTTTTCACACACTTGTCTCACATCGAACACCTGATCCACGCATCCCCTCCCTCTCCTGAAGCCACACTGCTCATCACCAATCACTCCCTCTGTACCCTCTTTAACTCTCATATAATTAACACTCTGCCATACACCTTACCTACAACACTCGACAGACTTATACCCCAAACTTAGTACATTCATACTTATCACCGTTGCCTGTATACAACGGGACCACACAAGCACCTGACCAGTCAACTGGCACCATACCTTTCACAAAGCACACATTCAACAGTCTTACTAACCAGTCAACAGTAGTCACTCCACCACCCTTCAGGCGTTCCACAGCACACCCATCCATATCTGCAGCTTTCCCTGTTTTCATCTCCTTTACTGCCTTCTCCACTTCCTCCTCCGTGATCAAGGAATCATTCAACTCTCCCAACACATTTATTCCTTGCACCCTTCCACCCACCACAATCTCAGCCACCCTTTCCTCCTCTACATTTAACAATCTTTCAAAATACTCTGCCCATCTCCTCCTTACTGCATCCATCTCAATTAACATCCTTCCATCCTCTGCTTTTACTCGTACGTGGAGATTTAACCCAATTACTCATAAAGGAGTAAACACTTTAAATGCAGCTCAGTCAGTTAACTTTATCTGCTCACTTTTTGAGTACTGAATGTTCACTTGAAACCTTACATACTACAAGAATAATCGCTATTATCTCAACGATTTCGGGCCAGCGTGACTATATTTACAGTACAGTACTGCTGGATACTGAGCATAACTCAAATGGTGTTTATCTGATGCTTAGGGCATGTAGTCGCTTGCCTTGTACTCACAAGTCTCCCCTGATCTCACTAGCCTCTACTCACCGGGACCGTGTTGCCACCCTTTGTTTTTATTTATTTTTTTAATACCAGAAAGAAGGAGCCAAATGCCAGTGGCCTGCAAAATGTGCCCATGGTCGTGATTGTCTGCTTCCCTCAGCAGAAATGCTGCGTCTTTCGGACACTGCTCTTATCTGTCCTCTCTGATCTAGTTTTAATTCTCATCTAATCTGATCACCCTTATGGTTCTTCATTTATACATTTCCTGGAGCAATGAGTGGTAGGTGGTGGCGACCATCATCCACTCACTTGATGTAGTGCTGCCTACTTTTTTCTTAGCCTTTATCATTCTTTTTCTGTGCCTGCCCTTCTCTCTTCCTATTTCTCCCATCTTTCCTGTCACTTCTTATTGTTTTCCTTTCCTTTACAGGTGGCTTTACATTGAGTGACAAGCCAAATGGTTTCCTGTAAGCCAAGAAACCATTTGCAACGCTGGGTGGTAACCATATAACCAAACCATACGTGCTCCCTACGTGTCAACAAGTGGGTTGATGATGGGTTAGTGCCCCTCCCTATAAAACAAATAACTCAAAGTCAAATAGCCACCCCTTACGGGATTATGGCATCTGGCAATAGATAGATAGATAGACTGTCTTGTCCTCTGCTTGAGTCACTTATATGTAAAATTAGTGATGCGCTCACGAGTACTCTCTACCATGACCTTTTCTCACCCATGCCCCATAAGGGATCCTTGGTACTCCATGAATGATAAAACACGAGTCTGGCATGTGCCAAGAACCATCATATGTTATCCGTCCCCTAATATCTCATCATTTCCTTCTTCCTCTGCATTTTTCTTCATTTCTCGCCATCTCTAGATCTTCTTTGCAACTTCTCATGCTTCCTGTGCTTTTGTTTTAATCCCCTCACGATGCTTATGCTTGATCATCTTGGATGCCTCCTTAAGTAACCTGCAACACTCCCCGTCCATGGCAACTGTGTCCTTTTCTCCAATCCCTTCTTCCTCCTCCATACCTCCTTTATGCCCAGGCCTCTGGCCAAGGTTGCCAGGCAGATAAGACGGACATGTGGCGTGGGAACATGGGTTGCCCTTTTTCTTAACGGCACTGTAAGCAGCAGCATCATATGTGATGGTGTCAGCATAAGACCCATCGGGGTGGTTTACGTCATCCAGCTGTTGACTGTTGCCATTCCAACATTCCTCTCCCGGCATTCACACTCTACACCCCTTAGGCACAACAGAGTAGTCCCAGGCCCCATAGATAGAACCCTAAGGTGGCGAGATGTTACAGAGGTCCACCAAAGGCTGCAACTACTAAAATGATGGTGGAGGGTGGTGACAGCAGCATCTGTATAACCGACACTCGTAACCTTAGTAGAAAACAAGGAACATAACTAACATCTGGAAGATTATAAGCGTAGACCCTTATGGCGACTGGCTAGGTTAGTTTGTGCGGGGCCTCAAGGAGAAGGAATTTGGATTGGAAATATTGTAACTCATCCAAATACTAGGGTGCAAATGAAATATTCTGGAGGGAAATCTCGGGAAATGTTAATGTTGCATCTAACTAAAAACATCAGAGAGAGACATAATAAAATGTAAGGTATGACGGATTACAGACAGTTTGGTGTCCTTGGTGAGGGTGGCATAGATAAGAAGTGTGACTGACTCACAATGGTCACTACAACCATCACCCAAGACCAAATGACCTACAGTATACCTTGAAGAATCTGAATTGTCTTAGAAATACCATGACCGGCACAAGTAAGAGCATACTGCATAGGTTTATGCATAGAGAAACACCACTAATCATTATCTCTTACAAATACAGGGTGAAAGTTCTAAGAATTCTTTTTCTACAAAGCTGAGACGCAGTTTCTTTGTGAAAAGAAGTGGCACTTTTGCAAGTACTAATGCTTCACAGTAGAACAGGACCTTGTAAATAACAAACAAGTAATTTTCGGTGGGTATGACACTGAGGGAAATCGTCCAACAACATAATTTATAATGTAAATGATTTCCACTTAGCACAACAAAATTTGGCAGGGGGGACAGTCTAGACATTAACGTTCATTTCAGGAACTCGGTGAGGCAATGAAGTAATCATGAGCACATCAAAAGTATCTGCTGGTTCACTTTTAACCTGAATTAAGAAGTAGAAGCACACTGAGGAGGGGGTCTTGCGAGGTACTACTAGCATAAAGTCAAGGTGCAAGTCAAGGTATTCAAGACGGGCAGGAAAAAGAATTCCTGGTCTCGTCAGTGAAATGTTATTTAAATTTTCTAGTAATAATGTATTTGGCACAATATCTACACTCAGGCGAGCCTGAATAATGTGCTGAAAACCTTACTTCCTCATATGATCAGCAATGATATTTGACAAAGCTAACTGAAGATCAGTAAAAGCTTCAGAGATCAGACATTCGCCTTCCAATTCCAGAGTATTAATTGAGAAAAGTCTAATTATTTCATGCAAAAATTTAGCTACCTTCTTCAACCTGACAAGTGCAGCTTGGATATGTGACACATCCATGATGGTAACAATTAAAATTTGTGAGTGAGCATTCAATACTTGATGCTCATTTTCAGACATCTCTTCAATCTGGACCAATCTGGCGTGAATTTCATCTACCTGGCTTTGAGCTGGAGTACCAAGTAAAGCAACAACTTCAACAAAATCAATTGCACCTCTGGGGGTAGGACAGATCAGTGGTTTATCTGACCACAATCAACAGAATTGTTTAAATCCTCAGGTCTAATATCAAATTCACGTTGGAATGAAGCTAAAATTTCCATCAGTGATGATACAAAATAGGATGAATTGTCCATGTGACGTATATTCCATCTAATAGAATCAACAAGATGTTGGGCATTAACATGAGGTTTGTGTAGCTTATCTTGTATTCATAACAGGGACCACATAATGATTTCCTGTCGAGATAAGCTTGGACTCTGAAGAACTGATGAGACTTGTCAGAGAAGGTTGCACTTTGCGGGTCAATCTGTCTTGTATTTCCTGACACTGCCTGCGAACGGCAAAATCTGAAACGAAATAACATAACTACTATGATTTAGTTTCTGTTCCTTGCTAGTACTGGGTTCAGCCTTCCTATCAATGTGCTCTAAAGGTCTGTCCATAACTAGAAGTAGGTCTTCTACTGTCGTACGCAGTATCAAGCTATACCTGGGAGCTGGGATTGCATCATCGAGGTCATTAGCAGAGGACGAACGACTAGGCGTCGGGGAATCTGCCTCGACCGGGGATTCCCCTTCACCATTCACCTCACATTCTCTCTCGCTTCCACTCTGCTGAATCAGATCACTGATGTCAATTTCACCGTCAGTTACAATGTCTTGCGTCTCTTGTGTTTCTTGTATCTCATTCACTCGAAGAACTACGGTCATTTTGCGAGTTGTCCCAAGATGAACGCCCAGCACCACGGCTATATACCGGAATGGCAGTTAAATCATTTAGTCCAATTTCACTACCACTAACATCATTGTCATCTTTAGCCTCATGTACTTAGTATGCATGGCGAACTTTTTTGTTATCTTTAGTTGTGAGAGAAACTTCAGGGACCACCTGCACACGATCGATGTGTGGAGACAGTCTCAATCTTCACTTGACGTGAATCGCTACGTCACTGACGCGCTCTGTGACCCTAAGGTCCTGCATCAAGTGGCTGTAGTTTCCTAGCAACTCCTCTCTTAGGAGTCATACGCACATATACTTTGTCTCCTACAAGGAGAAGCTTGAGAGAAGCCTTCTTACTTCAGAATTCTCATTCTCTGTACTAGCCTAATTCAAGTACAGCTGGCATCTCTGAAAAGCTTTAGCTGCCATGTCTGCTTACAAGTCCTTAGCATCATCCACATTATAGTGCAGCATGTACTGTAGTGTGGCATTTATGAATTCTGCTCCTTGGTTAGTGAGAAGTTGCAGTTGAGTCAAGTGAATGCATACAACCCTCACAACAAATATGCAAGCTACTCATCCGCCGTTTTAGTTTTTAATACTCATCAACAAGAAATCTTGTTAGGGTATCCACCACCGTGAGGTCATACCTCTGTCCTGCCTCTGGCTTATTCAGCAGTCCTATAATATCCATATGGACCCGATAACATGACGCTGGCACATCTGGACAACTCACCAGTGAGTCCAAGGCATCCCCCAGCCGCTTAGAGGTAATGCACTGTGTGCAGCACGTACTATTGTTGGCCAATATACATATCTCTTGGTGCAAGCAAGACTGACCTTTGCCCCACTATGTCCTGACAGTAGCAGGTGATGAGCCAAATGTAATGTTGGTGGCCCACACTGTACAGTTACAACCACCTGTAGTAAGTCATTATCCTCACATGCACGTGCTACTCTTTCATACAATAATCCATCCTGGTGGAGACAAAACTGTTCAGCTGGAAAAGCCAGTTTCGGGGCCTGCGGGCCTTCTCAAAGTGGATGTGCATCTCGTAGCTTCGGCACTTCATCAAGATTCCACCTGATAGTGTTAGGGTTTGTCACGCTTCTCATAACAGCCAATATAACATTTGCATCATCGTCCTATTACTCCCTGTAAAGACATGTCAAGACATCAGCTAGCTTATTCGGATGTCCGGGTAGATAAGACACATCCATATCATACTCTGCGACCTGGATTTGCCATCTAGCAATCCTTCTGGATGGTTCCTTAACATTAAACAACCATGTGATCCGTCTGGATAGTCACTTTGTATTCTAAGATAAGGGGAGGATTGATTCTTCTTACTCAATAGTGGCTTAATTCATCTCAGTCTTACTCAAAGTTCTCTCGTATAGCAGAGCCGTTTCCAAAAATTTTTAGATTAGAGGGTAGTAAGAGGAAAGAATTTTCAAATAGGTCTTGTCGTGGCTGGAAGGAGAAAGATAATTATGAATCTGGGGTTTGATTGCAGTTTTATTTTCAAGGGAGTTATCTTGAAAAGCAGTACTAAGGTGAGGGCGATTTATGCTAGCTAATGTCGTGCCCTCTACTCCTGCCTTTTTCTACAGTGCCTCTCCTGTTTCCTATCTCGCCCCAACCCCTTCTGACCTGTCTCCAATTTCTCCTGTATATGACTGGTTGGGCCACGTGTGTGGGCAAATGTATGCATGTGGTGTTCTTCCATCAGGCGTGTGGTGTGAGTTTTCCATGACATCGATGTATTGTGTACGACATTCTCTAGCTAGAATCTCCACTAATGTTTCCTCCAGCTCTCCCGAATTTAGGCACGACTTTCCTCAAACCTCTATATTACATATTAACAGCATATATTTCACTAGCTGTTATGTAGTGTGTTATGATATCATAGTGCCTTGACATCGTTCAGCTGTTGTACTTACGATACCAGGTAGTAACAATTACACATCCTGTCATAACATAATAATACATGTATTCATCACAGTATAGTATAGACACAAAGTTACTGTAGAAACATATCATAGCAATATATTATTAAGAGTAAGTACATGGTAGTAAAAATTTAACACAGAACATTGCATTGTAGTGGTATAATATACAGTATACTCGTATATGCATTTACACAATGGTAATATAATGGCAGTGTTATGACAAGTCTTTAGTAGTCTACTGTATTAAGAATCAGCCATACGTGATGTACGTATTATAATATATATATATATATATATATATATATAGAGAGAGAGAGAGAGAGAGAGAGAGAGAGAGAGAGAGAGAGTTCAGTAAATATGTAGCAACAGTTAGGGGGTGTATTACGGAGACGATACTGAATGTTAATTACTATATGAGCATATTGCCAAACCTCAATAGTTTGGGAGTTACAGCACTTCACAGATTTGCTATGGATGTGTTGGAGTCAGGACACTGTAAATGAGACGTCCATCACTTACAGTGAAATTTATTAACAGTATTATACAACATGCTTTACTGCAAATGTTCACAGGGGCACACACACAAAAAAAAAGCGAGGTTCCAAACCGTGAGGAATTGTGGCGTCGTGTGCAGGACTGTGTGGCACGCATCAACAAGTCCCGGGGCTTTGGAACATATGTGACAGTCACTTCTGCAACGGGCTGCAGCATGCATTGGAGCAAGAAGGCCGGAGTTGTGAACATATGCTGTAAATGTGAATGACATACCTGTGTCAAGCATGTTGTATAATATTGTTAGTAAATCTCACTGTAAATGATGGACGCCTCATATACAATCCCCTGACTCCAACACATTCCTAGCAGATCTGTGAAGTGCTGTAACTCCCAAACTATTGAGATTTCGCAATATGCTCATTTAGGAATTTTCATCCACTGGAAATGAGTTATTTAAGAGGAGCCTGTGGAGCCACATGGAGAGACAGGCTGACGAATGAGGATATAAAGGAGCGTTGTGGTGTTGATGTGGATGTGATAGGAAGCGTTATGAGGAACACACTGAGGTGGTATGGCCATGTGGAGAGGATGGAGGGTGAAAGACTGACGAAGAGAGTGTATGTGAGTGAGGTGGAGGGGGAAAGAGGGAGGGGGAGGCCGAGGATGAGATGGAGGGATGGGATGGAGAGGTATATGAGAGAGGGGTGTGTGAGTTGGGAGCAGGGGAGTGAAATGGAAGGGGACAGGGCGACTTGGAGGCGATTTGTTTGTGGCCACCCCAAACGGGATTGAGGCGTCTGGCAATAGATAGATAGATAGATAGGAATTTTCATTCTCAGGAATACACCCCCTGATTTTTGCTACATATTTACTGAACATCCTGTATGTGTATATATATATATATATATATATATATATATACTGTTGACGTATAAAACAATTAGAAATTTAGAGATTAAACATATATTATTTTTATGTGTGTAACTAAGGCTTTAAAGTGGCATCTTCAGCTTCCTGATCAGATTTATAAATGGAATATTTTCCCAGTAATACGGTTCGTGTGATATCATTATCCATATTTACCAAGGTGAAATCACTTCGAAAGGCGATAAATCGTTTAAAAGAAAATTGTTTAGGTATTAATTATCAGATATATATTAGAAAGAAAAGAGAAAATTGGTGTACTGAGATATACAACTTACAAACATTACTTGGTTCCTCATACATGCGTGTTTATTGTTCATGGTGGGATTAAAAAAAAAAAAAATCAGGTTGATGGAGCGTTGACCTGAAATGTTGAAGTTTCTGTCGTGCTTAGATTAATTGGACTTTTTTGTTTTGGATTTTTTTTTTTTTAGTTTCTTTTAGCCGTGACTCCAAGGATAAAAAAGAATGGCAATGGTGAACAATTACTGCTGATAGTACCCGCTTTGGGGGTAGTTCAAAACTATTTTACTGGAGTGCTGGCTGTATAAACTTATTTTTGGGAGAAATCGCTAAATATGCAGCTTTGACAGATGTACTCAAACTTGATTGGGAAACACACCCAATTATTCCCAAAACTCAGATGACAATTCTGACTTTGAAAAAATCACATTTAGGAAACATTAAAAAAAAAAAAATCGATTGACACGTAAAGAAAGCTAGCACCTGAGCTGTTTACAAACACTAAGATTCATTTGATGTGGGTGCCACTGAAACAAGCTAGAAATTTCGAATGAGACAGGTTTTCTTTTTTAACTGCAGTAGAAGCACTTTAAAATTGCATCGAGCCTCCTGATTGAATATAAAAGAAAAAGAATATTTGCACATTATGAAGGTTCGTGTTCCAACATAAGCCATATTTCATTAAGTAAAATCTCTCAGAACTGTAATAACTCGTGAGAATGAATATTGATGAGCTTCTGACTCACAGAAAATTAATACGAGAACGTATAAACTATCGCAATACCGAGATATACAATTTATTACCATTTATAACTTTATTACTCATCTCCCTAGACAAAGCTACCAAAAAAAAAAAAAAAAATGCAGGTTGAGGGAACACTGAATGAACTGTAAAATCACTCCGAAAGGCAATCAATCGTTAAAAGAAAATTGGTTAAGCACTGATTACCAGATATATATAATTAAGAAAAAGTAATTACATAGCTGTAATGCGATTTAAAATTTAAAAACATTACATGGTTCCTCATATACTCAGATTTATTATTCATGGTGTGTGTAAACAAAATCAGGTTGCAGGGGCGTTCACCTAAACTGTTGTACCTGTCGTGCTGAAATTAATTGGAGCTTTAATTTTCGATTATTTTATTGTTTTTATTTGTTTTTTTTTCTTTGCCGTGATTTCAAGGATAAAATGGAGTGGCAGTTGTGAACTAGTTATGGCTTAGAGCGTAAACTTTGAGAGCAGTTCAAAACTGTTTTACTGGAATGATATCTGTATAAACATATTTTTGGTCATAATTTCTAAATATGCAACTTTCCCAAATGTACTGGAAATTGATTTGGAAACGCACCCAATTATTTCCAACACTCAGTAGACATTTCTGACGGTGAGAAAATCATATTTAGGAAACATATAACAAGATATCGATTGATGCGTAAAGAGAGCTATGGTGGCCTCCGAAACAAGCGAGATATTTCCAATGAGAAAGGTTTTCCTTTTAATCTGCAGTAGAAGCACTTTAAATTTACATCGAGCCTCCTGATTGAATGTAAAAGAAAGAGAATGTTTGCACATTATGAAGGCTCGTGTTCCAGCATAAGCCACATTTTCTTAGGTAAATTATCAGAACTCTGATAACTCTTGAGAAGGAATATTGATGAGCTTTTGACTCTTACATAAGAATTAATACGAGAAAGTATAAACACTGTCCCAATACCGAGATAGATAATTACCATTTGTAACTTATTCTTCATCTCCATTGAGACTGCTAAAAAAAAAAAAAATGCATGTTGATGGAACACTGAATGAACTGTATTAATGTTGTCTGGAGATTGTTTGGATTCTAACGTTAGGAAAAATGTCTCTTGTGTCTTTTATTATCATTTGAAGTGGTAACTTAAGGATAAAAAAAAATCGTAAAAGTTTGTTACGGTAAAAGCATTCTCTTTAGAAGTAATTCAAAACTATTATTCTTGAGTGACCCTAAAAACCGCATAAATCAGGGCGTAAACATTAAATATGCATCTTTCACAAATGTACTCTAAATTTGGTGGGAAACACTCCCGATTGTGTCAAAATCAGGAAACATTTGAGGGAGAAAAAATTACGAATCGGAAGGAAAAAAAATCAGTAACAAGGCTAAACGAGGTAACACGTAGAATGAAATCTATTCGAAGAGAAAGAAGGTTGGCATTTGAAGGGATGAAACCCAAAGAGTTTCGTATATTAGTCGTGGAAACAACTTAAAAATGTAGAGATAAAACATATATAATTTTTATTTGTATAACTACGGCTTCAAACTGGCCTATTGAGCCTCCTGATCAAATATAAAAAATGGAATATTTTCGCAGTATGACGGTTCGTGTGATATCATTACCCATATTTACCAAGGTAAAATCACTCCGCAAGGCATTAAATCGTTTACAAGAAAATTGTATAGGTACTTATTATCAGATATATATTATTAGGAAAAAGAAACTACTTAGACACTCTGAGATATACAATCTTTACATGGATGGGGTAATAAAAGAGGTACAAGGTAGGGTAGTGGATGTTGGAGTGGCCCTGGTGAGAGAGGATGGTGTTTGGAAAATCCTTGTACTGTTGTTTGCAGATGATACTGTGTTGTTGAGTGAAGACGAAGGGGAGCTGCAAGGCTTGGTGGATGAGTTTGGGAGAGTGTGTAAGAAACGGAATCTAAAGGTGAATGTAGGGAAGAGTAAAGTGATGGTCTTTGAGAGAGGTGAAGTCAGTGAACGTACAGCGAGGTTGGATAGTGAGGAATTGGAAAATGTGAGTACGTTTAAGTACTTGGGTAGTGTGATGAGTAAGGATGGAGGTTTGGAGGGTGAAGTGCGTGAAAGGGTACAGCAGGGAAGAAAGGTTGCTGGTTCTTTGAAAGCAGTGATAAGAAACAGGGAAGTGAGCAAGGAAGTGAAAAAGTTACTACATGACAGTATTGTGATACCAACTCTAACGTATGGAAGTGAAGCTTGGACGTTGTTGGAAGGACACAAGTCAAGAGTGAGAGCAGTGGAAATGAGTTAAGAGGAGCCTGTGGAGTCACATGGAGAGACAGGCTGACGAATGAGGATATAAAGGAGCGTTGTGGTGTGGATGTGGATGTGATAGAAAGCGTTATGAGGAACACACTGAGGTGGTTTGGCCATGTGGAGAGGATGGAGGGTGAAAGACTGACGAAGAGAGTGTATGTGAGTGAGGTGGAGGGGGGAAGAGGGAGAGGGACCGAGGATGAGATGAAGGGACGGGGTGGAGAGGTATATGAGAGAGGGGGGTGTGAGTTGGGAGCAGGGCAGTGAGATGGCTGGGGACAGGGCGACTTGGAGGCGATTTGTTTGTGGCCACTCCAAACGGGATTGAGGCGTCTGGCAATAGATAGATAGATAGACGTTGTTTCTCATACGCGCAGTTTCATTGTTAATGATGAGAATGAAAAAAAAAAAAATCAGGTTGCAGGAGTGTCGACCTGATCTGTTATGTCTGGCATGATGAGATTAAAGGAATTTTTAATTTCCGATGACTTTATCTTTTTTTCTTTTTATTCATCTTAGCCGTGTCTTCACGGATAAAAAGTAGTGGCAACTGTGAACTAGTTACGGCTGATAACATCAGCTCTTTTGGTGGTTCGAAACTATTTTACTGGATTGATGGCTGTATAAACTTATTTTTTGTCGAAATCGCTATACAGTATACGTAACTTTCACAAATGTGCTCGAAATTGATTACAAAACATCCCAATAATTTCCAAAACTCACAAGACATTTCTGAAGGTGAAAAATTTTGCACTTAGGAATCATATAACAAGAAATCGATTGACACGAAAAGAGAGCTGGCATCTGAGATGCTTAAGAACAATAAGCTTGAATTGATGTGGGTGTCACGGAAACAAACGAGAACCTTCAAGAAATCATTCTTTTTTATCTGCAGTAGAAGCAATTTAAAACTACATCGAGCCTCCTGCCTGAATGTAGTAAAAAAAGGATATTTGCACATAATGAAGGTTCGTGTTACACCATAAGCCACATTTACTTGGGTAAAATCTGTCAAAACGGAGATGTCTCGTGAGAAGGAATGTGGATGAGCTTTTGATTCTTACCTAAAAATTTGTATGAGAAAGTATAAACACTATCGCGGTACGGACGTATGTAATTAATTACCATTTATAAATTTATTCCTCTTCTTCGTAGATATATAGAGCATGAGAGCTACAAAAAAATGCAGGTTGAAGGAACACTGAATAAGCTCTATTAATGTCTGGAGATAGTTTAGATTTTTACGTTTGGAAGTGGGTCATTTGTGACTTTTTTCATTTGTAGTGTAAAAAAAAAAAAAAATCAAGTTGTTTTGTTACGGTATAAGCATCTGCGTTAGGATTTAGTCAAAACTATTACACTTGATTGATCCTAAAAACCGCATAATTGAGGGGGAAAACACAAAATATGCAACTTCCATAAATGTACTCAAAATTAGCTGGCAAACATTCCCAATTGTATCCAAAATTCGGAAATCATTTCTGAGGGTAAGAAAATTCTGTCTCAAAGAAAAAGAAAAGAAAACAAAGAAACAGGTAACAATACAAAATGAGGTAACATGTAGCATGAAATCGATTTACACATAAAGAAGACAGGCATTTGAGGGGTTTCAGCCCAAAGAGATTCTTTTGATTAGAGAAGGGTAAACAACTCGGAAATTTAGAGACATAACGGATATTATTTTTGTCTTCATAACTAGGGCTTTAAAGTGGCATCTTGAACCTCCTGATCAAAATTTAAAAAGTAGATTATTCTCCCAGTATGACTGTTCTTGTGATATCAGTATCCCAAATTAACAAGGTAAAATCACTCCGAAAGGCAATAAATCGTTTCGAAGACAATTGTTTAAGTATTGATGATCAGGTATGTATTAGTAGGGAAAGTTAAATTCATAGCCACACTGAGATGTACAATTTACAAACATCTCTTGCTTCCTCATATACGCAGTTTTATTGTTCAAGATGGGTCTAAAAACAATCACTTTGCTGGAGCGTCGACCTGGACCGTTGTGTCTGTCGTCTTGAGATTTGCTGGATTTTTAATTTTCAATTATTTATATATTTTTATTATTTTCTTTTTGTTTTAATTCATCTTAGTGGTGACTTCAAGGATAAAGAGCAGAGCCAATTGTGAACTAGTCAATGCTGATAGCATCTGCTTTGGAGGTAGTTCGAGACAATTTTACTGAGTGATCGCTGTACAAACTTGTTTTTGGCCGAAATCTCTAAATATGCAACTTTTATAAATGTACTCACTCTTGATTCGGAAACACACACTTATTTCCAGAACTCAGAAAACTTTTCTGAGTGTGAAAAAATCTCATTTAGGCAACAAAAATAAATCGATTGACATGTAAAGAAAGCTGCGGGGGTCACCAGAACAAGCGAGAAATTTCGAATTAGAAAAGTTTTCATTTTTACCTGCAGTATAAGCACTTTAAAGTTACATCAAGCCTCCAGATTAAACATAAAAGAAAAAGAATACTTGCACAAAATGAAGGCTATTGTTACAATATAAGCTACAATTTCTTAGGTAAAACCTCCCAGAACTGTGATAACTCGTGATAAGGAATATTTATGAGGTTTTGATTTATACGAAAATTATTACGAGAAAGTATAAACACTATCGCAATAACGAGATGTATAATTAATTACCATTTATAACTATTACACATGTCCGTAGTTATAGCTACAAAAAACTGCCGGTTGAAGTAACACTGAATGAACTGAATTAATGTTGTCTAGTTATTGTTTGGATTTTTACGTTAGGAACGGGGTCATTTATGACTTATTTTCGTTTGAGTTCGTAACTTCAGAATATAAAAAATGGCACAAGTTTTGTTACGGTAACAGAATTATCGTTAGGAGTAATTCAAAACTATTATCCTTGAGTTATGTTACAAACCGCACAGTTGAGGGCGAAAACACTAAATATGCAACATCCACAAGTCTACGCTAAATTAGCTGGGAAGCACTCCCATTTGTACTTAAAATTCAGGAAACATTACTGCTGGTCAAAAAAATTCGCCCCGAAAAAAAAGAAAATTCAGTAAGAACGATAAACCAGGTAACACAAAGGATGAAACAGATTTACATTAAAAGAAGGCTGGAATTTGAGGGGTATAAGCCAATGAGTTTCGTTTGATTATACTGTATATATATATATATATATATATATATATATATATATGTTGTGGTAGGTGGGGACGCTCACCATCCGCTCACTTGATGTAGTGCTGCTCTTAGGTTTCTGTCCTTTCCCCTCCTGCATCTTTCCTTCCATCCTCTTATTTCTTTCCTTCATTCTTTCCTCATCCTTCTGCCTACGGGTGACTTTACACTCCCTCTTCGGTCTTTCTTTTTTTCATTCTTTCCTCTTCCTTCTGCCTGTGGGTGACTGTACTCTGAGTGACAAGCCAAATGGTTTCCTGTACACCAGGAAACCATTTATGACGCCGGGTGGTAGCCATATAACCAAAATTTGGCGCCTGGTGGTTTAGTGGGTAATTATTGCGCTCCAATCGGATTGAGCCGGTGAAGGTTTATATCCAGGGGGTGGTTGGGGTTTATTGCTCAGTTAATGCCACTCAGGGAAGAGTGAGGTTGGTCACTCTCATCTTAAACGTGAGGACCAACTTGCCTAGCCCCGGGCTCCTACGCACCTCATGGGGCGACGTAGGATTGGATATATATATATATATATATATATATATATATATATATATATATATATATATATGTATATATATATATATTGTTATATATTGTTATATAAAATGGATACATGTATATTAGTTTCATGATTTATGCACAGTTAGATTAATATTATATATATATTTTTTTTTATGCGAGGAAGAAGGAACCAAAGGCCATGAGCCCGCAGTAACAGTTCCCTCCAAGAGAAAAACAAAATACAATAGAGAGCCAAATTCAAGATCCGATCATTTTGAGATGCCTGGACACACTGCGTTTGAAAGACTGGAGATCATAGGCAGCAGGAAATACAGACAGAGGGAGACAGTTCCAGAGCTGACCTGTTGCATAAATGAAAGACTTGGAGTAACGGTTAACTCTTGCATTAGAGAGTTGGACAGAAAAGGGACGAGAGTTTGCTGCCAGACGGGTGCTACACGCCCGTCGTAGAGGTGAAGGAATGTAAGCAGACAGTTCAGAGGAGAAGTGACCATTAAAGTAGCGATAGAAAAGAGATAAAGATGCAACAGTGCGGTGAAGAGACAGAGGTTGAAGGGAGTCAGTAAGAGAAGGAGAGTTAATGAGACATAAAGCCTTTGACTCCACCCTATTGAGAAGAGCTGTATGTGGGGAGCCTCCCCACACATGAGAGTTGTACTCCACACAGGGGTGGATAAAACCCTTGTATAGAGTCAACACTTGTGCAGGGGTAAAGAAAGAGCGGAGTTGGCTTAGCACACCCAATCTCTTGGAAGCAGATTTTACAAGAGATGTAATATGATCTTTCCAAGATAAGTCCCGAGTAAATGAAACCCCAAGCATGTTCAAGGATGATGCAGGATTAAGCTGAATATTATTAAACATTAGTGGGTATACCTGTGGAAGATTTTGTCGGGTTGATAGGTGTAAGAACTGAGTCTTAGATGCATTAAAAACAACCATATTATTTTTACCCCAGTCAGAGATACGAGCCAAGTCAGACATTAGGTGTGCCATAGCCTTATCCCTTGTTTGTTGAAGTAAGTGTTGAGATGGGCGTTGCGGGAACCGAATGGAAAGGTGAAGGGTGGAGTCATCAGCGTATGAGTGGATAGGGTTAGATGTACAACTTAGATCATTGATGAATAAAAGGAAGAGAGTTGGTGATAGGACAGAGCCCTGAGGAACACCACTGTTGATAGATCTAGGAGAAGAACGATGGCCGTCTACAACAACGGCTATAGAACGACCAGAAGGGAAGCTAGCGATGAAGGCACAGATAGAAGGATAGAAACCGTAGGAGGGCAGTTTGGAAATTAAAGATTTATGCCAGACTCGATCGAAAGCCTTTGAGATGTCAAGTGCAATGGCAAAGCTTTCGCCAAAGTCCCGAAAGGAGGATGACCAGGAGTCTGAAAGGTAGGTGAGAAGATCGCCAGTGGAGCGTCCCTGACGAAACCCGTACTGACGATCGGAAAGAAGGTTGTGATAGGAAAGATGCCTTAAAATTTTTCTATTGAGAATTGACTCGAAAACTTTTGAAATACAGGACGTTAAAGCAATTGGACGATAGTTGGAGGGTTGGGAGTGGTCACCCTTCTTTGGGACTGGCTGAATGAGAGCAAACTTCCAGCAAGAAGGAAAGGTACAAGTTGACAGACAAAGGCGAAAGAGTTTTCCTAGGCAGGGTGTAAGCACAGAAGCACAGTTCTTGAGAACAACAGGAGGGATCCCATCAGGCCCATATGCCTTGTTAGTACTGAGGCCAGTGATGGCAGAAAATACATCAACTAAAGAAATTTTAATATCAGCCATGAAGAAGTCAGAGGGGGGAAGTGATGGAGAACAGCACCGGAATCGTCTAAGGTGGAATTGGAGGAGAAAGTCTGTGCGAAGAGATCTGCTTTATCAGTAGAAGAAATAGCTACAGAACCATCAGAGTAGAAAAGAGGAGGGAAGGATGATAAGGTAAAGTTGTTAGAAAGATTTTTGGCAAGGTGCCAGAAGGAGCGGGAAGAATTCGAGTTGGAGAGTTGAGAGCATTTAGTATGGATGAAATTATTTTTAGTAGAGCGAAGAACAGACTTAGCACGATTCCGGGCAGAAACGTAAAGATGATGTGATTCAGGGGTGGGTTGGCTCCGGTACCTTTTGTAGGCCCTCTCCTTGTTGCGGACAGCATTAGAACAAGCGTGATTAAACCAAGGCTTTCTTGCGTTAGTCAAAGGATATGAGAAAGGAATGTACGCTTCCATGCCCGAGAATATGTTTCCCCATAATTTTCTCTTTTTTGTTTTGTTTTGTTTTGTTTCTGTGTATATATAATTTACAATAATTACATAATATACATATTTCGCCCAGGGGGTCTCACTTGAATGCTTACTCTTCCTCCCGTAAATATTGCTTCCAAGTCCGCAATCCTTGCTTGCATTCTGTGCATGGACAATTGTAATATACTAAATATAATGAAGATTATTCAGACAACTGGAGCTTGGCTATACACATAATATGGATTGCATATACTCATACTCAAGTCTTCCCAGGGCTTCACTGTTTGATTGATTAATTGCATAATTTCAAACTTAGGTGAAATCAACTTAATTTTTGTGCTTATGTTTAAGTCCGTCTTAGGCAGTGACTGAAAGTGTGTAGTTGTGTGATTAAGGATGGCATAGTGATTGTTTGTAGCTAAGGTGGACAAAGATGGTGTAAGTACAGCACAATAGTCAGGTGCTATGTATAGTCCTGATGCTAAAGTATGAGATGGTGATGTATCTGGACATATTATGAAAAATGATATGTTATGAGTGAAGTAGAAGAACTGTGAATACCCGATGCCCTGATGGTGGGTTGAGTAGTCTGAATGAATGTATGTGCATGTGTATTCTCGTTTTCCTTGAGGTCAGACTGAATCGTTCTGCTAAGGTGTTTGATCGTTCCAACACCCTTCGATTTTCTACAATTGTTGGATGACATTTCTGGTGAAATTTCCTCTATCAATTCGTTGTTTTATTCTATCTCGTCCTTGAGTGGGAGTAACATGATATTCTCTTTCCTCATGGTTCTCAAACTCAATAACATGTTAGCTCTTATTTCTAAGTTCTTTAATCTATAGAAATTAGTGGTTCTTCTTTTTGTAGTCTCTATACAATTAATGTCTAAGTGCATCATGCCATTTACGGTTATTTGTTTGCCATCTAAGCATATAAATCAACGTTAGATTCCTCCACGAAGATTACTTTCATATTTCTAAAAATCCTTTCTAATTCCTCCAGTGTTATTAAATTCACTGAAGAGCCTGAATCCAAGAATAATGAAATCTTCACAGGAAGTGGACACCAAAACACTCATTTCCGTGTATGCTTCCTATATGCATTCTAGGATTGTTTTTCTTTATGTATGGTCGTTTTTTTGGAGTGGCTTGCCCTTTCTCCGACTTAAAAACAGATATTATTTTTCACTGGTCTTGCAATGTGACGTCCAGTATCCTGCGGTTTTACGCTTTCTGCCACATGGCTGCACGCCTGTCTCTTATCTCTATCATCCTTTTGTTTGATAAAACACTCAGCTTTCATGTGACCGGGATTAGCACAGTAATAACATAGAGTAGGCCTATCTCCCGAATGTGACCCACCAGATGACTTTCCTTATTTTAGTTTTTCTGTGGCACAGTTTGTGCTTGGACTACATGTAAATATTTGAGGTTGCCTGTGGCCTGGTGTTTGCGAATGCTGCCTTGATTTCAGATGTTGTTTTATTTGCCTGTTCTCAGGTCGCAGTCTTTTTTTGTTTTGTACTTGTGCTAGATATATTCATAGCTGCACTGGTTTGTGATAATTCACTCACTCCTACTTTGCTGCAGTTCATCTCTACCTCGTTCATAAAATGTAATAAACACAATCATGGAGTATCAGCAACTGTTTTTGCTATACTGAGTACCCTATCAGGTAATTTACACAATGCAGCTACATGACCAAGGATGAAAACGACATGCATTGGTGACATCTTCCCATTAGCTGTTAACCAATTCGAGTTTTCTATACAGGATAACAGCGTTCTCTCAATGGTGGACACATCTGCCGTTATTTCGCCTAAGACAGCGTTTGTGGCATGTTCTCATAGAGTCCACGATCTTACTGTATATAACTCGAGTTATACCAGGCAAAAAATTTATACTTCCCTAAAATTTCTTCAGGAATTCTGTTTTAAACTCCATATTTCTGGGCTCATAAAAGCTTATCAAATCTAAACAAATCACCAGCTGGGCACTTTCTTGGTTAATCGTTGATGAAGAAACTGCTATCTTTTCATTCCCGTCTGTTATATGCCTTTTAACAGAAAATTGTTCACACTTACGGAATTTAACATCCTGTAATGGTCCACTTGAGAGTTGTGTAAGTCAACTACTGTTATTTTAAGACCGAATGCTGGCAGAATAAGGAAAATATATCCTTTTGACTGACAACGTAACCTGTTATCCTTTCACAGTCGTATAGGCACTTACCCGGCTTACAGATGGATGAACTTGGCCTTCATACCAGACAATAAATTTAAGCATACTCCAGTCAACACTTTCTTAGAGCCAATCCCTCATATCTTAATAACCCTATATAATAACTTTATGCTTATGTGCATGCGTGTGTGGTTATACGATTATTAAACGTGCATAATCTCTCTCTCTCTCTCTCTCTCTCTCTCTCTCTCTCTCTCTCTCAGACACACGCAGTAGATTACCTTACATGCAGTCACATTTGTAACCTTACGGTTGGCAGGAATAAGATACAATCAGGCTATTTTTCAGTTGTCATCTAAAGTGAATACAGACATAATGTCGCTATTAAAGATGGTGATATATTTGACAAAATACACACGACACTTACACAAAATTACCAGCACTATGTAAGACTTGCTTTGCTACAAATTGTACATGCACCTAACGTTTTGCGAAATTTTCGGAAAGTAACCTACAAATGTGTTAGTAGCAGCGGTCGCCCCGTCCGTACAATTGTTCTAACCAGCTTCCACACACACACACACACACACCAACTGGCGTAGTGGCAATGCATTCGCCAGCCATCTGGTAGGACTGGGGTTCGTACCGGATCGGGTGCGAAAAGTTTCACTAACGAAGTTAGTTATTGTTCCTCTTGAGGGGGGGAATGGTTGTGTGCGTGTGTGAAGGTCACAGCCTTGCCCTAGATTGCACTATATGAGCTCTCAGCTCTCTTCCTGGAGGGTAACGAACTGACGATCACGCCAGTCACGTTATCCTGACCGACCCGGTGAATTACACACACTCACCCAAACGCATTAAATTTTGGCAGGCAGTTCTCCTCGACTCCTCCTCTCCGCCCACTCCTTCCACTGGCATTAGGGGCTAATATCACGTACTT
Source organism: Coenobita brevimanus (assembly GCF_032717465.1). Lineage (NCBI taxonomy): Eukaryota > Metazoa > Arthropoda > Malacostraca > Decapoda > Coenobitidae > Coenobita > Coenobita brevimanus. The sequence continues at coordinate 24,671,991 of NC_136978.1, forward strand.
ATTGTCTCACAACTCACAGTTGAGGAGAATATAGCTGAATAATAATTCTGGGAATTAGGTCGAAGGAAGGACTTATTTGTCCAAATAAATTTAAACAAGAAGTGTTTTTCAACCCAACTATTCTATTCTGCTAAGTTTCTGATTAACATCATGCATCAGTCTAATACTAGGCGTTCTAACATTTGTTTGGATAAACAAATATTATTAACTGAACCAAGAGCAAAAGACGTCATTGATAGAATATGTCAATACCAATGACTATGTTGGGTTAGCACTCAGTGGGCAATGTTCTTGTAAACCAGTGCTTTCCCAACTAGGGAACGTTCCTCCCTTTGGGGTGTGTGAGGTAGATGGAGGAATGACCGAAAGCCATCTTCCTAAAGTTATTGCTGTATGACGCAGAAGACTGGACATTGAGGAAGAATGAAGAGAAATAGCTGGAGAGAACAGAGATGAGAATTTTTCGATGGCTCATTGGAGTGTCACTAAGAGAGAGGAAAAGGAATGATAACATCAGAGCAGAGGCAGTAGTTGTGTCAGTTGTGGAGAAGGCAAGAGAGGCACGTTTGAGGTGTTATGGGCATGTAACCAGGATTGAGGAAGTTCATCCTGTGAAGGTGGCTTGAAGGAGGCAGGTGGAAGGGAGAAGAACGAGGGGAAGACAAAGGATTAGGTGGAGAGATGGAATTGAGAAA